>NW_026692099.1:0-360579 GCF_021218885.2 Marmota monax
AACTCTAAGTGAAACAGGGTTTCTGCTAGCTGCTTGAAACTTGACACACTGAATTAGTTCTCAGATCGCTCTCTATGCTTTGTTCCCTCTTGATATAGCATGAAGGAGAGGCATGGAAAAAACAATTTCATTTTAATGTGTTTGCCATGCTTCCACAGAACTTCTTGTTCCTTGCAATTCCAGCAAATATTTTTTCACCCGATCTTCTTGTTATGTTGCAGAAATCATAGGTACTCCAGTGGCACTTGGTTCCCCAAATTTCGTTCTTATAGGTTAAAGCATTTGTTTGAAGGAACAAATTGATTTTTTTTCAGTTTCACTTTGTTTTCCACAATAGCTATAATCCCAGTTGGAACTCTAAATCAAACACAGTTTGTGCTAGCTGCTTGAAAATTGACACACTGAATTGGTTCTCAGTGTGTTCTTATGATTTGTTTTCTCTTGAAGTAGCCAGAAGGAGAGGGAGGGAAATAGCAATATTAGTTGAATGCGTTTTCCAAGTTTCCACAGAATTCCGAGGTTACCGAAATCCCAACAAACATTATTTTCACCAGATCTTTTTGATACTTGGCCATAATGATTGGAACTCCATTCACACTTGGGCCCCCAAATTTCAATCTTTTAGGATGAAGCCTTGCTTTGCAGGAACAGTTTGAAATTTTAGGTTTCACTTTATTTTCCCCCTATAGGGATAGATGCAGGTGGAACTGTAAATCAAACACGGTTTGTGCTAGCTTCTTGAAACTTGACACACAGAATTAGTTTTCAATGCACTCTGTATTCTTTGTTTCCTCTTGCAGTAGCCTTAAGCAGAGGCAAAAAAATCAATTTTATTTGAAAGCATTTGCGAAGTTTCCACAGAACACCAAGTTTACTCAAATCCCAGCAAATATTTTTTTCACCCAATACTGATGATACTTATCAGTAAAGATCTGTACTCCAGTCCCTTTTGGGTCCCCAAATTTAGTTCTTGTAGGTTGAAGCATTCGTTTGCAGGAACTCTTTGAAATTTTAGGTTTCACTTTGTTTTCCCCAATAAGTATACTCCCAGTTGGAACTCTGAAACAAACATAGTTTGTGCTAGGTGCTTGAAACTTGACACACTGAATTAGTTCTCAGTGTGTGTTCTATGATTTGTTCCCTCTTGAAGTGGCCCGAAGGTGAGGGAGGGAAAAAACAATTTCATTTGAATGAGTTTGTCAGGCTTCCACAGAACTCTGAGTTTTCTGAAATCCCAGCCAGTATAACCTAACTCTAAACCAAACAAAAAAAACCTAACCCTATCCCTAACTCAAACCTTAACACTTATCCTAAGCCTAAACCTAACCCTAACACTTAAACTAACCCTAACATTAACCATAACCTCTACCTTTACACTAACCCTTATGCTAAACCTAACCTTAGTAATATTGCTAACCCTAACCCTATCACTAACCATAACCTAACACTAACCCTTACAGTAACACCAACCCTAAACCTAATTAAAATCCTAACACTAACCTTAAAAATATTCCTAACCCTAACATTATCCCTAACTCTAAATCTAACAGTAACCATAAGACTAGCACTTACCCTATCCCTAAATCTAACACTAACCCTAACACTAACCCTAAAACTAACACTAACCCTAACAGTAACACCAACCCTAACTCTAAATCCTAACACTAACCTTAAAGATATCCCTAACCCTAATATTATCCCTAACACTAACTCTTTCTCTAACACTAACACGAACATTGACCCTATCCCTTAATTTAATACTAATCCTAACACTAAGGCTAACCCTAAAACTAATGCTAAACCTTACTGTAACAGTAACACCAACCCTAACTCTAAATCCTAACACTGACCTTAAAGATATCCCTAACCCTAATATTATCCCTAACACTAACTCTTTCTCTAACACTAACACGAACATTGACCCTATCCCTTAATTTAATACTAATCCTAACACTAAGGCTAACCCTAAAACTAATGCTAAACCTTACCGTAACAGTAACACCAACCCTAACCTTAATCGTAATCCTAAGAGTAACCTTAAAAATATCCCTAAACCTAACATTATCCCTAACTCTAACTCTAACACTAACACTAACACTTGTCCTATCCCTAAATCTAACACTAACCCTAATACTAACCCTAACAGTAACACCAACCTTAACCCTAATGATAATCGTAACACTAACCTTAAAAATATCTCTAAATCTAACTCTGACACTAACACTTACCAAATTCCTAATACTAACCCTAACCCAAAAATTAACCCTAACCCTAATTTTACCCTAACCATAGCACTAAACCTAATTCTAACACTAAACCTTAAACTTAACAATAAACCTAACACAAACTCTAACACTAACCCTAACTTAACCCTAAATCTAACCCTAACACAAACCCTTACCCTCACCCAAAATTAACCCTAAACCTAAGCCTAACCCTAACCCTAACACTAACCCTAAACCTAACACAAATTATAACACTAACCCTAACACTAGCTCTAAACATTAAGATAAATCATACACTAACCCTAAAACTAACCCTAGCCATAACCCTAACCCTAACACAAAAACTAAAACTAATGCTAATTTTAAACCTAACCCTAACCCTGACACAAACACTAACCTTAACCATAACACTAAACCTAAAACTAAACCTAATCCTAAGATTAATGCTAACCCAAACTCTAAACCTAACCCTAATGCTAACCTTAACACTAAACCTATCCTTAAACCTAACCCTAAATATAAAAAAACTCATAACCCTAACCCTAATATTAAACTAATCATAACCCTAACACTAACCCTGACACAAACACTAAACCTAACCCTAACACTAACCCTAACCCAAACCTAACCCTAACCCTAAAACTAACCCTAACATTATTCCTAATGCAAACACTAACACTAACCCTAACCCTAACCCTAACTGTAACACTAACCCTAACCCTCACCCTAACCCTAACCCTAAACCTATAACTAACCATAACATGAACAGTAACCCTGAACCTAATGATAACCCTAATCCAAACACTAACACTAACCCTAAACATAACCCTAACCCTAACTTTAAACTTAACCCTAAACCTAACCCTAATCAAATTCTTACCCTGACATGAACCCTAACCCTTAACCTAACCCAAATTTAACCCTAACACTAAGCCTAACACAAATTTTAATCCTAAATCTAACCCTAACCCAAACACTAACTCTAACTCTAACAGTAACATTTACTCTAACACTAACCCTAAACCTAAACCTTACCTAATTCTAACTCTTATCCTAATCCTCATCGTAACCCAAACTATAAGAGTAACCATACACCAATACAAACACTAACGCTAAACCTAACACTAACTCTAACCCTAAAACTAACATTAACCCTAACCCTAACACTAACACTAAAAAAAACACTAATTGTAACCATAACACTAATCTCAACCCTAAAATTTACTCTAATCCTAATTCTAACCCTAACTCTGAAATTTAACCTAACCCTAAACCTAACACCCGAACCCTAACCTTAACCAAAATTCTAAACCCAACCCTAACCATAAACTAAACATAACATAAACTCAAACCCTAACCCTAACCTTAACCATAATTGAAACCTAACCCTAACCAAAACCTAACACTAACCCAAACCCTTACCCTATCCCTAATACTAACCCTAACCCTATCCTTAACACTAACCATACCCTAATTTTAACCCTAAAGGTAAGGAAAACCTTAACACTAAACCTAATGATAGCACTAACCCTAAAACTATCCCTAACCCTAACACTAAACCTAACTCTAAACTTAACCCAAATACTAACAATAACCCTAATCCTAACCATAAACCTAACCCAAACACAAACCCTAAAGAGATCTCTAATCCTATCACTAACTCTAAACCTATCCCTAACCCTTACCCTAAGCCTAAAGTAACCCTTACCCTAACACTAACAGAAACCCTAAGCCAAAACATAACCTAAACCCTAACATAACAATAACCCTAACCGTTTCTTAACTTTAACCCTAAACCTAACCCTAACACTGTACATAAAACTAAACTTAACCCAAATCCTAACACTAACCCTAACCTAACCCTATCACTATCACTAAACCTTACCCTAACCCTAACCCTTAACCTAACACTAATCCTAACACTAACCCTAACCTACCAGTAACCATAAAACTAACCCTAAACCTATGCTTATGCTGCACTTTAAACTTCTTACTAACCATAATCCAAAACCTAAATCTAAATTTAACCCTAACACAATCCCTAACCATAACACTTACCCTAAAACACATAATAACTCTAACCCTAATACTAACCCTAACACTAACCCTAACCCTAATCATAACCCTTACCCTAACCCTAAAGTGAACCCTAACCATAACCCTAACCCTAACCCTTACAGAAACCCTAGCCCTATTCCTAAACTTAACACTAACACTAACCTAAAATAACCCAACTAACCTAAACATAACCCGAACTATAACTCTAACTCTAATTCTAACCCCACAACTAACCCTAACCATAACCCTAAATGTAATCCTAAAACTAACCCTAAACTTAACCCTAACCTATTCCAAACCGGAAGTCTAACCCTAACTCGAACCCTAACCCTAATCATCACCCTAAGCCTAACACTAAACCCAGACTTAACACTAACCCTTAAACTAACACATAAACTAACTGTAACACTAATCCTAAACCTATCCATAACCTAATATTAAACATAAACCTATACCTGATGCTAACCCTAACACTTACCCCATCCTAACCCTACCTCTAACCCTAACCCTAAAGTAACCCTAACACTAAACCTTACATATTTCTTAACGTAACCCTAATTCTAACCCTAACACTTATGCAAACTTAAATCTGAACACTAACTCTTATCCCAACCCTAACCCTATACTAACCCCAACCCTAACCCTAACCCTAAACCTAACACTAACCTTAACCCTAACTCTACCTTAACCATAAAACTAACCCTAACCCAAATCCTAACACTATTACTAACCCTAAACGTAACCCTAAAACTAACCCTAAGCCTCACTCCAAACCTAATACTTACCATAATACTATCCCTAAACCTAACCCTAACACAAACAGTAAACCTAATCATAACCCTATCAAAAATGGTAGCCCTAATGCTAACAATAATCCTAACAGTAATTCTAATGATAAAACTAACCCTAAAACTAACCCTAACTCAAAAGTTAAACCCAACCCTGATCCAAACCATAACACGAAACCTAAACCTAACCCTTACCTTAATATAACCCTAACCATAACCCTAACCCTAATAATAATCCTAACCCGAATCCAAACTCTAACATTAACCCTAACCCTAACACTTATCCTAATGTTACCTTAACCCTAACCCTAATTCAAACACAAATCCTAAGACAAACCAAAACCCTAAACCTAACTTAACCTTAAACCTAACCTTACCTAACCCTAACCCTAACCCTACAATGAACATTCAACCTAATATGCTCCCTAATTCTAACACTAAACCAAATAAAAACCCTAATTCAAACACTAGCACTAACCCTAAACCTAAATATAACTCAAACCCAAACACTAACACTAACCCTAACCCTAACTCTAACCTTACCACTAACCCTAACACTAGCCCTAATTTTAACAAAAAATCTAACTCTAACCCTAACCCTAACCTAACCCTAACCATGACCCTAACACTAACAGTTAACATAATACTAAATACAAACTTCACCCTGAACCTAAATCTAACCCTAACCCTAACCCTAACTATAACCAAACACTAACATTAACCCTAATCCTAACTCTAACTCTAATCCTCACCCAAAACTTAAACGTAACACCAATTCTAACCATGTCCGTAACACAAACCCTTACCCTAATCCTAAACCAAACTCAACCCTAATACTAAGCCTCTCCATAACACTAGCCCTAACTATAACCCTAACACTAACCCTAAACTAAACACTAACCTTAACCTAACACTAACCCTAACCCTAACTACAACCCTAATGCTAACCCTAAAACTAACAGACACCCTGACACTAACCCTAAGTTTCACCCAAACCCTAACACTAAGCCTCTCCATAACACTAGCCCTAACTATAACCCTAACACTAACCCTAAACTAAACACTAACCTTAACCTAACACTAACCCTAACCCTAACTACAACCCTAATGCTAATCCTAAAACTAACAGTCACCCTGATACTAACCCTAAGTCTCACACAAACCCTAACCCTAATCCTAACACTAACCCTAACCCAAACATTAAACTTAACCCTAACCCTAATTTTAAATGTAAACCTAACACTAACCCAAATTGTAACCATAACCTTCACCCTATCCCTAACCCTAACCCTAATGTTATCCTAACCCAATCCCTAATACTAAAACAAACCCTAACAGAAACCAAAACGCTAAACCTAACCTAACCCTAACTCTAACAATAAACCTGAATCTTACACAAACCCTAAACTTAATCCAAACAATAAACCTGAACTTTACACAAACCCTATACTTAATCCAAACACCTTAAACTTAATCCAAACCTTACACAAACCCTAAACTTAATCCAAATCATAAGTCTAACCCTAATCCTAATGTAACCCAAACTCTAACCCTAACACTAATGTTAACCCTAACCCTTACACTTATTCTAACACTAACACTAACCCTAACCCTAACCATAACCATAACCTAACCCTAACACAAACACCAACACTAATCCTAAACCTAACACTAACACTAAATATAACCCTAACCCTAAACTTAACCCTAAAACTAACTCCAAACCTAACCCTAATCTTACATGAACCCTAAAATTAATCCTAACAAAAAACATAAATATAACCCTACACCTAATTTAACAGAAATCATAAACTTAATCCTAACACTAATCTTAATCCAAAACTTTACACTAACCCTAAAACTAACCCCAATCATATACTTTACCATAACCGAACCAGAACCCTAAATCTAAATCTAAACGTAATTTTAACATTTATCATAACCCTAACCATAACCCTAACTGTAAATCCAACAAAAACCCTAACCTTAAAGATAACAGCAAACTAAAATGTAACCCAAACAGTAACCATGACCCTGAACTTAAAAATAATTCTAACTATAATTTTAACCCTAATCCTAAACCAAACTATTACCCTAACCATAACTCTAACCATAACAGTAAACCTAGTGCTAAGCATAACAATAATCCTAACGCAAACCCTAACACTAACCCTAACTCTAACCCTAATAGCAACACTAACCCTAACCTTAACACTAACCCTAACACTAACACTAAACCTGAATTTAACTCTAAACCTAACCCTAACCCTAAAACTAACCTTAACCCTAAGCCTAAAACTAACCCTAACAATAACCCTAATCCTAAGCCTAACTCTAACTGTCATCCTAAATCTAACCATAAGGTAACTCTAAACCTAACTTTAATTCTAACACTAACCCTAAACCTAACCCTAACCCTAACCTAAACCTAACTGTAATCCTAACCCTAACACTAACCCTAACCCTAACTTGAACCATAATACTAATGTAACCCTAACCCTAACCCTCACCCTAATCCTAACCATAACCAGAAGCTTAAACATAATCCTAACTGTAACCCGAAGACAAATACTAACCCTAATCCTAACACTAACTCTAACATTAACCCAACCGTAATCTTACACTAATAGTAATATTGACCATAACCCTAACCCTATCTCTAACTCTGACTGTAAACCTTACCTTATCCCTTACCCTAACCCTAACAGTAATACTAACCCTAACCCTAAACCTTAACCTAAATCTTACCATAAACCTTACCTTAACCCTAACCCTAATACTAACCCTAACCCTAACCCTAAACCTAATCATGACTATAACACTAACCCTAACCTTAAACCTAACCCTATCCCTAAACCTAACTCTATTCCTATCCCTAATGTATCACTAATACTAACCCCAACTCTATCCCTGAACCTAAACCAAACCCTGACCTAACGCTAACAATAACTCTAACCTTAACCTAAACCTAAACCTAAAACTAACCCTAAAAATAACCTTAGCCCTAACCCTAACACTAACCCTAAACCTAACCATAATACAAATTTCAAACTAACCCTAACACAAACCCTATCCCTAACAGTAACTTTAACAAGAACAGTAACCCTAATCCTAAACTTTAACCTAATAATAACACTAAACCTAACTCTAAACTTAACACTAACAATTACTCTAAACCTAACCCTGACCTAAAATTAATGATCACCATAACCCTAAACCTAACCATAACACTAACACTACGGTAACCCTAAATCTAAGTCTAACCAAAACATAATCATAAACCTAACCATAACCCTAAACCTAACACTAACACTAAACCTCATCCTATACTTAACCCTAACACTAACACTAACCCTAACACGAATCCTAACCATAACTGTAAACCTAACACAAACCCTAACCCTAACCCTAACACTAACCCTAAACTAACCATAACCCTAACAGTAAAACTAAACTTAACCCTAACCATAAACATAACACTAACCCTAATGCTAATCAAACCCTAACCCTAACAATAACCATAAACATAACGTTACCCTAACCCTAACCCTAACCCTAATCATAAACCAAACAGAAAACCTATAGCAAAACTTAACCCTAACCATAACCTAACACTAACCCTAACTCTTACCTAATTGTAACCCTAAACCTAACACAAACACTAACCCTAAAACTAACCCTAAACCTAATCTAACACTAACCCTAACCCCAACACTAACCCTGTCACTAACCCTAAACCTAACCCAACCCTAACCCTAACACTAACAGGAACAGTAATTCTAACCCTAACACTATACCTAACCTACCCATAACCGTAAAACTAACCCTATCGCTAAACCTACACCTCACTCTAGCCCTCTTTCTAACCATATCCCTAACTGTAACACTAACCCTAAACCTAACACTAACACTAAACCTATCTTTTAACCCTAACCCTTACAGAAAACGTAAACTTAACCTTACCCTAACACAAACGATAATTCTTACCCTAACACTAAAATAACACTAACCATAACCCTAACGCTATCGCTATTTCTAAAACTAACCCTAACCCTAAGCCTAACCTTAACCCTAACCATAAAACTAATCTTAAACCTAACCCTAACCCTAACATTAACCAAAACCTAAACCTACCATAACACTAATTCTAGTCCTAACCCTAACCATAAAAGTAACCCTAAACATATCCCTAACCCTAAGACAATCCCTAACTTAAACCCTAACAGTAACACTAACACATACACTAAACATAACTCTAACCCTAACCCTCACCCTAACCATAACCATAACAAAAACCCTAACCCTAACTATAACCCTAACACTAACCGTAACACTAACACTAAACCTATCTTACCTGTAACCCTAAAACTAAGCTTAAACCTAATCCTAAGCCTCATTCTAACTCTAATCTTAACCATAACCCTAACGCTAACCCTATCACTAACCCTAACAGAAACCCTAAACCTAACCATTCCCCTAAAACAAAACATAACTTTGAAGTTAACACTAATATTAACACTAACTCTAACCCTAAACCTAACTCAAAAACTAACCCTAAACCTAACCCAAATCCTAAACCTAACCCTGAAACTAAACCTAACCATAACTTTAATTCTAACTCTAAAACGAACCCTAACACTTACCCTAACCCTAACAATAACACTATCCTAAACGTAGCCTAGCCCTAAACCTTACCTTATGCCTAACCCTAACACTATCCTTAATGCTAAACCTAATACTAATAGAAAATTTTACCCAAAATCTAGTCCTATCCCTAACACTACCCCTAACCCTATTTCTAACCCTATTTCTAACCCTAAACTTAAACCTAAAAAAAAGCCTAACACTACCCCTAACACTACCCCTAAACCTAAAACTAAACCTAAACCTAACACAACCCTAATATTAAGCCTAACAATAACCCTAAGTCTAACACTAACTCTAACCCTAATACTAACCGTAACACTAACCCTAAACCTTACCCTAACACTAATCATAACACTAACCCGAATCCTAACCCTAACTCTAACCCTAACACTAACCCTTACATTTAAGTTAAATGTAACCCTAAAACTAACCATAAAACTAACCCTAAACTTAATCGTAAATGTAACACTAACCCTAACCTTAATCCTAAACCTATATCTAAACCTATCCCTTACCCTAACACAATTCCTAACCCTATCACTAACCCTAACCCTAATCTAACTCTAACCTTAACACAAACCCTAACCCTAACCATAACCCTAACCCAAAACTTACGCTAAAACTAACACTAACCTAACACTAATACTAATCCTAACCCTAACCCTAAATATAACCCTAACCATAACTCTAAACCTAAACCAAACGCTAATTCTAATCCTAAAACCAACCCTAACCCTGATCCTAAACCTTACACTAACCCTAACTCTAACATGAACACTAACCCTAATCTTAACAGTAACCCTAACCCTTACCCTAAATGTAACCCTAATCCAAATCCTAAACATAACCCTAACTCTAACCCTAAACCAAAACCTAACACTATCCATAATCCTAATCCTAAAGCTAACCCTAATCCTAAACATAATAATAACCATAACACTAACCCCAACCCTTACCTAACCCTATAGTAATCCTACACCTGACAATAACATCAACCCTTACCCTAACCCAAAATCTAAACCGACCCTGAAAACTAACCCTAAAACTAACCCAAGTCCTAACACTACCCCTAAACCTAACCCTTACATTAAAACTAAACCTAACTCTAATCCTGATATTAACCCTATGCCTAACCCTAATTCTAATCCCTAAACCTAATTATACTGCTAAGCAAAACAATGATGATAACCTTAACTGTAATCCTAACACTAACCCAAACATCAAATTAACACAAACCCTAATCCTAACCATAACAAGAACTCTAAACCAAACCCTAACCTTAAACTAAATGTAACCCTAACCCTACCTTTAACACGAACCCTAAAGCCAAATCCAACCTCAATGCTGACACTACATCTAAAGCTAACCCTAACCCCAAATTAGTCCTCTTCCTAAAACTAACCATAGCCATAACCCTAAAACTTAACCTAACCCTAATGCTAACACTAACACTAACTCTAATTATAACCCTCAACCTAAACATAAACCTTATCCTAATGCTGATCCTAACCCTAAACCTAACCCTAACCCTAACTTTAATGCTAACACTATCCCTAACACTAACACTAACCCTAATCCTAACCACAACCCTAACCCTAACCGTAAAAACAACTGTAAACTTAACCATAACCCTAACCCTAACCTAATCTTAATCCTACCCCTATTTGCACTAACCATTACCCTAACATTAACCCTAATTCTAACCTTAACCCAAACACTAACACTAACACTAACCCAATCCCTAACCATAACCCTAATACTAAATCTAACCCTAACGCTAAAACAAACTGTTACCCAAACCTTAAAACTTACCCTAAACATAACCCTAACCATAATCCTAAACCTAAACCTAAGTCTAAATGAAACCCTAACACTAACCGTAACCCTAAACCAACCTCTAACCCTAACAATACCCCTAATGCTAAACCTAATGCTATCACCAACCTTAACCCTAACTGTAATCCTCATCATAACAATAAACCTAACCCTAAACCTAAAAGTAACACTAACCCTAACCCAACCCTAATATAAACCCAAACCTAACTCTAACCTTAACCTAACCCTAACAATAACATGAACCCTAAAACCTAACCGTTAACATAACACTAACCTCAACTTAACCATCACCTTAACCATAACATGAAGCTAACACTATCCATAACACTAACCATAACCCTTAACACTAACACTAACAATAATCCTAATTCTAACCATTAACCAAACACTAATCCTAACCCTAATTGTAATCCTAACCTTAACACTAACCCTAATCCTATGCTTTACACTAACACTAACCCTAAACCTAACAAGAACCCTAAACGTAACCCTAACACTAAGCTTAACCCTATCCCTAATCCTAGCCATAACCCTAACACAAACCCTATCCCAAACCATATTCCTAGTCCTAACCTAACCCTAACACTAACCCTAACCTAATACTAACCCTTTCTTTAACACTAACCCAAACACTATACCTAACTCTAACTCTAACGGTAAACCTAATCGTAATTTTAACCATATCACTAAACCTAAACTTAAACCTAACACTAACCCTAACTGTAACACTAATACTAACACTAACCCTATGCCTAACCCTAACACTAAACCTAATCCTACCTTAAACCCTAACACTAAAAGTAACCCTAACCCTAACCCTAACTCTAACTATAAACCCACTGTAACCTTAAAAATAAATTTAACACAAATCCTAACCCTAATCCTAAACCTAACACAAAACATAACCCTAACTGGAATACTAACCCTAACACTATCCCTAAACCTAAACCTAACCGTAACTCTGACATTAACCCTAACACTAACTGGATACCTAACCCTAACCCAAACCCTAACACTAACCCTAACCCTAACCCTTATTCTAAGCATAGCCTTAACCATAACCCTAACCCTAACTGTAACACTAACCCTAACCCTAACACTAATCCTAACCCTAAACCCAAACTTATACGCAATCCTAAACCTAACACTAACACTAACCCTAACCCTAGCACTAACCCTAAAACTAATCCTAAACCTAACTGTAACACCAACTCTAATCCTAACACCAAGCCTTACCCTAAACCTAATCCTAACCAAAACAGTAACACTAACCATAATCCTAACCCTAAACCTAACATTAATCCTAAACTTAACTCTAAACATAACTCTAATCCTAACCCTAACTTTTACTCTAAACCTCACATTAAACCTAACCCTATCCCTAACACTATCTCTAAAAATAACCCTAACACAAAACCTACACCTAACTCTAACCCTAAGTGAAAGACTAATTCTAACCCTAACCCTAAACCTAACCAAAAACTTACACCTAACCCTAACATTAAAGCTAGCCCTAACCTTAACACAAACCTAACAGTAATTCTAACAGTAACCCTAACACAAAGGCAAAACCTAACGTTAACCTAACACAAACCCTAACCCTAAACTTAACACAAATCATAAACCAAACCACAAACCAAAACATAACCTAACTTTAACTCTAACCCTTACCTAACCATAACGCTAACCCTTACCCTAACACTAAAACTAACTCTAACACTAAACCTAACACTAACCATAATCTTAAACATAATCCTAACTGTAACACTAATCCTAACCCTAATTCTAACCAAAACACTAACCCTAAACTTATCCCAAACCCTATAACTAACCCTAAACCTAACCCTAACCTTAACACTAACACTAAACCTAACCCTAATTCTCACCCTAACAGTAACCGTAACCCTAAACCTAACCCTAAATCTCAACCTAAGAGTAACCGTAACCCTATCCCTAACCATAACACTAACAGTAACAATAACCCTAACCCTAAATCTAACAAAATTCTTAACCCTAAACCTGCCCCTAACCCTAACACAAACCCTCACCCAAACCCTACTATGAACCCTAAAACTTACATGAACCCTAACCCTATAACTTACCCTAAACCTCACCCTAAACCTAAGCCTAAAACTAAAAATAACCTAACCCTAACACTAACCCTAATCCTATCCCTATCAGTAACACTAATCCTAAACCTAATCCTAACCCTAAAACTAACCCTAAACCTTACCCTAACACTAACAATTATCCTAATCATAAACCTAAGCCTAACCCTATTCTTAACACTTACCCTAACCTTAACCGTAACTCTAATCCTAATTTACCTGTAACCCTAACTCTTACCTAACCCAAACCTTAACCCTAACTCTCAACCTATCTCAAACCATAAGCCTAACCCTAACACTAACCCTAACACTCACCCTAACCCATCCCTAATCATAAATCTTAAACTAACCATACCCTAAACTGATCCCTAAACCTGATTCTCAACCTAATACTAAAACAAACCATAAACCTAACCCTAACCTGTACCCAAACCCTAACCGTAACCCTTACCTAATACTAACACTAAACCGATAATAACCCTAACTATAACCCTAACCCTTAAACTAAAACTAACCCTAACTTTAACCCTAACCCTAAACCTAACACTAACACTAACCCTAAATCTAACCCTACCCTAAATCACTCCAAAATCTAATCTTAACCCTAACCCTAACCCTAACACAAATCCTATCCCTAACACATACCCTTACCAGAACCCTCACCCTAACTTAATCCCTAACACTAACTCTAACCCTAGCCCTAAACCTAACACTAAATTTCAACTAAAACTAACCCTAACCCTAACACAAAACCTCACCCTATCGCTAAATCTAACCCTAAACCTAAGCCTAAGCCTAACCCTTACACTAAACCTATTCCTATCCATAACTCTAACAATAATTCTAACCGTAAATGTAACCCTAAACCTAACTCTTACCCTAACACTAACCCCAACCATAACAATTACACTAACACTAACCCTAACCTTAACCCTAACCGTAACCCTAATACTAAATCTAAACCTTATCCTAACTCTAATCTTAACCCTAACATAGACCATAACCCTAAGCCTAACCTAATAAAAACATTGACGCTTACACCAATACTAATGCTAAAACTAAGTGAAAACCTATACTTAACTCTAAAACTCACCCTAAGCCTAAACCTAACCCTAACCCTAATATTTACCCTAACCCTAATTCTAACCCTAATCCTAATGCTTACACTAACAATAACCCTAATTCTAACCCTCACCATAAACTTAACCTAAACCCTAAACCTAACACTAACACTAAACCTAAAGCTATCCCTAAACCTATTACTACACCTAAACATAACATTAACACTAATCCTAAATCAAATTCTAACATTAACACTAACCCTAAACTTAAACCTAACCCAAAACCTAACCCTCATCCTATGTGTAACAAAAACCTAACACTAACCATAATCCTACCACAAACTCTAAAAGTAAACCAACCACTAAACCCTAACCAAAACCTAACCTTAACGCTAATCTGAACCTTAACCCTATCCTTAACCCTAATACTAATTCTAACCCTAACCCAAACCTAACACTAAATCTAACCCTATATTTAACCCTAAACCTAACCCTAAAGATAACCTTAACTCTAACCCTCACCCTAAACCTACCTCTAAATCTAACACAAAACCTAACCCTACCCCTAACACTAACACTAACCCTAAACCTAAACCTTACATAACCTTATCCCTAACCCTAAAAATAACTTTAAACCTAACCATAACCATAACCATAACACTAACTCTTACCCTAACCCTAACCCTCAACCTAAATCTAACCCTAAAACAAACCATTACCCTAACCCTTTCCACAACCCTAACCTAACCCTAAACCTAATCCTAACCCAAATCCTAACCATAACCAAAGCCCTAACCCTATATGAAACCCTAACACAAACCCTAATCCTAAATGTAACCTTAAAACTAACACTAATTCTACCCCTAATATAAACTCTAACACTAACCCTAACACTAACTCTAACCCTAAACATAAACCAATCCCTAAACTTTATCCTAAACATAACAATAAAACTAAATGTAATCTTAACACTAAACATAACCCTAAACCTTACCAAAACCGTAAAACTTACACTAATGTGAACACTTAAACTAACCCTAAACTAAAACCTAACATTAACCCTAACACTAAACCTAACCCTAACCATAACCCTAACACAAACCCTAAACCTAACCCTAAATCTAACCCTAACACTAACCCTATCTCTAACCCTAACCCTAACCCTAATCCTAACACTAACCCTAACATTAACCCTAAAGCTAAATCTAACACTAAACCTAACTCTAACCCTAATGCTAACCTGATCACTAACCGTAAAGCTAACCCTAACTCTAACCCTAAAACTTAACCTAAACCTAACCCGGTCCCGATCCTTAACCCTAAAAATAACCCTAACCCTAACACTAACCACAACCCTTAATCCAAAACTAAACCTAACAATAACCCTAAAGCTAACTCTAAACCTAACCCTAACACTAACACTAACCCTAAATGAAATTTGAACCCTAACCATAACAATAAACCTAAACCTATCTCTAACTCTCACCCTAACCCTACACCTAAACCTAACACTAACCCTAATCCTAACCCTAACACTAACCCAAAACATAACAATAAATTTTACTCTAAACCTAATCCTCACGTTAAGCATAAATATAAACCTAACACTGACTATAACACAAACCCTAACTTTTAACCTAACCCTTACTCAAAACCTAAACCTAACCCTAACTGTATCACTAACCCCAAACCTAACCCTAACCCTAATATTAATCCTAAACTTAACTCTAAACCTAATAATAAACCTAACACAAACCATAACACTAACCATAACCATAACCCTACCGTATTACCAAGCCAAAACCTACTCTATCCCTGACCCTAAACCTAACCTTACCATAAGTCTAAAAGTATACTTAGCCCTAACTCTAACCCTAACACTAACACTAACCCTAACCCTAAATATACACTTAACACAACCCTTATCCTAACCTTACACTAACCATAACCATAACCCTAAAATTAACCTTAACACTAACCCTAACACTAACCCTAAACCTAAATCTAAACCTAACACAAACCCTAACCCTAACCCTTCAACTAACCTTACCATAACCCTAAAACTAACCCTAACCCAAAACCTAACAATAACCCTAAAACTAACCGGAAACCCAACCCAAACTCAAAAACAAACCATAAAACTTACCTACAACTAACTGTAACCCTAATACAAAACCTAAATCTAACTCTAACACTAACCCTAAAACTAACACTAACCATTACCCTAATCCTAAACTGAACACTTACCCTAACAAGAACCCTAACCAAACCCAAACACTGATACTAACCCTAACTCTAACACAAATTTTATCCCTAACCATGACACTAAACCAAACCCTAACACATACCCTAACCCTAACACTAACCTAACACTAACCTAACACTCACCCTAAACTAAACGCTAACACTAACCCTAACACTAACCCTAACACTAACCCTAAACTTAACTCTAAAATCACCCTAACCATAACCCTAAATTTAACCCAAACAAGAAATCTAACCCTAACAATAAACGTATCCCTAACCCTCACACTAATACCCTAACTTTAAACCAAAACCTAATACTAACCCTAACCATAACCCAAAGAGTAATACTAACCCTAACCCTAAAGCTAACTCTAATCCTAATCCCAATGAAAAACTTAAACCTAACCCGAACCCTAACGATAACACAAACTCTAATCCTAATCCTAACTTCAACCTAACCATAACCCTAACCCTAATCCTAACCATAACCAAAACCCTAACCCTAAACCTAACACAAAACCTAACCCTAATGATAACCCTAACCCTAACCCAACCCCAACAATAACCATACTCTAACCCTAACCCTAACCATAACCATAACACTAACCCTAAACCTAACACAAACACTAACTCTAACCATAACAGTAACCATAAAACTAAACTTAACCCTAATTTTCCCTAACCATAACTCTAACCCAAATTTAACCCTAACTCATACCCTAATTCTTATCCTAATTCTAAAACTTACCTTAAACCTAAATCTAACCCTAACCCTAAATCTAACCCTAAACCTAACCCTGTCTAACCCTAACACAAACCCTTACCCTAACCCTAACCCTAAACTAAACTTAACCCTAAGCCTAACCCCTAACCCTAACACTAACACTAAACCTATCTCAAATTCAAATCTTAATCCTAAGGCTAACTCTTAACCTTATGGTAACCCTAACCATAACCCGAAGTCTAATTCTAGCCATAACCCTAATCCTAACACTAACCCTACCTAACATTAAACCTATCACTAAATTTAACCCTAACCATAAACCTAACAATTACCCAAACCCTAATCATAATCATAACCCTAACCCTAAAACAAACCCTAACCAAAACCATAACCCTAAACGTAACCTAACCCTACCCCTAACTCTTACATAACCCTAACCCTAAACCTAACCCTATCACTAAAAATAACACTAAACCTAACCCATATCCTAATACAAACCCTAACTCCAAACCTAACACTATAACTAACCCTAAAACTAAACCTAAACATAACCCTAAACATAACCCTAAACCTAACTCTAAACCCTAACCCTAAAACTAAACTTAATCCTTTTCATAACCCAAACCCTAAATATAAACCTAATCCTAACACAAACCTGAAACCTAACTCTAAACCTAACACAAACCCTAACAATAACCCTAAACTTTACACTAAAAATAAACCTAACCATAATCCTAAATCTAAACCTAATCCTGTATATAAACCCAAACCAAACACTAAACCTAACCCTAACACAACCACTTAACCTAACTCTAAACCTAACACAAACGCTATCCCTAACCCTAAAAATAAAATTAACACTAAACATAACCCTAACCCTAACTCTGAAACTAAACTGAACATTAACCCTAACTTTTATCCTTACACTAACCCAAACACTAAACATAAAATTTAATCCTAACGCTAATCCTAATCCTATACCTAAACCTAACACTAACCCTAACCCTAACCTTAACAGGAAAACCAAACCTAACATTAATCATAATTCTAACACTTACCTTAAAAATATATATAACCCTAACATTATTCCTAACTCTAACACTAACACTTAGCCTATCCCTAAATCTCATACTAACCCTAACACTTACCCTAACCCTAAAACTAACCATAACCCTGACCCTAACCCTAACAGTAAAACCAACCCTAACCCTAATCTTAATCCTAACACTAACCTCACAAATATCCCTATCCCTAACATTATCCTTAACTCTAACTCTAACTCCACTAAATCATACCCTATCTCTAAATCTAACACTAACCCTAACACTAATGCTAATCCTAACCCTAACTCTAAACCTAACCATAACAGTAACACCAACTCTAACCTTAATAGTATTCCTAACACTAACCTTAAAAATATCCCTAACCCTAACATTATCCATAACTCTAACTCTATCACTAACACTAACACTTACCCTATCCCTAAATCTAACACTAACCCTAACAGTAACCCTAACAGTAACACCAACCCTAACCCTAATCATAATCCGAACACTAACCTTAAAATTATCCCTTACCCTATCATTATACCTAACTCTAACTCTAACACTAACACTAACACTTACCATAGACCTAAATCTAACACTAACCCTAACACTAACTTTAACACCAATTCTAACTCTAAGATCAACCATAATCCTAACCTTAACACTAACATTAACCCTATCCCTAACTCTAACCCTAACACTAAGCCTAAACCTAAACCTAACCCTGACACTAACACACACACTAACCCTAACCCTAATGCTAACCCTAACCGTAACACTAACACTAACCCTAATTCTAACACTAACCCTAACACTAACCCTAATGTAAAACCTAACATTTAAACTAACCCTAAACCTAACCCTAATCCTAACCCTAACTCTAACACTAATTCTAAAACTAACATACAATAACCCTAACCTTAACAATAACCCTAACCCTAACCATAATTTTAACACTAACCCTAACACTAACCCTAAACCTCATCTTAATCCTAACTGTAACCCTAACTCTAACACTAACCCTAACCCTAAGAAAACCCTAATACTAACTCTAAAACTAACCCTAAACCTAACCTTAAATTAAATGCTGTACCTAACACTAACCCTAATCCTAAAACTAACCCTAACACTAAAAGTAACTCTAACACTATCCCTAAACCTAAACATTACCCTAAACCTAACACTAACCCTAATCCTAACACTAACCCTAACACTAACCCTAACCTTTTCCATAACCCTAACCAAAACACGAACCATAATAACAAACCTAACACTAACCCTAACACTAACTCTACACCTAACACTAATGATAACCCTAACACTAACCCTAATCCTAATCTGAACCGGAACCCTAATGCTAAAAATAAATCTAAACCTAAGCCTAACACTAAACCTAACAATAACCCTAATCCTATCCCTAACACAAACCCTAATTCTAACACTAAACCTAATGCTAACCCTAACACTAAACTTAACCCTAACCCTAATCGGAAACCTAATGCTAAAACTAAACCTAATCCTGACCCTAACACAAACACTCACCCTAACCCTAGCCCTATCCCTAACATTATCTCTAACCCTTACTGTAACACAAACCCTAAAACTAACTCTAAACCTAAGTGAAACACTAAACCTAACCCTAGTCCTAACCCTAACCAAAAACTTACACCTAAACCTAGCACTAAACCTAGCCCTAACCCTAACACGAAACCTAACACTAACCCTAACAGTAACCCTAACAAAGACCCATAATCTAACCCTAAGTCTAAAACAAAACCTAACCCTAACACTCACCTTAACACAAATCATAACACAAACCACAACACTAAACCTAACCAAAACCTTAACTCTATCTCTTACCTAACACCAACCATTACCCTAACACTAAACCTAAACCATCCCTAAACCTAACATTAAACTTAAACTTAACCCTAACCCTAACCTTAACACTAATACTAATTTTAACCCTAACACTAACCCTCAACCTATCCCTAACCCTAAACCTAACACTAAAACTAACACTAACCCTAACACTAAACCTAACCATAAACCTAACCCTAACACTACCCCTAACTCTAACCTTAAACATAACACTAACACTAACATTAACCTTAATCCAAAATCTAACAAAAACCCTAACTCTAACCCTAAACCTATCCCTAACACAAACCCTAACCCAAACACAACAATGAACCCTAAATCTTACAAGAACCCTAGCCCTATAATTAACCCTAAACCTAACCCTAACCCTAAGCCTAACACTAAAACTAAACCTAACACTAACCCTAAACCTAATTTGAACCCTATCATTCACACTAAACCTAAACCAACTCATAACCCTAAACCTAAAACTTACCCTAAAACTAACCCTAACCCTAACTTTAACCCTAACTATAAAGCTAATCCAAATGTAACCCTAATTCTAACCCTAACAAAAAACCTAAACCTGACCCTCAACCTAAAACCAACCATAACCCTAACTCTAACACTAACACTAATCCCAACACTTAAACTAACCCTAACTCATTCTTTATCCATGAACCTCAACCTAACTCTAAAACTAACCCTAAAACTAACCCTAAACTGTACCCTAACACTAACTCTAACCCTTACCTAATATTAATCATAAACCTAAACTTAACCCTATCATTAACACTAACCATAACACTAACCCTAAACCTAACACAAACCCTAAATTTAAAACTAAACCTTAACCTAACCCTAATTCTAACACTAACCCTAATCCTAACCATAATCCTAACACTAACCCTAATCCTAAACTCAACCCTAACACTAACTCTAATCCTAACCCTAACTCTAACACTAATCCAAAAGTAACCCTAACCCTAACCATAACCCAAACCCTAACCCTAACCCTCAACCTAACACAAACCATAACCCTAAACCTAATACTAAACCTAACACTCACCCTAACCCAAACCCAAAAACCTAATCCTAATTCTTAAACTAACCTTAACCCTAACCTGATCTCTAACCATGATCCTCACCCTAATTTTAAACTTACCCTAAACCTAACCCTAACTCATACCCTAACAATAACCCTAGCCCTTACCTAATCCTAACCCTAAATTTAACACTAACCATATCAATAACCCTAACAGTAACACTAACCCTAAACCTAACACTAACCCTAATTTTAACAAAAAACCTAAACCTAATCCTAACCCTAACACTTACACTAAACCTAACCCTAACCCTAACCCTAATACTAACCCTAAACTTACACTTAATCCAAATACTAACCCTAACCATAAGCCTACCCTAACTCAAACAATAATGCAACCTTAACTGTAAACATAACCGTAACACAAATCCTATCCCTAACCTTAACCCTAACACATACCCTAACTGACCAATAACCCTCAAACAATCCCTAACACTAACCTTATGCTAAACTTAACACTTAACCTAACACTAAACCTAACTCTAACCCTAAACCTATCACTAACTCTAACACTAACCCTAACCTTAACCCTAACACAAAACCTGTTTCGCTAAATCTAACCCTAAACCTAACCCTAAGTCTAACCGTTCCAATAAACCTTTCCTAACCCAAACCCTAAAACTAATTGTAAGCATAAATCTAACCATAATTTTAACACTTACCCTAACACTAACTCTAACCATCACAATTACACTAACCCTAACCCTAACTCTAACCGTAACCATAATACTAAACCTAACCCTAAATCTTAACCCTAACACAAACCCTAATGCTAAGCCTAAACCTAACAAAAACACTAACCCTAACACTACCACGAACCCTAAATTTAACCCTATCCCAATATTTAACTCTTATACTAACCCTAAACCTAACCCTAAACCTAATTGTAACATTTACCCTAACCCTAATTCTAACCCTAATCCTAATGCTTACACTAACACTAACCCTAATCCTAAACCTCACCCTAACCCTAACACTAACCCTAACACTAACACTAACACTAACACTAACCCTAAAACCATCCCTAACCCTATCACTAACCCTAAACTTAACCCTAAAAATAACATTAATCCTAACTCTAACCCTAACATTAACACTAACCCTAAACCGAAACCTAACCCAAAACCTAACCCTCATCCTATGTGTAACCCTAAACCTAACACTAACCATCATTTTAACACAAACTCTAACACTAAAACTAACACTAACCCTTACCCGAAACCTAAACATAATACTAATCCTAACTGTAACCCTATCCCTAAAAATAACACTAACAATAATGCTAACCCTAACCCAAAACCTAACAGTAACCCTAACCCTATCTCTAACCCTAAACCTAACTCTAAAAATAACCCTAACGCTAACCCTAACCCTAACTCTCACCCTAAACCTAACTCTAAATCTAACACAAATCTTAAACCTAACCCTAACACTAACCATAACCCTAACACTCACCCTAAATCTAACCCTAAAAATCCCTAACCATAACCCTAACCTCACCCTAATCCTAACCCAAATCCTAACCATAATCAAAACCCTAGACCTATCAGAAACCCTATCACAAACCTTAATCTTAAATGTATCCTTAATCCTAACACTAATTCTAACCCTAATATAAACCTAACACTAACTCTAACACTAATTCTAATCCTAAACATAAACCAAATCTTAACTTATTTCTAACCATAACAATAAACCTAACCCTAACCCTAACACTAAACCTAATCCTAACCCTTACCAAACTTATAAACCTTACACCAACACGTATCCTAACCCTAAATTAAAACCTAACACTAAGCCTAACACTAAACCTAAATATTACAATAACCCTAACACAAACACTAACCCTCATCCAAACTCTAAACCTAACCCTAACACTAACACTAATCCTAACTCTAATCCTAAACCTAAACCTAATCCTAACATTATCCGGAACCCTAACACTAACCCTAAACCTCTCTCTAACCCTAAACCTAACCGTAAGGCTAACCCTAAAAATAACCTAAACCCTTAACCTAACCCTAAACCAAAAACCAACTTAAAACCTAACCCTAACACTGACCCTAACACTAACTCTAACACTAAACCTAACCCTTACCATAAATCTAACCCTAAAACAACCCTAACCCTAACATAACCCTAATTTAACTTAACCCTAATCCTAACTCTAACCTTAATTAACCCTTAACCTAACCCTAAACCTAGTTCTAACACTAACCCTAAAACTTACTTTAACCAAAACCCTATCCAAACCCTAACACTAACCCTAAACCTAAACCTGAATCTAATCCTAACACAAACTCTTACCCTAATCCTAACCCTAAACTAACCATTACCCTAAGCCTAACCCTAACCCTAACACTTAGCTTAACCGTAACTCAAATTCTAACAATAACCCAAACACTAAGTCTATCCATTACAATAACCCTAACCGTAACCTGAAATCTAACCCTAGACATAACCCTAACACTTACACTAACCATAAACTTAACACTAAACATATCACTAATCCTAACCTCAACCATAACACTAACACTAACCTCGAACCCTAATCCTAACAGTAACCCTAACCCTAAAACAAACCCTAACCCAAACCGTAACCCTAAACGAAATCTAACCCTAACCCTAACTCTTACCTAACCCTAACCCTAAACTTAACTCTATCCTTACAATAACACTAACTCTAACCTGAATCCTAACATGAACCCTAACCCCAAACCTAACACTATCACTAACAACAAATTTAACCCTAACCCTAAACCTAATACTAACCCTAATCCTAAGTCTAAACTTAATCTTATTCAAAACCCTAACCCTAAACCTAAACCTAATCCTATCACAAACTCGAAACCTAAACTTAAACCTAACACAAACACTAACCCTTACCCTAACCCTAAACTTTACATTAACCGTAAACCTAACCGTAACCTTAAATCTAAACCTAATCCTGTACATAACACTAACCCTAAACCTAAACCTAACACAATCCCTTAACTTAACCCAAACCTAACACAAACTCTAAACCTAACCCTAACACTAATGTTAACACTAACTTTCACACTAACCCCATCCCTATCCAATTCCTAACACTAACCCTAACCCTAACCCTAACCCTAACATTAACACAACCCTAAGACTAATCATAATCCTAACACTAACCTTAAAAATGTCCCTAACCCTAACATTATTCCTAATTCTAACACTAACACTAACACTTACCCTATCCCTCAATCTAACACTAATCCTAACCCTAACACTAAAACAAACCACAATGCAATCCCTAACACTAAACCTAACACTAATCCTAATCCTAACCATAACCCTAACACTAACACTAACCCTAACTCTAACCCAGACACAAACCCTAACCCTAACCCTAAACCTAACATTAAACATAACCCTCACTCCAAACCTAACAGTAAATCTAACCCTAAATCTTACCTAAACCTAAAGCTTAACCTAACCCGAACAATTAACCTACCCCTAAACCTAACAATAACCATAATGCTAACACCAAACCTAACCCTAATAATAAACCTAACACTAACCGTAACATTAACACTAACCTTAACCCAAACTATACCCTAACCCTCAAACTAACCTTAACACTAATCTTAATGAAAAACCTAACACTAACTATAACCCTAACCCTAAACCTAATCCTACCCTTAAATCTAACCTGACAATAACCCTAACAATAACCCTAACCCTAAATCTAACACTAACACAAAACTTAACCCTAACTCTAACCCTAAATTTAACCCTAAACCTATCTATAACCCTAACACTAACCCTAACCCTAACCTCAACTTAAATTCTAACTCTGACCCTAAAAAAAACCTGAACCCTAACACTAACACTAAACCTAATCTTAACCCTAAACCTAAATCCAATCTAAACTTTAAAACTAACCCTAATCTTAACCCTAACCCCAACACTAACCCTAACCCTAACCCTAACCCTAACCCTTAGGCTAACAGTAATGATAACACTGAACCTAACACTAACACTAACCCTAAACCCTACCCTAACCCTAACCATAACATAAACCATAACTATTACCCTAACACTAACTCTAAACCTATCACTAACCCTAACACTATTCTTAACCCTAACCTTAATCCTAACCCAAACACTAACTCCAAACCTAACCCTAACCCTAATCCTAACGCTCACGCTAAATATAACCCTAACATAAACCCTAACTCTAACACTAACCATAACTGTAAACATAACCCTCACCCTAACTGTAACACTAACCCTAAACTTATCTCTAACCCTACCCCTAACACTAACAGTAACCATAAGACTAACCCTAACTTTCACCCTAACACTAAGTCTAAAGCAAAATTTAACACTAACACTAACCCTAAACCAAACCCAAATCCTAACCGTAACACTTGCCCTAATGATAACCCAAACCCTAAACCTATCTCAAACTCTAACCCTAACACTAACACTAACCCTAACCCTAACCTGTACCCTAACACTAACCCTAACCCTAACCATAACCATAACACTAACCCTAAACCTAAACTTAACCCTAACACTAACCCTAATCATATTTCTAAATGTAACACTATACCTAAATCTAACCCTATCTCTAACCCAAAACTAATTCTATAACTAATTCTAACCCCAACCATATCCCCCAA
Organism: Marmota monax; assembly: GCF_021218885.2. Taxonomy (NCBI): domain Eukaryota; kingdom Metazoa; phylum Chordata; class Mammalia; order Rodentia; family Sciuridae; genus Marmota; species Marmota monax. Next base: position 26,361 of record NW_026692099.1, read on the forward strand.
ACTATCACTACCCCTAATCCTAAACATAATCCTAACTCTAACCCTAATTTTAACACTAATCCTAACTCTACCACTAACATTAACACTAGCATTAACTCTAACTCTAAAACTAATCATTCTCCTAAAACTAAACCAAACCCTAATTAGAACCCTGAATATAACCCTAATCTTATCTGTAACCCTAACCCTATCCCTAAAACTAACACAAACCCTAACCCTAATCGTAACCCTAACTATATCCATAACCCTAACAGTAACTAACTTTAACCCTAACACTAACCTAATACAAAACCTAAAACTAACCCTAAACCTAACACTTACCCTAACACTAACCCTAACACTAACCATAAAACTAACATTAAATATAACCAGAACCTTAATGCTAACCCTAACACTAACACTAACTCTAAACCTATCCATAACTGTAACATTATGATTAATCCTAACCCTAACCCTAACACAAACCTAACCCTAACACTAACACTCACCGTAACCCAAAGCCTAACACAAAAACTAACACTGAGACAAAACTTAACACTAATCCTAACCCTTACCTTTGCTCTAACACTAACAATAAACTTAATATTAACCATAACCAAATAACTAACTCTAATCCTAACCCTAACCCTAACCCTAAACCTTACCTTAAATTAACCTTAAAACTTAAACTAACCCTATCACTAATCTTAACCCTATGCCTAACATTAATTATAACACTAACACAAAACGTAACTCTAAACTTCAAACTAACTGTAAACCTTTCCCTAACCCTAAGAGTATATTAACACTAACCCTAACCCTAACACAAATACTAACACTAAACCTAATCCTAACCATATCCCTCACCCTAACCCTAACCCTAACATGAACACTAAATTTAACCCTAACACTAGCCCTAACACTAAACTTAAACCTAACCCTATCCCTAAATCTACCACTAACATTAAACCAAACCCTAATTCTAACACTAATCCTAACCCAAAACCTAATCCTAACACTAACCCTAACCCTAACCCTAATGCAAAATTTAACACTAACATTAACTATAACCCTAACCTAATCCTAACTGTAACCCTAATCCTAACAATAAATCTAACACTAATTTTATCTCAAACTCTAAACATAACCCTAACACTAACCCTAACCCTAACCGCAACCCTTTTCCTAACACTACCATTAACCCTAAACCTAACCCTATGACTAACCTTAACCATAACCATAACCATAACACTAAAGCTAAACCTAACTGAAACCCTAACAGTAACTCTAAACCTATCCATAACCCTAACAGTATACTTAACCCTAAACCTAACCATAAAACAAACACTAACCCTAACCCTCACCCTAACCTAACCTTAACCCTAACATTCACCCTGATCCTAACCTAAACAAGAACCCTAAATCTAAACCTAACACTAAAACTATTGCTAATCCTAAACCTTACTTTAACCCTAACACTAACCCTAAACTTAAGCCTAAACCTAACACTAAAACTAACCCTTATCCTAACCCTACCCTAACATTAACCCTAACTCTAAATCTAATGCAAAATTTAACACTAAAACTTATCCTAACCATTCCCCTAATGCTAACAATAACCCATACACTAATCCTAACTCCAATACTAATCCTAACCCTAAAAGTAACATAATCCTAAGCCTAAACTTAATCCTAACCCATACCCAAACACTAACCTTAACCATAACCCTAACCCTAACACTAAACCCTAACTACAACTCTAACCCTAACACTAACCCATAATATTCCTAATCGTAACATGATACCTAAACCTAAAACTTACCCTAATGCTAACACTAACACTAGTTCTAACGTTAACCCTAACCGTAGCCATTACACTAACCCTAAACCTTACCCTAAAATGAACCATAACCCTAAGCCTAACCCTAACCCTAACACTAAATCTAACCCTAACACTTACCCTAACCCTAATGCTAACACTAAACCTAACACTAACCTTAACACTAACCCTAGCACAAACCCTAACACTGACACTAATCCTAACACTAACACTAAACCTAAGCCTAAACTTAATCAAAAACCTAATCTTAACACTAACCCTAAACCTAAACCTAACACTAAACCTAATACTAAACCTAACCCTAATCCTTACCCTTACCTTAAACCTAAACCTTACTCTAACCCTAACCCTAAAGGTAACTGTAACCATAATCATAACACTAAACCTAACACTAACCCTAACCCTAACACTAACCCTAAAATCAATCCTAAACTTAACACTAATATTAATCCTAACCCTAACCCTAACACTAACAATAACATTAACTCTGTCTCTAACCTTAACACAAACCTTAACCCAACCCTAATCTTGACCATAATCTAACACTAACCCTCACCCTTACCAAACACTAAACATAACCCTAAAACAAACACTAAACCTATCCCTAAACCAAATCCTAACACTTCCCTAAACCTAACCCTAACCCTAAACTTAACACTCACCCTAACCTTAACCATAACACTACCTCTAACTGTAACTCTAGCCCTCACAGTTACCCTAATCCTAATCCAAACCCTATCATGAAGCTTACCCAAAACCTAACTCTAAACCTAACACTAACCCTAATACTAATCCTAACCCTAACCCTAACCCTATCACTCAGGCTATCCTTAACCCTAACCATAAAATTAAAATAATTCTAAGTGTAACAGGAACCCTAACCCTAACCATAAACCTAACCCTAAACCTAAGACTTACCCTAACCCTAATCCTAACTCTAAAAATAACCCTAACCCAAACACTAAAAGTAACTATAATCCTAACACTAACCCTAACCCAAACACTAAAACTAACATTCACCCTAACCTAACCCTAACCCGAACACTAAACCTAACTCTTACATAATCCTGTCCCTATCCTTAACTCGAACTCTAACGCTAACCATAACTGTAACCATAACCCTAACCATAAAACTAACAGTAACCTTTACACCAAACGTAAACCTAAGCCTCACCCTAACACTAACCCTAAATTTAATCTTAAACTTATCAAGCACCCTAACCCCAAAAAATCATCCTAATTTTACCTAACCCTATGGCTAATATTTACCTAACAAAACACACATCCTAACATTAACACTAACCCTAACACTAACTCTAACACTAACCCTAACCATAACACGAACCCTAACACTAAGACTACCCTAACACTAAGACTAACCCCCCAAACCTAAACCTAATTCTCACCCTAACACTACCACTATTTCTAACCCTAACTGTAATCCTAACACTAATACTCAACCTACACCTAACCCTAAACCTAACAATAACAATAACTTTAACATTAGCCCTAAACCCATCTGACCCTAAACCTATCCCTAACCAAAACCTTATCCTAAGGGTAAATGTAAACCTATATGTAACCCTGTCAGTAACCCTAACAAAAACCCTAACCTAATCCTAACACTAACCCTAACCCTAATTTTAACAGTAACCCTAAACCTAACTTTACACTAACACTAATTCTAACCATAACCCTAAACCTAACTCTAAACCTTAACCTAATCCTAACCCTAAAACTAATACTAACATTAATCCTAACCCTAAAACTAACCCTAACACTAATCCTAACCATAACATAAACCACAACCCTAACCATAACACAAACCTTAACCTAACACTAACCCTTAACCTATCATGAACTCTAACCCTTATCCTAAAACTAACACTAACCCCAACCTTAACCCTAAAATGAACCTTAACCCTAAACCTAAAACTAACCCTAACACTAACCCTAACACAACCCCAACACTAACCATTTCATTAACTCTAACCTCAACACTAAACCTAAAACTAACTCTAATCCTAACCCTAAATCTAACAAGAATGGTTATTTTAAAACTAAACCTAACTATAACACTATGCCTAACACTGAGCCTAAACATAACCCTAACCCTAAGGCTAAACCTATCCCTAACACTAACAATAACCCTAAATCTAACCCTCAACCTAACCCTAACACTAAGCCAAACTTTAACTCTAACCCTAATTCTAACACTAAAACTAAACTTATCTATAACCCTAACCCAAACACTAATGCTAAACCTAACCCTAACACTAACACTAAGCGTAACCTAACCCTAACACTAAAACCTAAAACTAAAACTAACCCTACCCTTAACTATAACATGAACCCTAACCCTAAACCTAATCCTAACCTTATCCTTACCCTAACCTAAACCTAACCATAACCCTATTCTGTAACCTAACACTAACTGTAACTGTAACCCTCACCATAACCCTAACACAAACCTAACCCTATAAATAACACTAAACCTAACTCTAACCCTAACATTAACCCTAAAATTAACTCTACTCATAACTTTTACATGAACCCTGAACCTAACTATACCACTAAGTCTAATTCTAACCCAAAACTAAACCTAACCCTAACACTATTCCTAATCCTAACAGAAAGCCTAATTCTAACCCTAACCCTAACTCTATATGTAACTCTAACTTTAAACCTGATGCTCACCCAAATCCTAACTCTAAAAATAATCCTAACCCTAAACCTAAATCTAACCCTCACATTGACCCTAAACTTAAACCTAACACTAACCATAATCCTAATAGTAACACTCACCCTAAACCTAAGTATGACCCTAACCCAAACACAAATGCTAAAACTAACCCTAAACCTAACACTAATCTTAACCCTAACCCAAACCCTAAACCTAAACCTAACACTGAGCCTAACCCTAAACCTAACCTAACCATAACTCTAACCCTAACCCTAACACTAAAACTTAACCTAAACCTAACCTTAACCTTAACCCTAACACTAATCTTAACCCTAACCCTAACCCAAATTTACCCTAACACAAACTCTAACCATAACCCTAATCCAAACCTTAACTGTAACTCTAAACACAAACCTAATGGTAACTCTTACATAAAACCTAACCCTAAACCTACAACTAACCCTAACTCTAATACTAACATAAATTCTAACCCTAATTTAACACTAACACGGATTCTAACCATAATTCTAAACCTAATCCTAAACCTTAACCTAAACCTAAACCTAAACCTAATCCTAACACTAACTTTAACTCAAACCAAAACACTAAACCCAACACTAATCCTAAGTGTAACACAAGCCCTAAATCTAACCATAACCCTAACTTTATCCTAACCCTAATCCTAACCCTAACCTAAAACTAAACCTGAAAGTAACCCTCACCCTATTACTTACCCTAACTTTTATCTTAATCATAAGACTAACCCTAACAGTAATCATACCACGAACCCTCAATTTAACCCTTATCCTAATGGTAACCAAAACACTAACATTAACCCTAACCCTAACCCCAACTTTAACTTTATCATTAATCCTAATTCTTACACTATAACTGACACTAATCCTAACTCAAACCCTAAATCTAAAATGAACCCTAATGCTAAACCTACCCCTAACTATAATATTATCCCTAACACTAAACCTAACCCTAACCCTAACACTAACCCTAACCCTTCCCGTAACCCTAACAGTAACCCTAATGCAAACCCTAAACCTAAACCTAACCCTATCTATAAACCCAGCACTAAATCTCACCATAACCCTAACCCTGAACCAAACACTGTCCCTAACCCTAACCATAACACTAACCCTAAACCTTATTACAAACCAACCCAAACACTAATGCTCAACCTAACTGTAAACCTAACACTAACCCTAACCCTAAACCTAACCTTAACACTAACACTAACACTAACACTAACCCTAACATGGACTGTAACCATAGCCCTAAACCTAAACTAACAGTAACCCTAACCTTTATCCTAACACTGATCCTAACTCTAAGACTAACCATAACCCTAACCCAAACACTAACCCTAATCTTAACCCTAACCCTATCCTTACCCTTACCGTAACTTAAACCCTAAAACAAACACTAACAATACCCGTAACCCTAAAACTACCCTAAACCTAACCATAAACCTAACTCTAACCCAAATCCTAAACTTAACGATAACCCTAACTTAAAACTAACCTAATACAAAACCTAAACATAACCCTAATTCTAACAAAAACCGTAATGCTAAACCTATCCCCAAACCTAACCCTCTTACCTAAACCTAACCCTAAACCTAACACCAAATCTAATCCTAATAATAAATAACCCTAACATTAACTCTAACATGAACACTAACTATATCCCTAACCTAACCCTAACACAAAACCTAAACTGAACCCTAAATATAACACTAACACTAACCCTAACCCTAACAATAACCCTAAACCTAACCCTAACCCTAACACTAAACCTAACCCTAATCATAGTGTTAACCCTAACTCTAAAACTAACCAGAACACTAAACCTAACCCTAACCCTAACAGTAAACCAGACCCTAACCCTAAACAAAGCCATAACCATAACTCTAACATAACCCTAATGCTAACTTTAGCTAACACTAACAGTAACCCTAACCCTAACACTAAACCTAACACTAACCCTAACACTAACACTAACATTAAAAAGAACCCAAACACTAAACATACAACAAAACCTAACTCTAAAAAAAAACTAACTCTAAACCTAACACTATTCCTTTACCTAAACCTAATCCTAAGATAAACACTAACACTAAACCTAACCCTAAACCTAACAGAAACCCTAACTTAAACCAAAACCCCGACCCTAACCTAACCCTAACTCTCATAGTAACATAATCTTAATCCTAATTTTAATCCTAACACTAATTCTAAATCTAAACTTAACACTAACCCTAAACCCAAACCTAACGCTATCCCTCACCTTAACAAAAAACTTCAACCTAACTCTAACAGTAAAGCTAACCCTAAACCTAACCCTAAACCTAACCCTACTACTAAAACTAACCCTAACACTAACACTACCATAACACTATCCTTAAACCTACACTTAATTCTAAAACTAACCCTAAACCTAACCCTAACCCTGACACTACACCTAAACATATCCTGAACCCTAACACTAACTCTAAAACTAACCCTATTCCTAACCCCAAACCTAACACTTACCTTAACCCTAATGCTAACCCTACCCATGACAGTAACACTAACTTTAACCCTAACAGTAACACTAAACATATCCCTTCCCATAAACCGAACACTAACTCTAACAATAACACTAAACCTTACACTAACCTTAACAATAAAATTACACCTAACCCCAAATCTAATACTAACCCTAACTCTAACCCTACCATAAATCCTTACTCTAAAACTAACCATAACCATAACCCTAACCATTACTCTAAACCTAACACTAATCTTAAACCTTACCTTAACACTAACCCTAACCCTGAACCTAACGCTAACACTGACCCTAACCCTAACTCTAACCCTATCAGTAACCCTAAACCTATCCATAACCGTAACACTGTAATTAACTCTAACCCTAACACTAACCCTACCACTAAACCTAACCGTAATCCAAACCCATACCCTTAGATATACCACAACCCTAAATCTAATCCTAACCCTAACCCTAACAATAACACTAAACAGAAAAATAAACCTAAACCTAAACCTACCCCTAATACTAACACTAACCATAACCCTAATCCTAATCCGAACACTAAACCTAGCCCTAACCCTAAAATTATCCCAAACACGAAAACTAAGCCTTACCCTAACAATAACCCTAACCATAAAACTAACCCTAACACTAAACATAACCCTAAACCTAAACCTAAACCCATCACTAACCCTAACACTTACCCTAAATATCACACTAACACTAACCCTAACCCAAACACGAAACCTTACCCTAATCCTCACACTCACCCTAAAGCTATCCCTAACCCTATCTTTAACAGTAACCCTAACAGTAACCTACAACTATCACAAAACCTAAAACTAACCCTAACCATAGACCGAATCCAAACACTAACCCTAACCCTAATCCTAACACTATCCCTAACACTAAACCTTATCCTAACCCAAACACTAACTGTAAACCTAAACCTATTACTTATCCTAATTTTAAACTTAACCCTCACCATAACACTAACCCTCAACCTTAACATAAACCTAAAACTAACCCTAAACTAAAACTAACACTAACCCTAACCCTAACACTAAAGTAACATTAACTCTAACCCTATCTCTAACCCTAATTTTACTTTAACCATAACCATAACAATAACTATAACCCTAACTATTATCCTAACACTAACCCTAAACTTAACCGTAACCTAAACAACCCTAACACTTACCCAAACCTGAACCCTAACACTAAACCTAAACCTAAAAATAATTGTAACCATAACCCTAAACTTAACCCTAACCCTAAAACTCACCCTAATGATAACCCTAACACTAACCCTAATTCTATCCCTAACCCTAAAACTAATCCTAAACCTAACCCTTACCATAACTCTAATTCTAAAACTAACCCTAACCCTAACTGTAACCATAACACTAACATTAATATTAATCCTAACCCTAACATAAAAGTAACACTAACTCTAACCCTAAAACTAAATAAAAACTTAACACTAACCCTAAAACTAACCCTCATCCTAACACTACCCCTATTCCTAAACCTAACCCTAACACTAACCCTAAAACTAACACTAACCCGAACAGTAACATTAACCCTAAACCTCAGCCTAACACTAACCCTAAATCGATCCCTAACCCTAACATTATCCATAACACTAACCCTAACTTTAACTCAAACACTAAACCTAACCCTAACCCTAATCATAACCCTAAACCTAACCCTAACCCTAACCCTAACCCTAAACCTAATCCTAAACCTAACACCAACCCTAATTCTAACCCTAACACGAACCCTAACCTTAACCCTAACACTAACCCCAACACTATCCCTAATCCTAACATTAACACTAGACCTATCCTTTAATATAACTCTAACCCTAACACTAACACAAACCCTAACACTAACCCTAATCCTATCCGTAACTCTTACCATAACACTAATCCTAACCATAATCTGAACTGTAACCCTAACCCTAACACTAACACTTACCCTAACACAAACCCTAACACTAAGCCTAAAACTAACCCTAAACTAATCCTAACACTAACCCTCACCATATCCCTATCCCAAACCCTAACACTAAACCTAACATTAACACTAAACCTAACCCTAACCCTCAAACTTACCCTAACACTAATCGTAACCCAGGCACTAACCTTAAGCCTAATCCTAACCCTAAATCTTACCCTAAAACTAATCCTAAACCTAACAGTAACCCTAAAACTTACCCTAACAGTAACCCGAATCCTAACATTAACACTAATTATAAACCTTACCCTAAGTTAACTCTAACACTAACCCTTATTCTAACCCTAATCCTAAACCTAACTTTAACACTAACCCTATCTCTAATCCTTAGACAATCCTTAACCCAACCCCTAACCCTAACTTAACCCAACCCTAACCATAACCCTAACCTAAACCTAATCCTAACCCTAGCCCTAATACTAACACTAACCCTAAACCTAACTCTATGCATAACATTAAATGTAACCCTAACTCTAACACTAAACCTAAACCTATCCCTAAACCTAACAATATGTCTAAACCTTACCATAACCCTAACACTAACACTAACCCTAGCACTAAACCTAATCCTAACACTAAACCTAACCCTAACACGAAACCTAACACAAATCCTAACACTAACCGTAAACCTAATCCTAACCCTAACCCTAACACTAATCCTAAACGTAAATGTAACAAGAAACCTAAAGCGTATCCTAACCCTAATTCTCTCACTAACCTAACCCTATCCATAATCCTAAGACTAACCCTAGCCAAAAACTAACCATAACCCTAACACTAACACTAATCCCAACCTTAAAACTAACCCTTTCACTAAACCTAAGCCTAATCCTAAACCTAATACTAAACCTAACCCTAAACACAATCCTAACCCTAACTCTAAGCCAAATACTAATATTAAACCTAACCCTAACCCTACATAATACGCTAACCATAATCCTAACTGTAACACTAAACCAAACCCTAATCCTAACACTAAACTAACCCTAATCTTATCCAAAAAACTAAACCTAACCTTGACCATAACACAAAACCTAATCCTAAACGTAACAGTAAACCTAACCATAACCCTAACTCTAAAACTAAATGTAAGACTAACTAGAACCCTAACCCTAACCCAAACCGTTACCCTAACACTAAAACTGACCCTAACCCTAACACTAACACTAAATCTAAACCTAACCATAACCTAACACTAACCATAACCCTAAAACTATCCATAACCTTAACATTATCCCTAAACTTAACACTAACACTAATCCTAACACTAACCCTAACCTAAACTTAAAAATAACCTTAAAACTAAACCTAAACCTAACCTTAACAACAACCCTATACCTAAGCCAAATTCTAACCCTAAACCTAACATTAACCCTAATGCTAAACCTAACCGTTACCCTAATACTAACCTTAAGACCAAACTTAATGCTAACCCAAACCATAACCCTAACCCTAAACTTTACACAAACCCTAACACTAATCCTAAGTCTAAAACCAACCCTAATCCTAATCCTAAATTTAACCCTAAAACTAACCCTTTCCCTAACTGTAAACCTAACACTAACCCTAACCCTAACCATAACCATAACTCTCAACCTAACCCCATTCCTAAAGCGAATTCTAGCCCTAAAACTCACCCTATCACTAATCCTAACCCTGAAATTAACAGTAAACCTAACACTAACCCTAATCCAAAAATTAATCTTATGCCTAACCCTAACAGTAACACTAACCCTAATCCTAAAACTAAACTTAAATCTAACACTAAACATAAACATTTCCCTAACACTAACCTTAAACCTAACACTAAGCATACCACTAACACGATACCTAATCCTAACCCTAAACCTAACACTAAACATAAACATAACCCTAAGCCTAACTGTAAACCTAAACCTAATAATAACTTTAACACTCAACCTAACCCTTACCATAACCCTAACACTAACACTCACACTAACCCGAACCCTAACACTTTCACTAAAGCTAAACCTAACCATAACCCTAGCCATAACACTAACCCTAACCCTAAACCTATCAATAACATTAATACTATTGCTAACCATTACACTAACCCTATCCCTAACACTAAACCTAACACTAATCCTAACACTAACTCTAACTAATCCTAACCGTAAACCTAACTCGATCCCTAACCCTAACACAAAAACTATCCCTAAACCTAACAATACCCTAACACTTTTACTAACCCGAAACATAACCCTAACCCTAACAATATCTTTAACCCTAACCCTAACCTAACCCTAATCCTAACAAAAACACTAACGATAAACCTAACCCTAACCCTAACCCTAAACATTACCTAAACCTTCTCCTAACCCTAATCCTAACACTAATCCTAAAATTAACTTTAACCTAAAACTAAGGATAACCCGAACAATAAATATAACCCTAAAACTAACTCTAAATCTAACCCTAACATAAATGTTAACCCTAACCCTAACCCTAAATTAAACCTAACCCTAATCCTAAACCTAACCCTATCCTGAATCCTAACCGTAAACCTAACCCTACACCAAACCCTTACCCTAACACAAACCGTAACACTAACCCTAACACTAACCATAAATTTAACCTTAAACCTAAACCTAACATGAACCCTAACCTTAACCCTAACCCTAACACTGACCTTAACCCTATCTTTAACACTACCACTAAACCTAACACAAATCATAACCCTAACCCAAACAATAACCCTAACAGCAACTTTAAACCTATCATTAACACTAACACTAAACATAACCTTAAACTTATCACTAACTCTAACCCTAACCCTAAATATAACCTTAACTGTAAACCTAACACTAATCCTAACCCTAAACCTAACACTAACTCTATCCGTAACTGTAACACTAAACCTAAGAGTTACCCTAACCTTAACCTTAACCCTAACTTTAAACGAACCCTAATCCTAACACTGACACTAACCTTAACCCTATCCCTAACACTACCACAAACCATAACACAAATCTAAACTCTAACCCGAACACAAACCCTAACTGCAACCCTAACCTTATCATTAACACTAACACTAAACATAACCTTAAAATTATCACTAACCCTAAACCTAACCCCAACCCTAACCCTATCACTAACACTAACCCTAAACATAACCATAAACCATTCAGTAACACTAACCCTAACCTGAACACTAATACTAACCCTAACCCTAAAATAACCTAACAGTAACACTAACCCTAATCCTAAACCTAAACTTAACACTAACACTTCTCCTAACACTAACCGTATCCCTAACACTAACCCTAACACTAACCCTAAACCTAACTCTATCCCTAAATGTAATACTAACACTAAACCTAAGCCTAACACTAACTCTAAACCTGTCTTTCACCTAAACACTATCCATAACCCTTAAAATAACCCTATTCCAACCACTAAAACTAAACCTAACCATAACCCTAACCCTAACACTAAACCTAAGTTTATCCTAAGCCTAACCCTAACCAAAAACCTTACCCTAACCCTAACACTAACCTGAGCACTTACCGTAAACCTAATCCTAACACAACCCTAACGCTAACCCTAAAACTATTTTTAAACCTTACCTAGCTCAAAGCCTAACACTAAAACTAACTCTAACCCTAACCCTACACCTAACCGTAATCCTAACCCTAACCCTAACCCTAACACAAACCAAACCCAAACCATAACTATAAAACTAACCAAACCACAACTCTATCCCTTATATGAAACTAACACTAACCTTAACACTAACTATAAAACTAAAGCTGAAACTAACCCTAAACATAAAAATATCCATAACCCTAACCCTAACCCAAAGCCAAACACTAAAACTAATCCTAATCCTAAACCTAACCCTAATCCTAACCCTAACACTCACCATAATCCTAAACATAACCCAAATTCCAACCTTAACCCTAACACTAACCCTATCCCTATCCCTAACCCTAACACAAACCTAAACCTAATCATTTCCATAACTCTCACCATACCCTAACACTAACACTAATACTAACCCTAACCCTAATACTAAAGGTAACATTAACCGTAACCCTAACCATAAATCTAATCTTAACTCTAACCCCATCAATAACCTAACCCTAACACAAACACTAACACTAAGCCTAAAACTAACCCTAACCTAACCCTAACACTAACCATAACCCTAACTCTATCCCTAACCCAAACCCTAACACTAAACCTAACCTTAAACCCAAACCTAAAGCCTAACCTAAATCTTACCCTAAACCTAATCCTAACCTAACCACTAACCCTAACCCTACCCTAACATTAACCCTAACCCTAAACCTAATACTAACCCTAACCCTAACCGTAAAACTTTCCATAACCCTAACACTAACCCTAACCCTAACACTAATTCTAAACCTAACCCTAATGCTACACCCAACACTAACTCTACCACTAACACTAACCCTGCACTTAACCATAACACTATTCCTAACACTAACCCTAACAGAAACCCTAACCAAAAACATAAACCTAAACCTAAAAAACCCTAAACATTAGGTTACTTACCTAACCTTAACAGTAACCATAAAACTAAACTGAAACTGACCGTAAACCTAACTCCAAACCCTAAACCTATCCCTAACCCTAACACTATTCCTAACCCTAACTGTAACTCCAAAATTAACACTTAATTTAACACTAAACCTAACCCTAACATTAACACTAACCTTAACCCTAACACTAACCTCAACCCTAACATGAACCCAAAAAGTAACTTTAAACCTATTCCTATTACTAACACTACCCTTACATAAACCAAAACCTAAATATAAACCTAATCCAAATCCTAACTCTTACACTAACCCTAACCCTAATGAAACCTAAACCAAACCTTACCCTAATCCTATCACTAACCTAATCCTAAATCTATACCTACACTAACCCTTACCCTAACGATAACCCTAAACCTAACCATAACCCTAACACTAGCACTAATCCTAACTCTAAGACTAAACCTTTCACTAACCCTAAACCCAACACTAAACCTAACACTAACTCTAAACCTAATGCTAACTCTAATTCTAACACTAAACCTAACACTAACCCTAACCCTAACACTAACCTTAACAGTAACCCTAAACTTAACCCTAACCCAAACCCTAACACAAACCCTAACAAAGAACCTTAAACAAAACCATAACCCTAACCCTAAACTAACCCTAAACCTTACGATTACCTAATCCTAAAACTAACATTAACCCTAATCCAAACCCTAACACTATCACTAACCCTAAGCTTAACCCTAACCCTAAATGTAACACTAACACTAATCCAAACCCTATACCTTACCCTAACAATAACATTAACTGTAACCCTAACCCTAAAAGTAATGCTAACCCAAACCCTAACCCTAACACTAAGATAACCCTAATCTTAACCAAAACTCTAATTCTAATCTTCACCTAACAGAAACCCTAACAGTAACCCTAACCCTAACCCTAAATTTAAAACTAAACCAAACCCTAACCAAAACCCTAACCTTAACACTAACACTAACCCTATCACAACCCTAAACCTAACCCTAACCCTAACACTAAACCTAACACAAATATTAATACTAACCCTAACCCTAAACCTAAATATAACACTAACCCTAAACATATCCCTAACTCACAACAAAACCTTACCCTAAACATAATTTAACAGAAATTCTAACCCTAACACTAAACCTAAATTTGAACTTAACCCTAACTCTACCCCTAACAGTAAATCAACACCTAATGCCAACCCTAACACTAACCTTAACCCTAACACTAACCCTAACCCTAATCCTAATCCTATCTCTAACTTTAACACTATTCCTAACCCTAACCCTAAACCTATCTCTAATATTAACAATATCCCTAAGTCTAACCCTAAATCTAACCCTAATACTAACTGCAATCTTAATCCTAACCGTAACCCTGAACCTATCCCTAAAAAAACTAAATACCTTACCATATTCCTAACACTAACTCTACAAACCCTGACCCTAACATGAACCCTAACTCTTACACTCAACCTTACTGTAAGCCTAAACCTAACACTAACCCACACTGACACAATCTCTAATGCTCACCTTAAACCTAACCCTAAACCTAACCTAAAACTTACCCTAAAACTAACCCTAAAACTAACCTTAACCTAAGTCTAATGATAACCCTAACAAACTTAACCCTAAACATAACATTAAATCTAACCCTAACACCAACCTTAACCGTTACCCTAACCCAAACTGAATCCTAACCCTAAACCTAAACCTAAACATAACCTGAATCCTAAACGTACATATAACCCTAACCCTAACCCTTACCCTAACATAAACCCTAAAACTAACCCTAACTCTATCCTTATCCCTAACCCTAAAACTAATCCTAATCCTAACCCTAACACAAACACTAACTCTATTCCTCACACTAGCCCTAATCCTAGCTCAAACGCTAACACTTACCCAAAACCTAACCCTGAAACAAACCCTAGGCCTAACAATAATCCTAGTCCTAATTCTAACCTTAATCTAGCCCTAAACTTAGCTTGAACCCTATCCATTACCCTAAAGATAAGCCGAACTCAAATGCTAACCCTAGGACTAATGCTAACACTATTGCTAACACTAACCCTATACAGTACTCTAAACCTAACCTGAACCTTAAACATAACCCTATCAATTACCCTAACCCGAACCCAACCCTATCTCTAATGCTAATTCAAGCCTTAACCCTAAATCTTATCCTTAACCAAACCCTACTTGAACCCTGACCCTAATAATACACCTAGCTATAAACCAGACCATTAACCTAAACCAAACACTTACACTAGACCTAGCCATAACCTAACCCTAAACCTAACCATAACCATAAACCCAGACCTGACATTAGCCCCAGCCCTAATCCTAGCCCGAACCCTAACACAAAAACTAGTCCTCATCTTCGGCCTATACCTAGCCTTAGACCTAACCCAAACAGCATCTCTAGCTCTTTCTCTAATTTTAACCATCACCCTAGACCTGAACTTAGGTATATCCCCATCCCTCCCGTAACACTATCACTAACCCTAACCTTAACACTAACCATATCTCTAGCCCTAAACATAGGTCTAACCCTAACACTAAACCTAGCACAAATACTAGCCCTAATTTAGCCTTAACAGTATCTCTACCCCTAACCTTGGCCTAGGACTAACTCTAACTCTCCCCCTAGCCCTATTTCTGGTTCTAACCCTATACATTAAAATAAACCTAACACAAGTCCTAACCTTAGCTCTATACCTAACGCTAACCCTAATCAAAACCCTAACTCTATCATTAACCTTAAACCTAACCTAACCCTAAATCTAACACTAATGCTAATCCTAACCCTAACCCTAACACTAAGCTAACCCTAATCTTAACCGAAAACCTAACCCTAACCCTGTCCCTAACAATAAACCTAACCCTACCATAAATGTATCCCAAGACTTAACCATTAACCTAAACCTCTCCATAGCCTTAATCCTAGCAGAACTATTAAGACTTTCACTAGACATAGCGATAACCTAACCCTAAAACTAGCCCTAATTGTAACCCTAGTTATTTCATTAGTCGTAGCCCTAAAGCTAACACAAAACCTAGCATAACTCTAATTCTAGCTTTAACCCTATCCCTAAACCTAACCCTAGCCCTAACCCTAATCCTAACACTATCCCTAACACTAGCGCTAACCCTATCCCATACCCTAAGCCAAACTCTAACCTTAAAGCTACCCTAGCTCTAAACCTAATTCTTAGCCTATCCCAAAACCTAACTCTATTAATAGTCTTAACTCTAATCCTCAATCTATCTATATCACTATCCCAAACTCTAACCTTAACCCTGACCCTTATTCTGACCCTAACACTAACCATAGGTCTAAACCTGACCTAACCCTAAACAGACCCCTAATATTGGCACTACATATAACCCTATAACTAAACCTTACCCTAACACTAGACCTAGACCTACACTTAATCCTTTATCTAGTGATAAGTCTAGGCCTAGCCCTAAACAAAAACTTAGTCTTAGTCCTTAATAATAACCCTTAACATAACCCAAACACTAACCCTACCCCTAGACCAAAACCTAGTCCTAATTCTGGTCCTAACAATAAACCTAACCCTAAACTGAACACTGACACTTACCCTAACACAAAACCTAGCTCTAAACCTTATCCTAACAAAAAACATAACCCTAACACTAGACCTAGCCATATCACTAACCCTGAAACTAATCATCATCATAGGCCAAAACCTACCTCTAAATCTATGCAATACCCTAAACATAATGCTAACCCTAGCCCTAACAATCACACTGACTGTAACCATAATCCTCCTTCTAGTACAAACACTAGCTCAATCCTTAACCCTTAAACTTAACCTAACCCTAACACTAACCCATGGCCTAAACCTAAACCTAACCTTAACCCTAGCCGTAATCCTAATCTTAACCCTATTGCTAACCCTAGCTCTAAGATATATATTACCCTAACTCTAACCCTAACCTTAATTATAACCCTAGCACAAAACCTAGCTGTACCCCTTCCCATTAACCTAACCCTAAACCTAACCCTGATGATAACCCTAGCCCTTAGCCTAAATCTACCCTAACCCTAATCCTAGACATAACCATAAACCTAACCCATGCCATAGAGCTAACCATTGCTCAAACCCTAACCATAACCCTAAACCTAACCCTAAACATATCCCTAATCCTAACCTTAAGCCAATACCTAATCCTCACCCTAAAGCTAACAACACATCAAACCCTACCCTATACGCTAAACCGATGATAACCCTAGCCCTAACCTTAACACCAACTTTCAACCTAACCGTAACTATAACCTAGACCTAACCCTAAACCTACCCCTTGCCCTAGCGCTAACACTAGCTCAAACACTAAACCATATCCTAAACCTAAACCTAAGCCTAACCCTAGGTGTAACCCTAACCCTAGCCCTAATACAATCCATAACCCTAGCCCTAACCTTATCCATTATCCTAAGCACAACCATAACACTAAGGCTAACCGTAGGCCTAACCCTAACCCATTTGTTTACTCTCACCCTATCAATTACTCTAAACCTAACATGAACCTTAAACCTAAACCTATCATTACCATGACCAAACCGTAATGCTGATTCAAGCTCTAAAGCTAAACCCTAATCTAAACCAAACCTGAAACCTAATTCTAGCCCTAATAATACCCGTAGCTCTAAACCTGACCCTTACCCTAAACTGAACCCTTAAACTAGACCTAGCCATAAATCTAACACTCAATCTATCCCTAATGTAAGTCTAAACCTCTCACTAGCCCTAGTCCTAATTCTTGCTTTAACTCTAAAACAAAACCTAGCCCTCATCTTAGCCCTAAATGTAGCCTTATTACTAAACCAAACCATAACCCTAGCCTAACCGAATTCTAACCTTAGACTTAGCCCTAAAACTAGATCTAACCCCATCCCTTCCCCTAAATCAAACCCTATTCGTAAACTTAAACCTAAGCCTAAAACTAGGCCTAACCCTAATACAAATGGTAGACCTAATCCTAGCCCTAATTTAGCCCTAAATCTAACCTAACCCGAGCCCTAAGACTAACTCTAACTCTCCCCCTAGCCCTATTGCTAGTTCTAAGCCTATCTCTTGCGTTTACATTAGCCCAAACCCCAGCACTAGCCCTAATCCTATATATAACCCTAACTCTAAATCTAACCCTAATTCTAAGATAAACCTATCACTAACACAAGCCATAACATTAATGCTAATCCTAAAACTAGCCCTACCCTAGTCCTAGCCCTACAAAACAACCGAGCCATAGCCCTAACCCAAAACTTTAACATAAAACCGAACCCTAAGGCAACACCTAACCCTAAACCTAGCTCTAATATGAATACTATAACTAACTCCCCAAAAAATACCCTGGCCGTGACTCTGACATTAACACTAAGCCTAGCACAAAACATCACTCAAAACCTAAACCTAAACCTAACCGTAGACATAGCCCTAACCCTAACCCTAAAATGAGTGCAAATCATAACCCTAGATCTTACATTGGCTGTAGCCTTAAACCTAGCCCTAACCTAAACCAAAACCTATCTCTAATTGGAGCACTAACACTAACTTTAACCCTAACCATAACCCTAATTCTAGCCCTAACCCTTACCCTAAACCTAACCCTAACCCTAACCCTTGACATAACCCAAAATATAACCCTAAACCTAGCCTTAATCCTAACCATAAACCTACCCCTAACCCGAGATGTAACCCTATCCATTACCCTAATCATAATCCTAACCCTAATGCTAACACTAAGATAACTCTAAAACTATTCCTAATCCTAAACCTATACATTAAACTAAACCTAACCTGAAACCTAAATTTAACCATATCTGCCGCAGTCTGGCTGGGCACAATCAGGAGCCACTTGTCAAAAGAAGCTAACTTTATTTTTAGAACCACACACGCCAAACAAAACATGTCCTCAGTAAAAACTCTCAGAGCCCCAACTGCCACCACTGGCTTCCCACAAGCCTCTCTCTCAACCACAAGCCTCTCCACCTCCCCCCATCCTCCTGCTCTTGAGGCCGATTGTCTGGGTCGCGTGGGCAGAGCCAAAAAAGTCCCCCAATGAGCAGCTCCGTGGTGTGAAAGGGCAGGGAAACAGCCCAATGAGCATCACCGCAGAGGAGCCAATCAGCTAGATGTTGCTGGGGCCGCTGTGAACCAATCATCAGCTGGCAGCTGGAAGTTTGCTGGCAGCTAGAAGTTTGCTGGGGCCCCTTCGGCTGTGGCTCTCAACATCTCCCCCACTCTGTTTAAACAACAAGCATGTGGCTTAGGGACTGTGCCTGCCTTAGGTTGTCCAATAGTACATATGGTCCCTACCCGTTAGGTTGGTACCATTGCAATTGGATCTTACCCGTCACTGACTACCGGTCCAGTATACAGCCACACCTGTGGAGAGGTCTTTGTACCAGCCAGGGGAGTGAGGTTCTTTGCCTCACCTCTGTTGGCCCCCAAATTTAGCTGAACGATCATGACAAGCAGAAGGGAGGAAGATACACCAAGCCAATTGACGGCTCCTTTTGGAAAAATTGTACCACTGATGACATCATCAGCAAAATACCCCAACACTACCACAAGTCGCTGCACCAACAGACAGTTCACAATGCATACAGGTGAGTTCACAATGTGTCCAGGCAAGTTCTGCAAGCAGTTCAGTGATGGCTATTGCAGAAGCTGTAGATTGGTTTTATCTGTTTCTTCACCAGCACTGGGATGAAGATAGGAATTCTGGCAATAATGGCTAAAGAAAAAATTATGTAACATTCCAGAAGGCACTAAAAGAAAACAATTTTCTTAATAATTTACATTGTCTTCAAGAGAATTATTAAATATAATGAAAAGGAAAGGTGAAAGTAAACAAACAGATCTGTTAACCTCCTTTTTTGTTTACATATTAAAACAATCCTCAACAGTTGTTTACCCAATTTAAATTAAACCATTTAAATCACGTGAATAAAATATATATATATTTGGATACATTTTTTCATGAGCGCTCATCATATATGATATATGGACATATGTACATTCAAACATATAACACAAAACACAAGTGTGCACACATAATATAATACATACAACACATAACCTAATAGTAAAGGCCTTATAACTTTTTACAGGTGAAATCTCCATTGCAATGTTTAAAAACTCTATAGTCAAAAATAGAACCGATCAGCAATAGAACCGATCAGCAAAACATTAACCTAGGTCTGCATGAGCTCAAAAAACAAAATAGAATGTGGGAAAGGGCAATAATAAAATAGATATTGAAAAAAGCATACTGGTTCTATCGCAGATGTAAGGATAGCCAAACTGGAGTTTTAGATATCAGCTGTTATGGACTTGAGTCAAATCATCTTCTTTTTGGTCTGTAGAAATCGCTTTAGTTAATCTCTGGAATCCAAATTGGCTGCTGTTCTCCCTGTGGAAACACACAAACAGGCCCCTGACTCCAGACAATCACTGGGTCAGGATCTTGGTTAATCTCTCTGGAATACAAATCAGCTGCTGTTCTCCCTGTGGAAACACACAAACAGACCCCCGACTCCAGACAATTACTGGGTCAGGACCTTTCCATTCTCCTGTTAGAATATCCTTCCAAAGTACCTTGGGCTTATGCACATTTTTTGGACACATATGCCTTTCCGCAGCACTAAGTCCTGATGAATCCAAATTTTAAAAGTTTAGAGTAAAAAGGGTTATTTTAAGTTTATCTTTGGGGAATATATACCCCTTCCCAATTCCATCTTTTTGCTTTAATAAGTACATTTTAATAGTTTGATGAGCTCTTTCAACTATGCCTTGTCCCTGTGGATTGTATGGGATTCCTGTTATATGAGTAATGCCAAATGTTGAGCAAAATTGTTTAAAAGAGGTAGAAGTATAACCAGGGGCATTATCTGTTTTTAACTGTTTTGGAATGCCCACAGTGGCAAAATTTTGTAAGCAATGAGCTATAACATCTTTAGTTTTTTCTCCAGCATGAAGGGAGCCCATCAAAAATCCAGAAGAAGTATCAACTGTAACATGCAAATATTTTAATTTTCCAAATTCTGGCAAGTGTGTGATGTCCATCTGCTAAATATGGTTAGGTATCAATCCTCTAGGATTGACTCCAAGATTAACTTGTGGTAAAAAGATCACACAATTTTGACATTGTTTTATTATTTGCCTAGTTTGTTCCTTAGGTTTTTAAAACACTTTTGTAAAGTATTAGCATTGACATGGAACTTTTTATGAAAATTTATAGCTTCTTCTAGTGTAGAGAAAATATGTATGTCATGTGTAGTTTTATCTGCTAAATCATTGCCCAAACTAAGGGATCCAGGCAATCCTGTATGTGCCCTGATATGTCCTATAAAGAACAGATCTTTTCTGTCCCAGATTAGACTTTGTATAGTGGAAAGCAAAGAGAAAACAGTAGAGGAAGAGGAAATCCTACCAGCATCTTCAAGGGATACTATAGCATTAAATATATAATGATTATCGGAAAATAAATTAAATACAGAATATTTAAACATCACAAAATCTTGTAATACTGCATTAAGCTCTACCTTTTGAGCTGATTGTTTGGGTACTAAAAATGTAAAAGTTTGATCAGGTGTAACTATTGCTGCTGTACCATTATTTGATCCATCAGTGAATATATTTGGAGCATTCATGATAGGGGTTTTTCTTGTCATTTTTGGAAAAATTACAGGATGCGATGACCAAAAAGACAATAAAGGATTAGATGGTAAGTGGTTATCAAATGAAACATTAGATTTGCACATGACTATTGCCCAAATATTTAATTCATTAGCTAACTCATCAATTTGATTCAGAGTATATGGAGTAATAATTTTATTGGGAGAAATTCCAAACACTTCCTTTGCTGCTTTTATTCCTTTGAGTATTAATTGTCCTACAGCCTCAGGAAACCTAGTAAGAATAGTGTTAGGAGAATAAGATAAATGTATCCCTAATAATGGACCTTCTTGGCAAAATACTCCTGTAGGAATAATTTTTGTTGGTAGTACAATAAATAATAAAGGCAAACTTGTATCAATTCTATCCAAATGCATATTTTCCATATATGTTTCAATGATTTTTAATGCCTTTCTTGCTTTAGGCGTTAACATTCGGGGTGAATTTGGATCTGATGGACCTTTTAGGATATCAAATAAAGGTCCCAACTCTCCTGTTGGTATACCTAGATAAGGCCTTATCCAATTTATGTCTCCTAATAACTTTTGAAAGTCGTTAAGTGATTTGAGTTGATCAACTCGTATTTGAATTTTTGGTTGACAGACCATGGTTGAGGATAATAGAACTCCTAAATAATTAATTGGAAAATTTAATTTCCTTTATCTATTGCTGTCTCTAGATTATAATTTTTTAATAAGTTTGTAAGTTTGGCATAACATTCTAGCAATGTGTTTTTAGCTTTATGTGCTAATAATACATCATTCATATAGTGAAATATTTGTAGTTCAGGATTTTGATTTATAAGTGGCTGGATTACTTTGTTAACATAAATTTGACACATAGTTGGGCTGTTAGCCATCCCTTGAGGGAGTACTTTCCATTCATATCTCTGATCAGGACCTTCATGATTCAGTGCAGGGATAGTAAATGCAAAACGTGGACTATCCTCAGGATGAATTGGAATTGAAAAAAAAAAATCTTTAATATCTATAACTAAAACATACCAGGTTTTTGGCAAAGCAGACAACTGAGGAATCCCTGATTGAGCAGGTCCCATAATAACCATCTCATTATTAATGGCTCTTAAATCTTGCAATAATCTCCATTTACCAGATTTCTTTTTGATGACAAAAATGGGAGTATTATGGGGAGATACAGAAGGTTGTATATGTCCTTCCGCTAATTGTTGTTTGACCAGGTCATGGGCTGCTTGTATCTTTTCTTTAGTCAGGGGCCACTGAGGAACCCATACTGGTCTTTCTGATTTCCAAGTAATTTTTATTGTCTCAGTGGCCCTTTCTGAAAATCCAACCCATGTCTGTCTGTTCCTTGATCTATTTGTATTGGTGCTGCTATACCTTGTTCTTGTTTTTCTAATCTTTTTCCTTTCCTAAAACCTTGTCTAGTCATAATAGTGGGTGCATTTTGGTTGATGTTATTTGTTAATGTCAAACCTAATTGATCTAGGACATCTCATCCCCATAAATTTATGGGAAGATGATCCAATACATATGGCTGTATAGTTCCTTCACATCCTTCAGGATCCTTCCAATCTAATACCATTGCACTTCTATGGGGATTAGTCACCACTCCAGGCCTCGAAGCGTTTGAGTGGCTTGTTGTAATGGCCAATGTTTTGGCCATTCTTGATGAGAGATGATGCTAAGGTCTGCACCTGTATCCACTAGCCCATTAAATTCATTTCCTTGAATATTTAGTTTTAGCATGGGGCGAGAATGTAAATTTAAAGAATGCATAGCCCAATCTACACCTGTGGAGCCTAATCCCTTGGAACCTCTTTCTACAGTACGACTGGAAAATTTATCATGTAGGCTGGGTATTATTAGTAACTCTGCTATTCTATCTCATGGTGAAATTACTGATATACCCTTTGGAGAACTGGCTATAATTTTATTTCACCTTCATAATCGATATCAATTACCCCAGGACTTATCATACCTTTTAGAGTAGAAGAGCTGCGTCCCAATAATAAGCCTACTGTTCCTTTGGGAAGAGGTCCTTTTACCCCTGTGGGAATGATTTGAACTCCTATCTCTGGAGTTAGTACTGCTCTGGCAGAGGCACAGATGTCCAACCCTGTGTTCCCTCTGGTTTGTCTGATGAGGGATCTGATGGACAATGTGTCCTGGGCACTACCCTGATGGGGTTGCTGGGTTCCTCCAGTGCTCCGTATATTTGTGGTTTGGGGCACCGGAGCATTGGGCCCCCCTGTACATTTTTTTGGCAACAGAGCACGATGCCTTTCTCCATGATATCGTGGATAAACACCTGGTCCTTGTTCGTTTTTTGATAATGGAGTACCCTCTGTGGTGGTTTGAGAATGGCATTCATTAGCCCAATGTCTCCCTCTACGTCATGGTGGGCAAATACCTGGTATTCTACTCCTTTGATACCTAGTTTTGTTAAACCCTCCTCCTATGGGGCAATTGCTTTTAAAATGTCCTGTTTGTTCACAATTGTAGCATGTTCTTGGCCTGGCATCTAAAGCCTGTTTTACTGCAGCTGCCACAATTTGCCCTTGTTCATTAATGTCTCTGGCATCTAAAGCCTGTTTTACTGCAGCTGCCACGACTTGCTCTTGTTCAGTAATGTCTCTACATAATTTAATATATGTGTTTAAATCTTCATGTTTCCATGGTCTAATGATATCTCTGCACCAACGATTTGCTTGCTCATAAGCCAGTTGTTTTAGTAATGGCATTGCTTGTTCTGTATTCCCAAAAACTCTGGTAGCTGTTTGAATAAGCCTATCTACAAATTCAGCATAAGGTTCATTAGCTCCTTGTATTACCTTAGATAATTGACCTTGTAAACCTCCATGTCCTTGTAAAGTCTTCCATGCCTTAAATGCATCTACAGCAATTTGTGCATATACACCAGGATCATATGCAATTTGTTGCTGCTGATCCTCATAAGGTCCCTTTCCTAACAACATATCTAGATTTCTCTAAGGATAACCAGCTGCTGCATTTCGCCTAGCAGTCTCCTTGCAAAATTCCTCATTGGCAACCTTCCATAACAGGTATGTCCTCCATTTATCACAGCTTTACACATGTTAGCCCAATCTGCTGGCATCATGTTCGAGTTGTTAATGGATTCGACCATGCTTAGAGTGAAGGGTGCTTGAGGACCACAGGTTGTTACAGCCTCTTTTAGCTGCTTTACTGTTTTGAAATTTAAATCATGGTAAACTCGCTGCCCTCCTGCCTCAAATACAGGGCATGTTAATATTTGAGATCTTGTCTCAGGATCCCAACTACCAACTGTGGGGGTTGGGGGCCTTCCAGCATATGGAGGTGGCCTTGTTAGTTGGACACTTATGTCCTCTGGTGATAGAAAGGTGTTAGTAGCAGTCTCCTGTTGTAACTTTCCCCCTAATGGCTTTTTCTGTTTTACAGTTTCTTTCTCTGTCTGACTAGCTTGAGAGACCTTCTCTTTTACTTGAATTTTTTCCTCTGTCTGACTAGCTCGAGAGGCCTTCTCTTTTACTTGATTTTTTTCCTCTGTCTGACTAGCTCAAGAGACCTTCTCTTTTACTTGAATCTTTTCCTCTGTCTGACTAACTTGAGAGACCTTCTCTTTTACTTGAATCAATATGTCTTCTCCTTCCTCTACCATTGTCTGAACTGAAGGCTTTGGACTAAGCAAACAAGATAAGAACGTCCACAATGGCAATGTGCCAACTGGCAGAGTCCCTGGGCTTTTCTTTTCTATTCTTTTTAAATCTTCACCATGATGGCTCCATTGTGATATATTTAACAACTCCTCCTTAAAAAGCCATGGGCTACATTTTTGTATTGTATCAATGTATGCCCTGACTGTTCTTGATTTTACTGGGATGCTTCCTTCCTCTAACAATTTACTTAACACTCTTTTGGTTTATTTTTTACTAATTTCTGATCCCATATTTCTACTATAATACAACCCAACAAGATAACACCAAACAAAACTGAGATAGAATGAAATAAAAATGGAACAACAAAAAATCATTATAGCCTTTCTCCCTATCTGTTCGTCAGATGCAAATAGTTTTTCCTAAGATGTGAGAGGTTTTTCTTCCATCTCACTCATCTCCAGGGACAGGCAACTTAAAACAAAAGTGAAGGAAAACAAAAGAGGAATCTTAAAATGGCTACCCATCCTCTCGCCCTGCCCTCAAGGGCGAGCAGTTTACCTTATCACTTACCCTCAGTCGCTCCCCATGTGAGCCACCAAATGCCGCACATTGATTGGCTGGGCACAATCAGGAGCCACTTGTCAAAAGAAGCTAACTTTATTTTTAGAACCACACATGCCAAACAAAACAGGTCCTCATGAAAAACCCTCAGAGCCCCAACTGCCACCACTGGCTTCCCACAAGCCTCTCTCTCAACCACAAGCCTCTCCACCTCCCCCCATCCTCCTGCTCTTGAGGCCGATTGTCTGGGTCGCGTGGGCAGAGCCAAAAAAGTCCCCCAATGAGCAGCTCCGTGGTGTGAAAGGGCAGGGAAACAGCCCAATGAGCATCACCGCAGAGGAGCCAATCAGCTAGATGTTGCTGGGGCGGCTGTGAGCCAATCATCAGCTGGCAGCTGGAAGTTTGCTGGCAGCTGGAAGTTTGCTGGGGCCCCTTTGGCTGTGACTCTCAACACATATCCATAAACCTAATCCTAACCCTAATAATCTTAATTCTAAAACTATCTCTAAGAATAACCCTAGACCTGACATTAGCCCTTGCTCTAATGAAGCCCTAACCCTAAATCAAACTCTAGCCCTAATCCTAGCCCTAATGTTAGCCTTAATCCTAAACCTAACTTTAACCATATACCTAACCCTAATTTTAAACCTCGCCCTAGTTTTAAAGCTACGTATAACATCATAAGTAACCATGACCACGACCATAAACCTAGCCATAAACCAAGGCTCAGCCTTAATACTAACCCTAGCTCCAATCCTAGCACTAATTAAGCCCTAATTCTGACCCTAAATGTAACACTAACTCTAACTTTAACTCTAAATCTCGCCCTAGCCCTATCCATAGTTCTAATATCCCTTATGATAACTCAAACCCTAGCCCTAACTCTAGCCCTAACCTTCACTGTAGACTTAAACCTAGATCTAACCCTAACTCTAAATCTAATCCTAAACCTAAGCCTAAACCACACCCTAACACTGGCTCTAACCCTAATGCTAATTTGAAAACTACCACTAACCCTAGCCCTAGGCCTCAAGACAAAGTGAGCAATAGCACTGACCCTAAATGTTAACCTAAACCAAACCCTAACCGACACCTAGCCCTAACACTAGCCCTTATTCAAGTCATACCTCTAACCCTAGAACTAATACTAACCCTGACTCTGACCTTAACACTAACCCTAGCTTTACACATCACCCTATCCCTAAACTTAATCCTAACACTAGACCTCAACCTAAACCTAACTCTAAAACTAGCCCTAATCATAATCCCAGTTCTTAAATTAGCCATAGCCCTACCTAACACAAAACATAGCCCTAATCCAAGGCCTAACCCTAGCTTTAACCCTAACACTAACCCTGGACCTAACCTTAACCCTATACCTAGTCCTAATCCTAGCTCTAACCCTATTTCTTACACTTAGTCAAACCCTCACCCTATTGCTACCCTAGTCCAAACCCTAATTCTATGCCTACCCCAAACCCTAACTCTATTACTAGTCCTAAACCTAGCCCTCATTCTAGCTCTAAACTAAACCCAAACCGTAATCCTAATGCTTACCCTTATTCTGAACCTAACATTAAACCTAGGTTTAAACCTGACACTAATCTTTATCAGAAACCTAACTGTAGCTCTACCAGTAACCCTCACCCTAAACCTAACACTAACACTAGCCCTAGACCTAAACCTAATCCGAAATATAGCCATAACCCTAGCCTTAGCCTTAACAATAATCCTTAACCTAAACCAATAACTAACTATTCCCCTAGACCTAACCCTAGTCCTCATTCTGGACCTAACCCTAAACCTAATCCTAAACTGAACCCTGACACTTACCCTAACAAAAACCATAACTCTAAACCTTATCCTAATCCAAAAACTAACCCTAACACTAGACGAACTCTAAATGTAGCCATAACCATAAATCTAGCTCTTACATTACCCATATACCTAACAGTAGCCCTAAACCTCACACAAAACCTAGTCCTAGTTACAGACCTAAACCGAACCCTATGCATAACTCTAGCCCTAAACCTAGACCTAACCCTAACCCTAACCCTCTTTCTAGCCCTAAACCTAGCTCAAACCCTAAACCTTACCCTAAACATAATCCTAGTCAAAACCCTAAACCTCGCCCTACCTCTAGCCCTAATCCTAACTGTAACCATAGCCCATACCGTAGCTCTAACTCTATCCATTACGCTAACCACAACTATAAAAGTAATGCTTACCCTAGCCCTAAACCTAAGCCTAACTCTACAATTGCCCAGACTGTAACCCTAAACCTCGCCCTGAGCCTAAACCTAGCTCAATCCCTAACCTTTACACTTAACCTAAACCTAATGCTAACCCATGACCTAACTTTAACCCTAACCCTAGCCCTAATCCTAAACTTAACCCTAGCCCTAACCCTAGTTCGAACCCTACCCAATTTCCTAACCCTAAACTTAACCCTAATAATAACACTAGATCTAAAGCTAAACCTATCCTAACCCTTAACATAAACCTAACACTAGAACTAACAGTGAACCTAAACCTAATCTTAAATCTAAGGTAGCTAAAACCCTAACCCTAATCCTAATCCTTAACCTAACATGAATCTAAATCTAACACTATCTTTAACTTGACATTTAAACATATTACCCTAACCCTAATGATAACCCAAGCCCTAATCATTAGACTACCATGAGCATAACCCTAGACCAAACCTTAAATTAACCTTAGCTATAGCAAAATCCTAGCTCAAACCTTAAATTATACCCTAAACCTAAAACTATGTGTAAACCTCGCCCTAACTCTGAACCTAACCCTAATTCTAGCCCTAATCCTAACCATTATCCTAGCCCTAACACTAGGTCTAACCCTATAAATTACCCTAACAATAACCATAACCCTAATGCTAACCCTAGGCCTAACCCTAAACCTATCACAAACCCTAACCATATACATTACCTTAAACCTAACCTGAACCCTAAACCTAACACTATCCATTACACTAACCCTAATTCTAACTTTAATGAAGCCTGACCCTGATCATAATAATACCTCAGCTCTTATTCTGACCCTTTCCCTAAACATAACACTTTAATTTGACCTAGCAATAAACCTAACCCTAAAATATCACTCACTATAAACCTAGACCTGATATTAGTCCTAGCCCTAATTCTAGTCCTAAACCTAACACAAAACCTAGCCCTAATCCTTGCCTTAAATCTAGCCTTAATCATAAACCTGACCATGACCCTAGCCCTAATCCTAAAGCTAATCATAAAACTAGCCCTAAACCTAACCATAGCACTAAAACAAAACTGAGCAACAGGCCTAACACTAACCTTAACTTTAACCAAACCCTAGCACTAAATCTAGATCTAACACTAGCCCTAATTCTAGTCCTAATCATAACCTTAAAAATAATCCTGAACCTGACATATATCCTAACACTCATCCTAGCTCTAAACACCACCCTAAAACTAAATTGAACCCTAACAGTAAACCTAGCCCTAATATTAGTCCTAACACTAACCCTAAAACTAACACTGAACTGACTGATATCGTAACACTAACCCTAGCTATAAATATCACCCTAATCTTAAACCTAAACCTAACACATGACCTACCCCTAACCCTAACCCTAATTGTAACCCTAGATCTTATATTAGCCGTTGCCCTAACCCTAGCCTTAAACATCACAAAAAATAGCCCTTATCTCAGCCCTAAACCTAGCTTTAACCATAACCATAAACCTAAACCTATCCCTAACACTTTGCCTTACCCTGAGCAAAACCTTAAACCTAATGGTAACCCTAGACCTATTCCTAATCCTTAGGCTAACCAAAACCTAACCCTATTAATAGTCCTAACATGAGATCTTATTCCAGCTCTAATGCTATCTCAAACCCTAATCCTAACCCTGACCCTTATTTTCACCATAACATAAACCCTAGGTATAAACCTGACTCTTACCCTAAACCAAACCCTAACACTAGACCTACTTGTAAAACTTATACCTAAACTTAACCCTATCACTAAGTCTAGACCTAAACCTAATCCTAAATCTAACCTGAACTCTAGCTCTAGACCTAAACAAAATCCTAGCCCTAGCCCCCCACCCCCCAAAAAAAAAAAAAAAACCTTTACCTAACCCAAACATAACTCTACCCCTAGAACTAAACCTATTCCTAATTCTGGCTTTAACCCTAACTTTAACTCTAACTCAAACACTGACCCTGGCTTTAACACTAAACCTATCACTAAACCTGACCCTAACCAAAAACCTAAACCTAAATCTAGACATAGCCATAACCCTAATCCTACAAGTAGCCCTAATCATAATCCTAGCTCTTACATTACCAAGAGCCCTAACTCTATGCCTTAACGTAACACAAAACCTAGAATAAATTCTAGGCCTAAATCTAGCCCTAAGTGTAACCCCAACCCTAACCCTATTCCTAACCCTAACCCTAAACCTAACCCTAGCTTTAGGCATACACCTTACTCAAAGCCTAACCCTTACCATAAATATAAACTTAGAACTACACCTTACTCTAAACCCTAACCCTAGCCCTAACCCTGAAATTAACCCTATCCCTAAACCTTGCTCTAAACCTACACCTTACCTAACCCTACACCTAACTGTATTGATAACTAGCCTTAAACCTAACGGTAACCCTAACCCTAACCCCAAATCTAACAATAGACCTAATGCTAAAACTAACACTCCACAAGCCCTAACCCTAGCTCAAAACTTAACCCATACCATGAACCTAAACATAACGGTAGCCTTAACATTGAACCTAAAATTAAATCTAACCCCAACCCTAAACCTAAACCTACATCTAACAATATCCATTACACTAAACCTTATCTTAATACTAACGATAACCTTACCCTAGCCTTAACCCTAACCCTACCATAATCCTGTCCCTAGACATAAGGCCGAACCTAATCCTCGACCTAGCCCGACCACGAACACTAGCTCAAACCTTAGCCCTTACCCTAAACAGAACCTTAGCCCAAAACCTAACCCCAATCCTAGCCCTAATCCTACGTGTAACCATAGCCCAAACCCTAGCTTTAACTCTATCCATTACCCTAACCATAACCCTAATCCTAATGCTAAACCTAGCCCTAACCCTAACCCTAACTATATCCCTAGCCCTGATTCTAATCGAAGCTTAAAACTAGCCCTAACACTTAATCAATCCCTGACCCGAACCCTTAACCTAACTGAAATAAAATGATAAGCCTAACCCTAGCCCTAATCCTAAACTTAAAACTAGACCTCACCTTAGCTCTAACCTCACCCATTACCCTAACCCGAAACATAAACATCATAATAACCCTAGCCCTAACCCAAAACCTACTCTAACCCTAACTGTAAACCTAAGCCTAGGCCGAACCATAAACCTAACCCTTGCAATAGTCCTATCCCTAGCTCAAACTCTAACAATTATGCTAAACTTAACACACTAGTCCTAAATGTAAACCTAACCCTAACCCAACATCTAAACCTGTCCATTACCTTAACCCTAATGGTAACCCTAATCCTAACCCAAGACCTAATCCTAAACCTAACCCTATCCTTAGCACTAACCCTGGCTCAAACCCTAACCCATAAACTAAACCTAACCCTAGCCTTAACCCTAAACCTAACCCTAATTCTAGCCCTAATCCTAATCATAACCCTAGCTCTAACACTAGCTCTAAACCTATCCATTACCCTAATGATAACCATAAACCTAATGCTAACACTAGCCTAACCCTAACCCTATCAACTACCCTAAATCTAACCTGAGCCCTAAACCTAACCTGAAGCCTATACCTAATCTTTTCCATTACCCTAACTCAAACCTAATGGTTACTTGAGCCATAACCCTAAACTTCAACCTAACCCAAACCCAAAACCTGACTCTGACTATTATAATACCCCTAACCCTCGACTTGGACCTCACCCTAAACCTAACTCTGAAACTAAACTTGGCCATAAATCTTACCCAAAAACTATCCCTAACCATAACCCTAGACCTGATATTAGCCCTAGCCCTAATTCTTGCCATAACCCTAACAGAAACGCTAGCCCTCATCCTAGCTCTAAACCTAGCGTCTTTCATAACCCAAACCATAACTCTCGCCCTATCTCTAAATTTATCCCTCACTTTAGTTCTGAACCTTGCTATAACCCCATCCTATCCCCCAAATATAACCCAAACTCTAACTCTAGACTTAACCCTTGTACTTACCCTAGACCTGATCCTAGCCCTAATTTAGCCCTAACCCTACCACTAGCGCTAAGAATAACTCTAACTCTCACCGTAGCCCTATTCCTAGATATAATCCTATCCCTTACCAAAACCTTAACACTTGCCCTAACCTTAGCCCTACAATAGCCTTAGCCCTAATCATAGTTTTTGTCAATTTTTTCAATTATTTCTTTTGTTTCGATTTCATTGATTTCAGCTCTAATTTTAATTATTCCTTACCTTCTACTGTATTTGCTGCTGATTTGTTCTTCTTTTTCTAAGGCTTCGAGGTGTAGTGTGAGGTCATTTATTTGTTGGCTTTTCCTTCTTTTAAGGAATGAACTCCATGAAACGAATTTTCCTCTTAGTACTGCTTTCATAGTGTCCCAGAGATTTCTATATGTTGTGTCTGAGTTTTCATTTACCTTTAAGAATTTTTTTTAATTTCCTCTTTGATGTCTTCTGTAACCCTTTGTTCATTCAGTAGCATATTGTTTAATCTCCATGTGATGTAGGATTTTTCCTATCTCGTTTTATTATTGATTTACAATTTCATTCCATTATGATCAGATAAAATGCATGGTAGTATCTCTACTCCTTTGTAATTCCTAAGATTTGCCCTGTGACATAATATATGGTCTATTTTTGAGAAGGATCCATGTGCTGCTGAGAAGAAAGTGTATCCGCTTGGTGTTGGGTGGTATATTCTGTATATATCAATTAAGTCTAAGTTATTAATTGTATTATTGAGCTTTATGGTTTCTTTATTCAACTTTTGTTTGGAAGATCTTTCCAGTGGTGAGAGAGGTGTGTTAAAATCTCCCATGATTATTGTGTTGTGGTCTATTTGACTCTTGAACTTGAGAAGGGTTTGTTTGATGAACATAGCTGCACCATTGTTTGGGGCATATATATTAATGATCATCAAGTCTTGTTGGTTTATCGTTCCCTTGGGCAGTATGTAGTGTTCTTGTTTATCCCTTTTGATTAACTTTGGCTTGAAGTCTATTTTATTTGATACAAGTATGGACACCCCTACTTGCTTCCGGGGTCCATATGAGTGATATGATTTTTCCCAACCTTTCACCTTCAGTCTGTGTATGTCTTTTCCTATCAGATGAGTCTCCAGTAGGCAGCCTATTGTTGGATTTTTTTTAATCCATTCTACTAGCCTATGTCTTTTGATTGGTGCATTTAAGCCATTAATATTTAGGGTTACTATTGAGATATGGTTTGTATTTCCAGCCATATTTGATTATGTATGTTACTTAACATGATTTGTTTTCCCTCTATGATTAGTTTTTCCTTTACTGTACTACCTCCCACTGTTGGTTTTCATTGTTATTTTTCATTTCCTCTTCCTGTAATGTTTTGCCAAGGATGTTTTGAAGAGCTGGTTTTCTAGCTGCAAATTCTTTTAACTTTTGTTTATCATGGAATATTTTTATTTTATCTTCAATCCTGAAGCTTAATTTCGCTGGATACATGGTTCTTGGTTGGAACCCTTTTTTCTTTCAGCATTTGAAATATGTTGTTCCAGGATCTTCTAGCTTTCAAAGTCTGTGTTGAAAAATCAGCAGTTATCCTGGTTTGTTTACCCCTAAATGTAATCTGCTTCCTCTCTCTTGTGGCTTTTAAGATTTTCTCCTTATTCTGTATGTTGGGCATCTTCATTATTATGTGTCTTGGTGTGGATCTCTTATGATTTTGTACGTTTGGTGTCCTGTAGGCTTCTAATATTTGGATTTCTTTTTCAATCTTTAAGTAAGGGAGGTTTTCTAGTATTATTTCATTGATTAGTTGCTCATTCCCTTGGTTTGGACCACTATACCCTCTTGTATCCCAATAACTCTTAGGTTTGGTTTCTTTATGTTATCCCATAATTCTTGTATGTTCTGCTCATGATTTCTTAACATTCTCGCTGAGCTGTCTATGTTCTTTTCAAGTTGAAAAACTTTGTCTTCATTTTCTGAAGTTCTATCTTCTAAGTGTTCTACTCTGCTGGTAATACTCTCATTTGAGTTTTTAATTTGGTTTATTGTTTCCTGCATTTCCAGGATTTCTGTTTGTTTGTTTTTATATCCTCTATCTCCCTATAGAGTGGATCTTTGGTTTGTTGGATTTGTTTATGTTATTCATTGTCAAAGTGATCTTTCATTGGCTGAATTTGCTGCATAATATCTTCCTTGAGAATCCAGATCATCTGAAGCATGTATATCCTGAACTCTTTGTCTGACATTCCATCAGCTGCAGATATTACCTCATCTAATGTTGAATTGACCTGTATTGTTTGTGGTCCTTTCTTTCCTTGTCTTTTCATACTGCTCATGATTCTTTATAGCTTTGTGAAACTGTTGTGTTAATGTTTTTTCCCTTATATATTTGTATTGTTCTTGTATAGCTCCAAAATACCTCTTTTGTGGAGAAAGACAATTTTAACAGTTGCCAATATCAACAGTACATAATTTAAGCACAAGTTTCCATTATTAATACATTTATAGTTAGATTCTAATTCTATAGATATTGGTTTTGATTATTACTTAAGAATATAGTCATTAATTTCATAAAAGGCATACCATATCTGGTGGCATATAGAAAATTTAATTTCAGACGAAGGATGTTATACTCAGAGGGAAAGGAGTAAGGGAATGAGGTTAAACTAACTTAGCACCTTTGGAGAACTCTAACCAATAGACTGGTAATTTATGGAAGAATGTATAGACTCAACCTCCTATCTGTATTTAGATAGTTACCCTATGTATAGATAGCAAATATTAGGAGATTGAAAGTGGGATAGAGGTAATACAAATGAAAAAAAGAAAAAAAAACAAGGAAGAAAAGAGAAATAAGAGAGAAGGAAAAGGAAAGCAAGATAGAAATAAGAATAAAATGGGGGGAAGGTGGGTATTTGCAATTCCTGTATATTATATTACTTTGGTAATTCGGTTGTTCATGCACAGTTCTTGGTTTCACATATGTTGAAGTTGTGGAAGAGGGGGAAGAAAAGAGAGAAAGAAAGATAAAAAGGCTCTCAGAACACTGTTTTCCTTGCTTTCCAGTAGGTGGCATTGTCTATTCCTAGCTTGAGCCTCTGTATTCAGGGTGGTGGGTATAGCCAGTGTGAAAGGAAATGAGCTTCCACCTGTATCTTCCCTACTCTAGTCTCTGAGGTAGAAACCAGGGGCCTGTACAGTTGTTGTTTTGCATTGATAGCTACAATCCCCAAAAGCTTGTGGGAAATATTTTGAGTTATCCCAGCTAAGGGTGGGGGAGTTGGAAACCGGGTACCGGGATCAGCCGCAGAACCATGCTGGAAGCCACACCCACTTTGATGCGTTTTAAGGGTTGATGGGCTTCCTCTGGACTAGCACACGGGGTGGGTCTGGGCTTCCTCCTCTGGTCTGGTTTGGCTGGTGCCGGGCTTCCTCCTCCCTTCACACTAACTCTAACCATAACACTAACCCTAACCCTCACTCTTACCCTAACCCTATTCCTTACTGTAAACCTAACACTAAATCTAACCCTAAACTTAACCCTAACACTAACCCTAACCCTAAACATAAACTTAAAAATAACCCTAACCCTAATCCTAACCCTCACCCTAACACTAACCCTAAACCTAACCTTAAGCCTAACCCTAAAAATAAACCTAAACCTAAATATAACCCTAAACCCAAAACTAAAAGTAACACAAATATTGACCCTAACCCTAACATTAAACCTAACCCTAATCCTAAACCTAAAGTTAACACTAAACCTAACTCAAACCCTAACCCTAACATAATCCTATACCTAACCCTAACACAAACACTAACCCTAATTCTATACCTAACAACAACCCAAACCCAAACCATAACCCTAACTTTTACATAATCCTAACACTAACACTTACCTAACCAAAACCCAAATCCTAACACTATCACTAACCCTAACCGTAACCCTAACACAACCCTAAACCTAACCATAACACTAAGCATAACACTCACCCAAACCATAACCCTAAACCTAACACTAAACCTAACACTAACACTATTCCTAACCCTAACAGAAACCCCAACATACGTCTAACCCTAACCCTAACACAAACCCTAACCCTAACTTTAATCCTAACCCTAACCCTAACCCTAATGCTAACCCTAAAATAACCCTAACATTTACCCTAAACCTAGCCCTCAAACAACCCTAACCCTAAACCTAAGACTAATCCTAAACCTCATTATAACCCTAAACTAAACACTAATGGTAACCTTTACCTAACCCTAACTCTAACCCAAAACCTAAACCTAAACCTAACACTAACCCTAAGCCTAATCGTATCCTAACACTAACCCTAACCCTAACCCTAACATAACCCTAACTGTAACCCTAACCCTAACACTAACCATAAACCTAATCCTAACAAAAACAATAACTTTAACACTAACCCTAACCCTAACCTACACTAAACCTATCCTTAATCCTAACCCTAATCCTAACCATAATTGTATACCTCTATTTAACTGTATCAGTAACCATAACACAAACCCTAACCCTAACCCTAACATGAACCCTAAACCTAGCCATACCACTTAGCTTAACGCTCACCAAAATCATAACCCCAACCCTAACACTAACGCTAACACTAACCTTATCCCTAACCCTAATAAAAACCCTAACCATAAGTCTCACCCTAACCCTAACACTAACCTAACCCTAACCCTAATATTAACCCTAATCCTAACCCTAAACCTAGCCTTCACCATAATCCTATCCTTAAACCTAATACTAACCCTAACCCTAACCTACCGTAAACCTATCCCTAACCCTAAACCTAAACCTAACTGTAACTGTTAACCTATATGTAACCCTATCAGTAACCATAAACCTAACCCTAAACCTAATCATAACAGAAAATCTAACCCTAACCCTAACCCTAACCTAACCTTAATCCTAACCCTAACAATAACCCTAACCCTAACCCTAACAACCTAACCCTCACACTAACCCCAATGCTAAACCTAACACTAACCTTACTTATAACACAAACACTCACTTTAAACCAATGTATAAACCTAACCCAAACACTAACACTAACAAAAACACTAACCCTAACCCTAATATTAATTCTAACCCTAATCCTATCCCTAAACCTAAAACTAACACTAACCTTAAGCCTAAACCTAACACAAACCCTAATCCTAACCCTAACCCTAACCAAACCCTAACCCTAACCCTAACCCTAACTCTAACCCTAACACTAACCCTAAACCTAAACCTAACCCTAACATTAATCTTAACCATAACCCTAACCAAAACACTAACCTTAACCCTAACCCTAACCCAAAACTACCCTAACACTATCCCTAACCCTAAACTTAATCCAAACCATAACCATAACTCTAAACGTAACCCTAACAGTAACCCTAACACAAAGCCTAAAACCTAAGCCTACAACTAATCCTAACCCTAGCCCTAACACAAACCCTAACCCTAATTTTACCCTAACACAAATGCTAAACCTAAACCTAAACCATAACTCAAAACCGAACCCTAAACATAATCTTAACATTAAATTTAACCCTAACACTAACACTTACCCAACACTAACCCTCACTGTAACACAAACCCTAACTCTAACCATAACCCTAACCTTAACCTACCCTAACACTAACTATAACCTAACACTATCCCTAAACCTAATCCTAACCCTATCACTTACCCTAAACTTTATCCTAACCCTAACACTAACCCTAACCCTAATCCTACCACGAACCCTAAACTTAACACTTATTCTACCCATAACACTAACACAAACCCTAACCCTAACCCCAACCCAACCCTATCACTAACACTAACCCTAAACCTACACTTAACACTAACCCTAACCCTAACCCAAACACGAAACCTAACCTAACCCTAACACTAACACTAATCCTAACCCTAACCATAATCCTAACACTAAACCTAACCCTAACCCTAACACTAACCTAAACCTATCCCAAAACCTAACACTAATCCTAACCCTAGACATAATCCAAACACTAAACCTAACCCTAACACTAAACCTCACCCTAACCCTAACACTAACCCTAACCCTAAACCAAAACCTATCACTTATCCTAAACCTAATTCTAATCCTCAACCTAACTATAACCCTCAACCTAAACCTAAACTTAACACTAACCATAACCTTAAACTAATACTAACCTTAAACCTAATGTAACACTAATGCAATCCCTATCCCTAAACCTAAACCTAAATTTAACCATAACCATAACCGTAACCATAACCCTAACAGTATCCCTAACACAAAATCTAACCTTAACCCCAACACTAAACATAACCCTAACACTAACCCTAATCCTAACCCTAACCTAACCCTAACACTAAAACTAACACAAATTGTAACCGTAACCCTAATCCAAACCATAATTTTAACCTAACCCTAATCGTAATACTAACCAAAATCCTAAACCTAACCCCAACCCTAACCCTCACGCTAACACTAACTTTAAACCTATTACTAACCCTAACAATAACAGTTAACGTAAACCAAACTATAATCCTATCAAACACTAATGCTAACCCTAAGCCTAAAACTAACTCTAACACTAACCCTAACTTTAACACTAACCCTAAACCTAAACCTAACATGAACGCTAACCCTAATGTGAACCCTAACACTAACCCTAATTTAACACTAACACTAACCCTAACACAAACCCTAATCCTAACCCTAACCCTAACCCTATCCTAACTCTAACCCTAATCCTAACCTTTATGGTAATCCAAACTGTAACACTAAACATAACCCCAACACTAATCCTAACCCTATCCCTAACATAACCATACCCTAAACCTAATCCTAATGGTAAGAAAAACCTTAACCCTAAACCTAACGATAACACTAACCCTAAAACTATCCCTAAACCTTACACTCAACCTAACCCTAAACTTAACCCAAATACTAACAATAACCCTAAGCCTAACAGTAAACCTAATACAAACACAAACGTAAACCTAATCCTAACCCTAACCCTAATACTAACTATAACCCTAATCCTAACCCTACCATAACACTACACCTAACTCTAATTTTAAAACTATCCATAACCCTAACTCTAACACTAACCCATACACTAATACTAACCCTAACCCTAACTCTAACACTAACCTAACTCTAATCCTAACCCTTATCATAACCCAAACTATAACAGTAACCAAAACCCAAAACAAACCCTAACCCTAAACCTAACTCTAACCCTAACACTAACCCTAACACTAAGCCTAAACCTAACCCTAACACTAAAACTAACACTAATTTTAACCATAACCTTAACCCTAACCCTAAAATTTATGCTAACTCTAATTCTAACCCTAACGGAAACTCTAACCCCAACACTAACCCTAACCCTAAACATAACACAAACTCTAACCTTAACCCTAACCATAACTGAAACGTTACCCTAACCAAAACCTAACACTAACCGAAACCCTTACCCTATCCCTAAAACTAACCCTAAATCTAAACCTATCTCTAACACTAACCATACCCTAACCCTAACATTAATGGTAAGAAATACCTTAAGCCTTAACTTAACAATAATACTAATCTTAAAATCCTCCCTAACCCTAACACTAAACCAAACCCTAAACTTAATCCAAACACTAACAATAACCCTAACCCTAAACCTAAGCCAAACACAAATCCTAAACATAACTCTAACCCTAACACTAACACTAAAACTATCCCTAAACCCTATTGCTAACCCTAACCCTAATCCTAACAATAATACTAACCCTAACCCTTACTCTAACATTAACACTAACCCTAAACCTAAACCTAATCCTAAACCTAACCCTCATCCTATGTGTAACCCTAAACCTAAAAACAACCATAATCCTAACACAAACTCTAACACTAAACCTAACTCTAATCCCTACCCAAAACGTAACCTTATCTCTAATACTAACTGTAAACCTATCTGTAACCCTAACACTAACAATAAAGCTAATCCTAGCCCAAACCATAACACTAACCCTAAACATATCTCTAACCCTAAACCTAACTCTAAAAT
This sequence comes from Marmota monax, assembly GCF_021218885.2. Taxonomy (NCBI): domain Eukaryota; kingdom Metazoa; phylum Chordata; class Mammalia; order Rodentia; family Sciuridae; genus Marmota; species Marmota monax. The sequence continues at coordinate 67,183 of NW_026692099.1, forward strand.
AACTCTAACCCTAACCCTAACCCTCACCCTCACCCTAAACCTAACTCTAAATCTAACACAAACCCTAACCCTAACCCTAACACTAACCCTAACCCACTCTAACTCTAATGCTAACCCGAACATTAAGCATAACCTTAACTCTAACCCTAACCCTAAAACTAAACCTGAACCTGATCCTTAACCCTAACAATAACCCTAAGCCTAACAATAACCAAAACCCTTACTCCAATCCTAACCCTAACACTAACCCTAACACTAACACTAACCCTAAACCTAACCCTAACACTAACCCTAAACCTAACCCAAATTCGAACCCTAACCATAGCAATCAACCTAACCCTAACCCTAACACTAACCCAATCCCTAATCTTATATGTAACTCTAAGCCTAATTCTAACGGTAAGCCTAAAGCTAACCATAACACTATCCGTAACACAAACCCTAACTCTAACCCTAAATCTAAAACTGGCTGTAACCTTAACCCTAACACTACACCCACACTAAACCTAACACAAACCCTAACACTAAACAAAACCATAACCCTAACCCTAACTGTAACAGTAGCCCTAACACTAACCCTAAACCTAAAACAAACCATAACCTAAACGTAACATAAGCCTAACCCTAACTCTTACCTAACCCTAACACTAAACCTAAACATATCATTAACACTAACACTAACCCTAACCCTAACCCTAAAACTAACCCTAACCTTAACCCTAAACCTAATCCTAACCCAACCCCAAAACCTAACCCTAAACCTAACCCAAACCCTATCCCTAGACCTAACCTTTACACAAAACCTAAATATAACCATAACCTTAAATCTAAAAATAATCCTGTACATAATCCTAACACTAACCCTAAACCTAACCCTAAAAAAACACCTTAACCTAACCCTAAACCTAACACAAACCCTAACCCTAAACCTAACACTAATCTTAACACTAACCCTAACCCTAAATCTTACTAACCCTAATTCTTAAACTAACCCTAAACTTAACCCTAACTTTTACCATTACACTAACACTAACCCTAACTCTTAAATTAACCCTAACCTTAACACTAACATTTACCATTACACTAACCCTAACACTAAACTTAACTTTAACCCTAACCCTAACACTAAACCTATCCGTATGCCTAACCCTAACACTAACCCTAACTCTAACCCTAAACCTAACATTAACACCAACCCTAAACCTAATCTCAATGCTAACACTGACCTTAAAAATATTCCTAAACCTAACGTTATCCCTAATTCTAACGCTAACACTAACACTTACCCTATCCCTAAATATAACACTAACCCTACAACTAACCCTAACCCTAACCCTAACCCTAAGATGAACTGTAATCCTAACCCTAACCCTAATTCTAACCCTAACCCTAAGATGAACTGTAATCCTAATCCTAACACTAACACTAACTCTAACCCTAATGCTAAACCTAACCCTAATTCTAATGCTAACCCTAACACTAACCCTAATGCAAAACCTAACACTAACACTAACCTTAACCCTAACCCTAATCCTAATCGTAACCCTAACACTAACACTAACCCTAACCCTAACCCTAACATACACTAATAATAACCCTACCACTAACCCTAACCCTCATATTAATCCTAACACTAACCTTAACACTAACCCTAACCCTAACCCTAAGAGAACCCTAACACTAACCCTAAACCTAACCTTAACTTAAACGCTAAACCTAACACTGACCCTAATCCTAAAACAAAACCTAACACTAAACCTAACTCTAACCCTATCTCTTATCCTAAAACTCACCCTAACCCTAACACTAACCAAACACTAACACTAATCCTAACACTAACTCTAACACTAAACTAATCCTATCCATAACCCTAACTCAAACACTAACCGTAACCCTAATCTAATCATACACCTAACCCGAAAGCTAACCCTAACACTAAACGTAAACCTAACCCTAAACCTGACAATAAACCTAAACCTAACCCTAACACTAACCCTAACCCTAACCTAACCCTAACCCTAATTCTAACCCTAACTCTAAAACTAACCTACAACCTAAACCTAACCCAAACCATAACACTAACCCTAAACCTAACCTTAGGCTTACACTAAACATATTCCTAAACCTAACACTAACACTAAACGTAAACCTAACCCTAACCCTAAACATAATAATAACCCTAACCCTAACAGTAACTCTAAAACTATCACTGACCCTAACACTATCCTTAACCCTAAACCTAACCCAAAACCAAACACTAACACCAACCCTAATCCTAACCCTAACACTAACACTCAAGCTAAACCTAAAGCCTAATCCTAAAACATACCCTAACCGTAGACATAACCCTAACCCTAACACTAACACTAACCCTAAATTTATCCCTAACCCTAACACTAACAGTAACCCTCACCCTAAACATAATCCTAACACTACCCATAACACTAACAGTAACATATAGTTTAACACTAACACTTACCCTAACTCAAAACCTAACCCTAACTCAAACCCTAACCTTAACGCTAACACTAATGCTAACCCTAACCCGTACTCTAACACTAAACCTAACCCAAACCCTAACACTAACCCTATCCCTAACAATAACCGTAACCATAAAACTAACCCTAAACTTAACACTAACCCTAAAACTCTCCCTAAATGTATTCTTAAACCTAACACTCTACCTAAACCTAACCCTAACCCTAATGCTAACACTAACCCTAACCTTAACCCTAAAATTAATCCTAACTCTAGCTATAACTCTAACACTATGATGAATGATAACCCTAACACTAACACTAATCCTAAACCTAACACTAACCCTTAACCTAACATTAACCCTAACATTAACACTAACCCTCACTCTAACGCTAGCAGAAAACCTAACACTATCCCTAACCCTAACTGTAACACTAACCCTAAAACATACCCTAAACCTAACCCTAACACTAACCCTAGCCCATCACTAACCCTAACCCTAACAATAACCCTAACACTAACGCTAATGAAAACCTAATACTAACACTAACCCTAACCCTAACCCTAATCCTACCTCTAAACTTAACCTAACACTTACTGTAACCTTAAACCTAACCATAAACCTAACCCTAACACTAACCCTAACTCTAACCATAACCCGAACCCTAACACTAAACCTAACACAAACCCTAAACCTAACCCTAACCTAACACTAACCCTAAACCTAAGGTTAACCCTAACCCTAAACCTAACCCCAAACCCAACCTTAACACTAAACCTAAACCTAACCCAAACCCTAACACCAACACTAAGCATATCCTCAAACCTAACACTAACCCTAACCCTAACCATAACCCGAACCCTAACACTAACCCTAAACCTAAACCTAACCTTAACACTAACCCTAACCCTAACCCTAACAATAACCCTAACTCCATACCTAAGCTTATCACTGACCCTAAACTTAAATGTAACCCTAAAGCTAACCCTAACCCTAACCCTAATTTTAAACCTAAACCTAACACTAACAGTAACCCTAACACTTACCCTAACCCTAACCTAATTCTAATTCTAACACTAATTACATCCATAAACTAAGCCTAAACCTAAACCGAACCCTAACACAACCCCTAACCCTAACCCTAAACCTAACCCTTACTTTAAAACTAACCCTAACCCTAAACCTAACTCTTAAACTAACCCTAACATTTACCCTAACTGTAATCCTAAACCTTACCCTAACACTAACATTAACCCTAAACCTAACTCTAAATCTAACCCTAATCCTAACACTAAACCTAATTCTTAAACTAACCCTAACTCTTAACATAACCCAAATCCTAACCCTTACCAGAACACTAACCCTAAACATAACCCTAACTCTAACAATAACTCTAAGCCTAATCCTATCCCTATTTGTTACAATAAACCTAATCCTAACCCTAACACTTCCCCAAAACCCTTTCCTGAACCTAACACTAACCCTAACTTTAACCCTAACCCTTACCATAACCATAACAGTAACCCTAACCCTAAAACTAAACCTAACACTAACCATAACGCTAAAACTAAAACTAACCATAATCCTAGCACTAACCCTAAACCTAAACCTAAAATTAACTTTAATCCTGACCCTAATTCAAACACTAAACCTAACACAAATTCTAACTCTAACCCTAACACTAAGACAAACACTACCACTAAAACTAACACTAATCCTAACCCTTACCCTATCCCTAAACCTAACAGTAAATATAACATTAACCATAACCCTAACCCTAACCCTAACTATAACCCTAAACCTAACACTCAACCTAACCCTAACCCTAACCCTAATCCTAACTGTAACCCTAACCCTAACACTCAACCTAACCCTAAACCTGACACAAACCCTAAGTCCAACCCTAACCCTAACACTAACACAAACACTAACCCTAACCCTACTTCTAACCATAACCCTACTTCTAACCCTAACCCTAACATTAACCCTAAACCTAATCCTAACCCTAACTCTAACCCTAAAACTAAACTTAAGCCTAAGCTAACCCTAACCCTAATCCTAATTTTAACCCTGATCCTAACCATAACCATAACTCTAACCCTAATACTAATCCTAACCCTAACCCTAACACAATCTGAACACTAAGCCTGACACTACCCAAACCTGAACACTAACCCTAACCCTAACCTTAACCCTAACACTAACCCTAACCATAAACCCAAACAAATGCTAATTCTAAACATAATCCGAACCCGAACCCTAAACCTAATATTTAACCCTTACAGTTATTGTTAGTGTTAACTAAACCAAACCCTAAAACAAAACCTAACCCTAACTCTAACCCTAACCCTAACCCTAATAAAAAACCTAACTGAAACTCTAAATCTAACCCTACACTTACCATAACCCTATCCCTAACATAACCCTAATGGTAACCCTAACACTAACACTAACTCTAAACCTTAACCCAACCCTAATCCTAATCCCAACCCTAAACTTAACACCAAACCCTAATCCTAAACCTAATCCTAACCCTAACACGAACCCTAAGTCTAACCATAACCCTAACACTAACCCTAATTTTAACCCTAACACTAACTATAACCCTAACCCTAACCCTAACAATAACCCTAACCCTAACACTTACACTAACCCTAACCCTACACCTAACCATAACACTAACTCTAACTCTAAACCTTACCATAATCCTAACACTAATTCTAACCCTAAATATAACCCTAATCCTATACGTACCCTAACACTAACCCTAATCCTAACCCTAACAAAACCGTACCCCTAAATTTAACTCTAATAAAGACCCTAACTGTATTTCTAACACTAAACCTAACTCTAACCCTAACCCTGACTCTAACCCTAACTCTAAAACTAACCTTAACCCCAACACTAACTTTAACACTAACCCTAAATCTAACCCTAAAAGTAACCCTTACCCTAACACTAATCCTAACCCTAACCCTAACACTAACTCTAAACCGAACCCTAAACCTAACCCTAAAACTAACCCTTACCCTAACACTAATCATAACCCTAACCCTAACACTAACACTAACTCTAAACCTATCCCTAATCATAACACTATAATTAAACCTAAACCTAACGCTAACACAAACATTAAGACAAACATAAACCTAACCCTAAACCTAAACCTAATACTTATCCTAACCATAACCCTAACCCTAACACTAACCATAACACTAATCCTAACACTAACACAAACCCTAACCCTAATCCTAACTATTACCTTAACCCTAACACTAAATCTAACCCTAACCCTACCCCTAATTCTAACACTAACCTTAACACAAAATTTAACACTAATATTAACCCTAACCCTCTCCTAATCCTAACTGTAATCTTAACACTAACAATAACCATAACCCTAATCTTAACATAAACCCTAAACCTAAACCTAACACTAACCCTAACCCTAGCACGAACCCTAAAATTAACCCTTACCCTAACACTAACCTTAACCCTAAACCTAACCCTTTCACTAAACTTAACCCTAAACCTAACCCTATCACTAAACTTAACCCTAACCATTACACTAATCATAAAACTAACCCTAAACATAACCCTAAACCTAACACTAACTCTAAACCTATCCCTAACTCTAACACTATAATAAACCCTAACCCTAACACTAACAAAATCAGTGACACTAAACCTAACCCTAACCATATCCCTCCCCCTAACCCTATTCCTAAACCTAACACTTACCATAACTCTAACACTACCTGAACACTAATTCTAATCCCAAAACTAACCCTAAACCTAATCCTAACCCTTAACTTAACCCTAACATGAACCTTAAACTTAACCCTAAACCCAAACCTAAAACTAACCTCAACCCTAACCCTAACATTAACCTTATCCAAACTGTAACCCTAACTGTAACACAAACCCGAAGTCTAACCCTAAGCCTAACAGTAACACTAACACTAACCCTAATAATAACCCTAACACTAACAATAACTGCAATACAAACCCTAATCCTAACCCCAACCTTAACAACAAACCTAAACCCAAACCTAATCCTATCAAAAATACTAACCCTAACCATAACCCCCAAACTAACACTAACCCTAACCCTAAACATAACACCAAACCTAACACAAAATGTAATCTTAACCATAACACTAATCATAACCCTAACCCTAACACGAACACTAACCCTAACTCTACCCCTAACCCTAACACTAACATTAACTCTAACACTAAACCTAATCATAATCCTAACACTAAATCTAACCTTAATTCTAACCCTAAATATAACCCTAATCTTATCCGAAACTCTAAAACTAACCCTAACCCTAACCCTAACACAAACCCTAACCCTAACCCTATCTAACCCTAACCCTAACAGTGACCTAATACTAAACTTAACACTAACACTAAACCTAACCCTTACCCTAATACCAACCCTAACCATAACCCAAACACTTACTGTAACCATTAACCTAACCCTAACCCTATCCCTAACACTAACACTAATTCTAAACCTATACCTAACCCTGACAGTATAATTAACCCTAACCCTAACCCTACCACAATCCTAACCCTAACCATAAGCCTAACCCTAACCCTAACCCTAACACTAACACTAAAATTCAATGTAACCCAAACCCTAACACAAACTCTAATTCTAACACTAACACTAACACTAATCCTAACTTTTACCTTATCCCTAACACTAACCCTCAACTTAAGCTTAACCCTAAACCTAAAACTAACCCTAACACTAACCTTAACCCTAACACTAACCTTAAACCTAACCATAAACCTAATCCTAACACTAAGCCTAACACTTACCCTAACACAAAAATAACCCTAACCATACTATAACACTAACGCTAACCATTTCCTAACTTTAACCCTAACTAACTCTAACACTAAACCTAATACTATACCTACCCCTAACCCTAAACTTAACCCTAACACTAAAACTAACCCTAACCCTAACACTAACCCTAACCCTAATCTCAACTCTATCCTATCACTAATCCTAAACCTAACCCTAAACCTAAACCTAATCTAACCCTAACCCTAACACTAAAATTCAATGTAACCCAAACCCTAACACAAACTCGAATTCTAACACTAAAACTAACCCTAATCCTAACTTTTACCTTATCCCTAACACTAAACCTCAACTTAACCTTAACCCTAACCCTAAAACTAACCCTAACACTAACTTTAACCCTAACACTAAACTTAAACCTAACCGTAAACCTAACCCTAACCCTAACCCTAACACTTACCGTAACACAAAAATAACCCTAACCATAATATAACACTAACCCTAACCGTTTCCTAACTTTAACCCTAACTAACTCTAACACTAAACCTAATACTAAACCTACCCCTAACCCTAAACTTAACCCTAACACTAAAACTAATCCTAACCCTAACACTGAAACTAACCCTAACCCTAAAACTAACACTAAACCTAAACTCAACCCTATCCTATCACTAATCCTAACCCTAAGCCTAAACCTAAACCTAATCTTAACCCTATTTCTAACCCTAACCCTAACACTAACATTAACCATAACCCTAACCCTTAACTTACTCGTAACCATAAAACTAACCCTAACCTAAGCCTATGCCTCACTTTAACCCTCTACTAACCATAAACCAAAACCTAAATCTAACTTTATTCCTAACACAAAAACTAACCATAACACTTACGCTAACACAAATCGTAACTCTAACCCTAATACTAATCCTAACACTAACCCTAACCCTTATCATAACCCTACATCTAATACTAACCCTAAACATAACCCAAACTCTAACTCTAACTCTAGTTCTAACCCCAAACTAACCCTATCCATAACCCTAAATGTAATCCTAAAACTAACCGTAAACTTAACAATAACCCTAACCCTAATCCTAACCCAAAAAGTAACCCTAACCTATCCTGAACCCTAACCATAACCCTAACTCGAACCCTAACCCTAACCCTCTCCCTACGCCTAACACTACCCCATCCTTAACCCTAACATTTAAACTACCATTACCCTAACCATAACAATAACCCTAAATCTAAACATAACCTAACGTTAAACATAAACCTAACCCTAACCCTAACCCTATCACTAATCCAACCCTAACCCTAACTCTAACCCTAACCCTAATGTAAACTTAATCCTAACCCTAACAAAAACCCTAACCCAAACCATAACCCTAACCCTAAAGCTAAAGCTTACATAACCCTAACCCTAATCCTAACTCTAACCCTAACACTAATTCAAACCTAAATCTTAACACTAACACTTAACCCAACCCTAACCCTAACACTAACCCTTAACCTAATACTAACCTTAAACCTAAACATACCCTAACACTAACATTAACCCTAACACTAACCCTAAACCTAACCGTAACCCTAAAACTAACACTATGCCTCCCTCTATACCTAATTCTAAACATAAAACTATCCCTAACTCTAACCCTAACAAAAATCCTAAACCTAATTCTAACCCTATCACAAACAATAACCCTAACACTAACACTAATTGTAAACTAGCCATAACGCTAAAACTATCCCTAAGACTAACCCTAACCCTAACTTTAAAAGTAACCCTGATTCTAACTGTAACCCTAACCCTAAATCTAATGCTTACCTAAACATAACCCTAACCTTAACAATAACCCTAAACCTAACCATAACTTGAATCGTAACCCTAACATTCACCCTAACCCTAATGTAACACTAACCACAACCCTAACCCTAACACTAAGACAAACCCTAAACCTAACGTTAAACATAAACCTAACCATAACCCTACCAGTAATCCAACCCTAACCTGAATCCTAACCCTAACATTAAACCTAACCCTAATCCTAAGACTAACCATAACCATAACCCTAAACCTGAACTAATGCTATCACTAACCCTAACCCTAATCCTAAAATTAACCCTAACTCTAACCCTAAACCTAACACTAATCCCAAACACAATCCTAACCCTAACCTTAACCTTAATCCTTACCTAAGCCTAACATTAATCCTAAAGCTAACAATAAACCTTATCTTAACCCAAACCCTAACCCTAACTCTCATCCTAATCCTAACCCTAAAACTAACAGTAACCCTAACACTAACTGTACTCTAACAAACTTAACATTATCCCTAACCTTAACCCTCAAATGAACCCTAACCCTATCTTAACACTAAACCTAACTTTAATATTAACCCTACCCGAACACTAACCCGAACCGTAACTTTAACACTAACTCAACACTAATCCTAACCCTAAACCTAATCCAAACCCTAATCCTTACAATAATCGTAACACTATCTGCAACCCTAACCATAACCCTAACCTTAAAACTCACCCTAACCCTAACCATAAACCTAAAACTAACCCTAACACTAAACCTAAATTTCACCTTAACACTAACCCTAAACCTAAGTCTAAACCTTACCCAAACACTAATCCTAAACTTAACCCTTACCCTAACTGTAACACTAACACTAAGCCTAACACTAAACCTAAAGGTAACCCTAACACAAAGCCTAATCCTAAACCTAACATGAACCCTAACAGTAATCCTAACACTATCCCTAACCCTAAACCTAACACAAATACTAAACCTAACCCTAACCCTAAAGCTAATTCTAACCCTAACATTAACCCTAAGCCTTTTTCTAAACATAAGCTTAAACCTAACCCTAAACCTAACACTTACCTTAACACTAAACCTAAAACTAATAGTAACCCTAAACCTAACCCTAAACCTAACACTAAATTCAACCCTAAACTTAACCCTAACAATAACCCTAAACCTAACACTAACTCTAACCCTAATACTAACCATAAGCTAACCCTAAACCTAAACTTAACATAAAACCTACACCTAACCCTAAACCTAACAGAAACCCTAACCCTAACACTAACACTAATCCCAACCCTAACCAAACCGTAACCCTCTCTTTAACCCTTACATTTATTTATTTATTTATTTATTTATTTATTTATTTATTTTTAAGAGAGAGTGAGAGAGGGAGAGAGAGAGAAAGAGAGAGAGAATTATAATATTTATTTTTTAAAGTTATCGGTGGACACAACATCTTTGTTTGTATGTGGTGCTGAGGATCGAACCCGGGCTGCACGCATGACAGGCGAGCACGCTACCACATGAGCCACATCCCCAGCCCCTAACCTTTACATTTAAACTAAACCTAACCCTATACTGAAACATAACACTAACCCTAATCTTAACCGTAAATGTAACAATAACCCTAACCTTAACCCTAAACCTAACACTATCTCTAAACTATCCATAACCCTAACACTATTCCTAACCCTAACCCTAACTCTAACACTGACAGTATTCCTAACCCTAAACCTAAAACTAACCCTAAGACTAATCCTACCACAAAGCCTAATCCTAACCCTAACACTAACAATAAACCTAACACTAACACTAACACTAACCTTAAACCTATAACTAACCCTAATTCTAACCCTAACCCTAACCCTAACACAAACACTAACCCTAACCCTATATAAACCTAACCCTAACCCTAACCCTAATATGAACTCTAAACCCAACCCTAACCCTAACCCTAATACTATCCCTAACCTAAACCTAACCCTAACTTAATTCTAACCCTAAATCTAACCCTAAACCTAATCATAACACTCACCCTAACCATTAGACTAACCCTAAACCTAACACTAACCTTAACCCTAACTCTAACACTAGCCAAAACCCTAATATTAACAGTAACCTAACTCTAATCGTAACCCTAACCCTAACCCTAAACCTTACGTAAACCTTAACCCAGCACTAACACTAACCCTAACCCTAACCATAACACAACCCTAACCCTAACCATAACACAACCCTAACCCTAACCATAATCCTAACCCTAAACTTACCCTAACCCTAACACAAAACTAACATTAAACCTAATCCTAAATCTAAATCTAACTTTAAGCATTACCCTAATCCTAAACCTAACCCAAACACTAACTCTAACCCTAAAACTAACCGTAACCCTAAACCAATTCCTAAACCTTACACTAACCCTAACCCTAACTCTAACAAGAACTCTAACCCTAACCCTAAGAGTACCACTAACCCTTTCCCTAAACCTAATCCTAACCCCAAACCTAACCATAAACCTAACCCTACCCCTACCCCTAACCCTAACCCTAATCCAAAAACAGAGACTAACCACTAATCCTAACCCTAAGCTTGATGCTAATTCTATCCATAACACTAACCCTAACCCTAACCTGAACCCTTACCTAACCCTAACAATAACTCTAATCCTAACAATAACATTTAACCTAACCCTAACCTGAAACCTAAACTGAACCCTAACCCTAACCCTAACACTAACCCAAACCCTTATCCTCTCCCTAACCCTAACCCTTATATTAAAACTAAACCTAACTTTAAACCTGACATTAACCCTAATCTTAACCCTAACTCTAACCCTAAAACTAATTATAACCCTAAACCTAACACTAACACTAACACTAACTGTAACACTACCCATAACCCTAACCCTAACATGAACTCTAAGCCAAACCCTAACCCTAACCTAAATCTAACCCTAACCCTATCCTTAACACAAACCCTAAACACACACATAAACCCAAAGCAAACACTAACCCCAACCCATACCCTAACCCTAACTTAACAATAATCCTGACACTAACCCTAACCCTAAACCTAACACTCACCCTAACCCTAATCCTAACACTAAAACTAACTCTAATTATAAACCTAAACCTAAACCTAAACCCTAACCTAATGCTGAACCCAACCCTAACAATAACCCTAACTCTAACCATAACAGTATCCCTAATACTAACATTAACCTTAATCCTAACAGCAACCCTAACCCTAATCCTAAACATAATACTAACTGTAATATTAACCACAAACTTAACCATATTACTAACCCTAACCTAACCCCAATTTACACTAACCCTAACCCTAACACTAACCCTAATCCTAACCTTAACCTGAACACTAACACTAACTCTAACACTAACCCAAACCCTAACCCTAACACTAACACTAACCCTAACCCTAAACCTAACATGAACTCTGAACCAATCCCTAAAACCTAGCTTAACCCTAACCCTAACCCTAAGCTTAACCTTAAACCTAACCCTAAAGCTAAACCTAAACCTAAACTGAACCCTAACCCTAACTCTAACCCTAACCTTAACCCTAACCTTATAACTAACCCTAACTTTAACTGTAACCATAAACCTAAGTCTAACACTAACCCTAATCATAAACATAACACTAACCCTAACCCTACCCTAATATGAAACCAAACCTAACCCTAACCTTAACCTAACCTTAACATGAATCCTAAACCTAATCCTACACCTAACCCTAATCTTAACCTAACCATAACCCTAACCCTAACCTAAACCAAACAGTAACCATAACACTAACCCTAACCCTAACACTAACACTAATCCTAAATCTAACCCTCAACCAAACACTAATCCTAACCCTAACCCTAACCCTAAACCTAACCTTAACACTAAACCTAACCCTAACACTTACACTAACACTAACCCTAAACCTAAAATGAGCCCTAACCCTAATTCTACCGTATCCCTACCTGTAACCTCAATACTGTCCCTAATTCTAACCTTAACCCTAACACAAACCCTAACCCAAACCATAATCCTAACCCTTACCTAATTCTAACCCTAATTTTAACACTAACCCAAACACTAAACCTACACATAACCCTAACGGTAACCCTAAACATAATCCTAACCCTATCACTAACCCTAACCTAAACCTAACACTAATCCTAATTTTAACACTAACCCTAACCCTAAAACAAACACTAACCCTAACCAAAACACTAACCCTACCCTTAACCCTAACACTAACCCTAACCCTAACCCTAACTCTAACCCTAATCCAACCATAACCTTAACTCTAACCCTAACTCATACCTTAACCCTAACACTCAACCTAACAAAAACCATAACCCTAACTCTAAGACTAACCCTAACACTATCCGTAAACCTATCCCTAACCCTAACTCTGACACTAACCCTAACCCTATTTGGAAACCTAGCCCTAACCCAAACCCTAACACTAACCCTAACCCTAACCCTTTCTCTAACAGTAACCTTAACCCTAACCCTAAAAATAACACTAATTCTAACCCTAACCCTAACTGTATCACTAACCCTAACCCTAACTCTAACACTAACACTAACCCCAAAAGTATACCTATTCCAAAACCTAACACGAATTCTAACCCTAACCCTAACTCTAACCCTAATTGAACCCTAACCCTAATTCTAACCCTAACAGAAACCCTAACCCTAACCCTCAACCTAACACAAACCATAACCTAAACCCTAACCCTGACCCTGACCCTAACCCTAACCCTAATCTTACCTCTTAAACTAAACTTAACAATAACCTGATCCCTAACCCTGATCCTCACCCTAATTCTAAAACTAACCCCGAACCTAGCACTAACCAGTACCCTAACAATAATCCTACCCCTTACCTAATACTAACCCTAAACCTAACCCTAAGTCTATCACTAACCCTAACCGTAAACCTAACCCTCAACTTAACACAAACCCTAACTTTAACTCTAACCCTAAGCCTAACCCTAACCCTAACACTAACACTAACCCTAATCCTAATTTTAACCCTAATACTAACCCTAACCCTACCCTTATCCCTAACACTAACCCTAACCCTAAACGTAACCCTCACTCAAATCATAATCCAACCATACCCTAAACCTAAGCCTTACACAAATCCTATCCCTAACGCTTACCCCAACACATACCCTAACCCGAACGCTAACCCTAACACAATCCCTAACAAAATAACCCTAAACCTAACCCTTAACTTTACCCTAACACTAAACCTAACCCTAACCCTAAACCTAACACTAACTCTAACAATAATGCTAACACTAACTCTAACAAAAGCCCTAATCCAAAACCTAAGCCTAACCCTTACACTAATCCTATCCCTAACACTAAACCTAACACTAATTCTAACTGTAAATCTAACCCTAACCCTAACACTTACTCTAACACTAACCCTAATCATGAAATTTACACTAACCCTAAATCTAACCCTAACACTAAACCTAACCCTAACCCTAACCCTAACTCTTAACCCTAACACAAACCGTAATCCTAAGCCTAAACCTAACGAGAACACTAACCCTAACACTACCACTAACCCTAAAATAACACTAATCCAATGCTTAACTCTAAAACTCACCCTAAACCTAACCCTAAACCTAACCCTAACGTTTACCCTAACCCTAATTCTAACTCTAATCCTAACATATACCAGAACACTAACCCTAAACCTAACCCTCACTCTAATATTAATCTTAACCCTAACCCTAGCATTAACACTAACCCTAAACATAAACCTAACCCTAAACCTAACCCTCATCCTATGTGTAAACCTAAACCTAACACTAACCATAATTCTAACACAAACTCGAACACTAAACCTAACACTAACCCCTACCCAAAACCTAACCTTAATGCTAACTTTAACTGTAAACCTATCCCTAACACTAACACTAACAATAACGCTAATCCTAACCCCAACCTTAACATTAACCCTAACTCTATCTCTAACTGTAAACCTAACCCTAAAAATAATCCTAGCCCTAACCATAACCCTAAACCTCACCCTAATCCGAACTCTAAATCTAACACAAACCCTAACCCTAACACTAACTGTAACCCTAACCCTAACCCTTACCCTAAATCTAACCTTAAAAGAAACCCTAACTCTAACCCTAACCATAACCCTAACCTTACCCTAACTCTAAACCTAACCCTAACCCGAATTTCAAACATAACCATAACCCTAACCCTATCCGAATCCTGAACAAAATCCCTAATCCTAAATGTAACCTTAATACTAACACTAATTCTAACCCTAATATAAACCCTAACACTAACCCTAACACTTACTCTAATGCTAAATATAAACCAAACCCTAACCTTAACCCTAACCATAACAATAACCCTAACACTAACCCTTACACTAAACCTAACCCTAATCCTTACCAAAACCATAAACCTTACCATAATGCAACACTTATCCTAAACCTAAACAGAAACTAACACTAACCCGAACACTAAACCTATCCATAACCATAACCCTAACAAAGTCACTAACCCTAACCCTAACCCTAACACTAACCCTAACTCTAATCCTAACCCTAACCCTAATCCTAACACTAACCCTAACCCTAACCTGAACCCTAACACTAACTCTAAACTTATCTCTAATCCTAAACCTAACCCTAAAAATAAACTTAAACCTATCCCTAACCCTCACCCTCACCCTCAACCTACTATAAATCTAACACAAACCTAACCCTAAGAATCACCCTAATTCTAAACTAACTTTAACCTGAACCCAAAAACTAACCCTAAAAATAACCCTAACTATAACCCTCACACTAACACTCAATCAAAATCTAACCCAAAACCTAACACTAACCCTAACTCTTAACCTAACACTAATACTAACCCTAACACTTACTCTGATCCTAATACTAACCGTAAACTTAAACCAAACCAGAACCCTAATGATATCACAAACACTAATTCTAACCCTAACTTTAACCCTATCACTAACCCTAACTTTAACCCTGACCATATTACTAACCCTAAACCTAATACAAACCCTAACCCCAACCATAACCCTAACCCTTAGCTAACCCACTCCCTAACCCTAATCTAACCCTAATCATAACCATAACCATATCACTAACCCTAAACCTAACACAAAACCTAACCCTAAGCATAACTTTAAACATAATCTAACCCTAAACCTAACCCTAATTTAACCCTAACCCTAATCTAAACCCTAATTCTAACATTAACACTAAAACTTACTTTAACCCTAAACCTATCCCAAACCCTAACACTAACCCTAAACCTAATGCTAAATCTAACCCTAACTGTATCCCTAAATCTAAATGTAACCCTAACACTAACCAAAAACTTACCCTAAACATAACAATAACACTAACACTAAACATAACCCTATCCATAACCCTAACCCAAACACTAACCTTAACCCTAAACCTAACTCGAACCCTATACCTAACTCCAATGCTAACACTAACATTAACGCTAACCCTAAACTGAACCCAAACCCTAACCCTGAAAATTAAACTAAACCTTACCCTAACACTAACCCTTACCCTAATTTAACCCTGACCCTAATTCTAACCCTAACCCTAAAACTTACCTTAACCCTAAACCTAATCCAAACCCTACCATTAACCCGTAAACTAACCCTAAATCTAACCCTAACACAAACACTTACCTTAACCTTATCCCTAACCTAACCCTAAACCTCAGCCTAACCCTAACCCTAACACTACCCTTAAACCTAACTGAAATTAAAACCTTAACCCTAACACTAACTCTAACAATTATGGTACCCCTAATCCTAACCATAAAACTAACCCTAGCCGTAACCCTAACCCTAACAGTAACCCTAAACTTAACACTAAACATATCGCTAATCCTAATCCTAACCCTATAACACTAAACCAATCGTAACACTAAACCTAATGCTCACCTTAACTCTAAGCCTAAATTGCAAACCCTAACTCGAACCCTAAACCTAACCCTAATGCTAAACCTAACACTAACCCTATCATTAACCCTAACCCTAAATATAACACTAACCCTAACATTAACCCTAACCCTAACCTTAAACCTAATCCAATTTTAAACCGAAGTATAACCCTAACACTAACCCTAACATAAAACCTAACTCTAACCCTAACACTAACCCTAACCCAACCCTAACCCTAACCGTGAAACTAACCTTAACACTAATCCTAACGTAAACACTAACACTAAAACTAAAAATAACACTAACACTAATTCTACCTTTAAACCTAATCTAGCAATAACCCTAACCCTAACACTAACCCTAACCCTAACACTAACCCTAAACCTAACACAAACACTAATTCTTATCCTAACCAAAAGCCTAAATCTAACCCTAATCCTCTCTGTAACCATTACACTAACCTAACTCTAACCATAACTTAAAACCTAACCTTAACCCTAAAAAAAACCCTAAACCTAACACTAACCCTAACACTAACTCCAACCCTAACTTTAAAAGTAACCCTAATCCTAACCCTAACCCCAACACGAATCCTAATCCTAACCCTTAACCTAACCCTAAACCAAACCATAACACTAACCATAAACCTAACCCTAACACTAACTCTAAACCTATCACTAACCCTAACGCTATCCTTAACCCTAACCCTTTCCCTAACCCAAATACTAACATCAAACCTAAATCTAACCCTAACCCTAACACTCACACTAAACCTAACCCTTAAATGAACCCTAACCCTAACCATAACACATACCCTAACCTTAGACATAACCCTAACCCTAACAGTAACCCTAAACGTATTCCTATCCCTAACCCTAACACTAAGCATAACCATAAATCTAATCCTAACACAATCCCTAACACTAATTCTAATGCAAAGTTTAACACTAACACTAACCCTAACTCAAAACCTAATCCTAACCAGAACCCTAGCCCTAACCATAATTCAAACCCTAACCCTAACCCTAACACTAACAGTAACCGTAACCTGTACTCTAATACTAAACCTAACCCAAACCCTAAAAATAATGCTAACCCTAACCGTAACCATAATAGTAACCCTAAGCCAAACACTAACCCTGAAACTAACCCTAAACAACTCCTAAACCTAACACTATACCTAATCCTAACTCAAACCATAACCCTAACACTAACCCTAACCCTAACCATAACATTAATCCTAACTCTTACTCCAGCCCTAACACTAACCATAACCTAATCATTAACCCTATCCATAACACTAACACTTACCCTAAACCTAAACCTAACACTAACCCTAAACCTAATACAAACCCTAAAGCTAACATTAACCCTAACACTAACACTGACCCTCACTCTAACCCTAGTAGAAAACCTAACACTAACCCTAACCCTAACCATAAAACTAACCCTAACACTAACCCTAACGCAAACCCTAATACTAACACTAAACCTAACACTAACTCTAATTATAAAGGTAATCCTAAAACTAACACTAACGCTAACCCTAACCCTAATACAAACTTTAACCAAACCCTAACACTAAACCTAACCCTAAACCTTATCCCAACACTAACCCTAAAACTAAACCTAAAATTAACCCTAATCCTAATTGTAACCCTAAACCTAAAAATAACCCTAACCCTAACAACCCTAACATTAATTCTAACCCTAACACTAGCATTAACCCACACCCTAACACTACCTCTAACCTTAACCCTAACCTTAAACCTAGCCCTATTTTTAACCTAACCCTACATCTTACCCTAACCTGATCACTAACACTAACCCTAACCATAACTCTAACACTAACACTGAACCTAAACCTAACCCTAATCCTAACCCTAACACTATACCTAATTCTAACACTATCACTAAAACTAACCCTAAACCTAATTATAATGCTAACCCTAACACTAAACCTAAACCTAAACATAAACCTAAGGCTAACCCTAACACTAACCCTATCCCTAAACCTAACCCTAAACATAACATTAAATCTCACCATAACATTAACTTAAAACTAAATGTAAATCTATTCCTAACGCTAACACTATTGCTAAATCTAACCTTAACTCTAACACTAACATGAACCCTAAACCTAACCCTAAGCCTAACCCTAACACGAACCCTAAACCTAACCCTAACAATGATGCTAACCCTAACCCTAACACTAATCCTAAATCTAATACTAACATTAACGCTAACCCTAAGACAAACCCTAAACCTAACACTAACACTAACCCTAACCCTACCCTAACCCTAACCCTAACAATAACCCTAACACTAACCCTATAGCAAACCTAACACTAACCCTAACCCTAACCCTAATTTTACCTCTAAACCTAACCTAACACTTACTGTAACCCTAAACCTAACCATAAACCGAACCCGAACACTAACCCTAACCCTAACCAGAACCAGAACTTTAACACTACCCTAATTTTAACCCTAACCTTAACACTAACCTTAACACTAACCCTAAACCTAAGGCTAACCCTAACCCTAACCCTAAACCTAACCCTAACACTAACCCTAAACCGAACCGAACCCTAATATTAAACCTAAACCAAACCCAAACCCTAACACCAACCCTAACCATAATCTTAACCCTAAAACTAAACCTAACCCTTACCCTAATGCTAATTGTAACCATAATCCAAATCCTATTCTAACACTAACTGCCGCAGTCTGGCTGGGCACAAAATAACCGAGCCACCACACACCTTGTAGATTCAAACAGCAACTCTTTATTTTCAAACTGTCACCGGCACTCTACACGCATGTTCTGGGAAAATCCACCTCCACCGGGCTCTGCATCCCAAATACTCTCTGAATCCTGTGAGAACTCAATGGGAACTCAAGGAGTGGGTGCCTGAGGCAGCAGGATATGGCCTATTCCCAGCAGGATCCACCTTAAACCTGGAACCGCCCTATTCCCAGCAGGATCCACACCCTAAACCTGGAACTGACCTAAACCCAGATCCGCCCTGGTCCTTGAGCAGGGTCACCTTTCAAGCAATGTCACTGCAAATGACCTGGGTCCAAGGCAATCCCATTTCCACAATGGAGAGTCCTCCCTCTAAGCAACATTGGGAAGGCTGACAAGGAAATTGCCATGCATCATTTCTACTTGGCTATGGCTCTCAGCATCTCCCCCCTTCTGATTAATTAAACAACAAGCAATGTGGCTTAGGGACCGTGCCTGTTAGGTTGTCCAATTCAACATATGGTCCTTACCCGTCATCGGATGAACTGACATCTAGGCGTCAGCCTCCTGTCTTAGGTTGGTACCACTGCAATTGGATCATACCCGTCACTGACTACCGGTCCAGCATACAGCCATACTTGTGGATAGGCCTATGCACCAGTGGGAGGGTGAGGTTCTTTGCCTCACCTCTGTTGGCCCCCAAATTTTAGACCATCACTAGCAGAAGGGAGGAGGAGGATACAGAAATGCCACAACACGAAGCCAATTGACGGCTCCTTAGGAAAAAATTGCATCACTGGTGACACCATCAGCAAAGATATGCCAGCACTACCACAATTCGCTGCACCAAATGATAGTTCACAATGTATACAAGTGATACATAGTCCAGGCATTTTCTGCAAGCAGTTCAAAGCGGAGGAGTCTATCAATATGTCCATTTCCTCCCAAAGTAAGTCGACTCCTTGATTGAGCATTACTTGTTGAGTTATATTCATTGATGCATCAGTTTATACAGTTTACTGTGATAGCTATCATAGAAGCTGTAGTTTGGTTTTATCTTTGTCTTCACTGGCACTGGGATGAAGATAGGAATTCTGGCAATGATGCTAAAGAGACATTATCCTGAACAGAATTATTAAATATAATGAAAAGGAAAGGTGAAAGTAAACAAACAGGTCTGTTAACCTCCTTTAAAAACATTCCTTAACAGCTGTTTACCTAATTTAAATTAAACCATTTAAATCATGTGAATAAAAAAAAAATTCGGATCCATTTTTTTCATGAGCACTCCTCATATATGAAATATGGACATACGCACATACAGACATACAACAGAAAACACAAGAGTGCACACAAATGTACAACACATAAGACAATAATAAAGGCCTTGTAGCTTTACACAGGTGAAATTTCCATTGTAATGTTTAAAAACTCCACAGGCAAAAAATAACACTGATCAGAAAAACATTAACCTAGGTTTGTATGAGCTCAAAAATAAAATAGAACTTTATGATGTGGGAAAAAGCAATAATAAAATAGATATTGAAAAAAGCATCCTGGTTAATCACTGTCGCAGATGTAAGAATAGCCAAGTTGGAGCTCTGGATATCAGCTGTTATGGATTTGAGTCAAATCATCTTCTTTTTGGTCTGTAGAAATTGCTTTGGTTAGTCTCTCTGGAATCCAAATTGGCTGCTGTTTTCCCTGTGGAAAACACACAAACTGAACACCGACTCCAGACAATCACTGGGTCAGGACTTTTCCATTGTCCTGTTAGAATATCTTTCCAAAGTACCTTAGGCTTATGTACATTTTTTGGACACATATGCCTTTCTGCAGCACTAAGCCCTGATGAATCCAAATTTAAAAAGTTTAGAGTAAAAAGGGTTATTTTAAGTTTATCTTTGGGGGATATATACCCCTTTCCAATTCCCTCTTTTTGCTTTAATAAGTATGTTTTAATAGTTTGGTGAGCTCTTTCAACTATGCCTTGTCCCTGCAGATTGTATGGAATTCCTGTTATGTGAGTAATGCCAAATCATGAGCAAAATTTTTTAAAAGAGTGAGAAGTATATCCAGGACCATTATCTGTTTTTAACTGTTTTGGAATGCCCACAGTGGCAAAATTTTGTAAGCAATGAGCTATAACATCTTTAGATTTTTCTCCAGCATGAAGGGAGCTCAACAAAAATCTGGAAGAAGTATCAACTGTAACATGCAAATATTTTAGTTTTCCAAATTCTGGCAAGTGTGTGACATCCATCTGCCAAATATGGTTAGGTATCAGTCCTCTAGGATTGACTCCAAGATTAACTTGTGGTAAAAAATCACACAATTTTGACATTGTTTTATTATATGTCTGGCTTGTTCCTTAGTTATTTTAAAACACTTTTGTAAAGTATTAGCATTGACATGAAATTTTTTATGAAAATTTGCAGCTTCTTCCAGTGTAGAGAAAATATGTATGTCATGTGTAGTTTTATCTGCTAAATCAATGCCCAAACTAAGGGCTCCAGGTAATCCTGTAGGTGCCCTGATATGTCCTATAAAGAATGGATCTTTTCTGTCCCAGATTAGACTTTGTATAGTGGAAAACAAAGAGAAAACAGTAGAGGAAGGAGAAATCCTGCCAGCATCTTCAAGGGATACTATAGCATTAACTATATACTGACTATTGGAAAATAAATTAAATACAGAATCTTTAAACATCACAAAAGCTTGTAATACTGCATTAAGCTCTATCTTTTGAGCTGATTGTTTGGGTACTAAAAATGTAAAAGTTTGATCAGGGTTAAGTACTGCTGCTGTACCACTATTTGACCCATCAGTGAATATATTTGGAGCATTCATGATAGGGGTTTTTCTTGTCATTTTTGGAAAAACTGCAGGATGCTTAGACCAAAAATACAACAAAGGATTTGATGGTAAGTGATTATCAAATGAAACATTAGATTTACACATGATTATTGACCAAGTATTTAACTCATTAACTAACTTATCAATTTGATCCATAGTATATAGAGTAATAATTTTATTGGGAGAAATTCCAAACACTCCCTTCGCTGCTTTTATTCCTTTGAGTATTAATTGTCCTACAGCCTCAGGATACCTAGTAAGAATAGTGTTAGGAGAATAAGATAAATGTATCCACAATAATGGACCTTCTTGCCAAAATACTCCTGTAGGAATATTTTTTTTTTGTTGGTAGTACAATAAATAATAAAGGCCAACTTATATCAATTCTACCCAAATGCATATTTTCCATATATGTTTCAATAATATTTAATGCCTTTCTTGCTTTAGGAGTTAACATGCGGGCTGAATTTGGATCTGATGGACCTTTTAGAATATCAAATAAAGGTCCCAACTCTCCTGTTGGTATGCCTAGATAAGGCCTTAACCAATTTATGTCTCCCAATAACTTTTGAAAGTTGTTAAGTGATTTGAGTTGATCTACTCGTATTTGAATTTTTGGTGGATGAACTCCTAGATAATTAATTGGAAAATTTAATTGTACTTTATCTATTGCTATCTCTAGATTATGATTTTTTAATAAGTTTGTAAGTGTGGCATAACATTGCAGCAATGTATTTTTATCTTTATGTGCTAATAATACATCATCCATACAGTGAAATATTTGTAGTTCAGGGTTTTGATTTCTAAGTGGCTGGATTGCTTTGGTAACATAGATTTGACACATAGTTGGACTGTTAGCCATCCCTTGAGGGAGTACTTTCCATTCATATCTCTGATCAAGACCTTCATGATTTATTGCAGGGATAGTAAATGCAAAATGTGGACTATCCTCGGGATGAATTGGAATTGAAAAAAAAAAAACAATCTTTAATATCTATAGCTAAAACATGCCAGGTTTTTGGCAAAGCAGACAATTGAGGAATCCCTGATTGAGCAGGTCTCCCATAATAACCATGTCATTATTAATGGCTCTTAAATCTTGCAATAATCTCCATTTACCAGATTTCTTTTTATTGACAAAAATGGGAGTATTATGGGGAGATACGGAAGGTTGTATATGTCCTTCCATTTGACCAGGTCATGGGATACTTGTATCTTTTCTTTAGTCAGGGGCCACTGAGGAACCCACACTGGTCTTTCTGATTTCCAAGTAATTTTGGTTGTCTCAGTGGCCCTTTCTGAAAACCCAATGCATGTCTATTTGTTCCTTGATCTATTTGAATTGGTGCTGCTATACCTTGTTCTTGTTCTCCTAATTTTTTTTCTTTCCTAAAACCTTGTCTAGCCCTGGTAGTGGGCCCATTAGGATTGTTGTTATTTGTTAATGTCAAACCTAATTGATCTAGGACATCTCATCCCCATAAATTTATAGGAAGATGATCCAATACATATGGCTGTATAGTTCCTTCACATCCTTCAGGATCCTTCCAATCTAATACCATTGCACTTCTATGAGGATTAGTCGCCACACCTAGGCCTCGAAGCGTTTGGTTGGCTTGTTGTAATGGCCAATGTTTTGGCCATTCTTGATGAGATATGATGCTAAGGTCAGCACCTGTGTCCAGTAGCCCATTAAATTCATGTCCTTGAATATTTAGTTTTAGCATTGGTCAAGAATCTAAATTTAAAGACAGCATAGCCCAATCAACACCTGTGGAGCCTAATACCCTGGAACCTCTTTCTACACTATGACTAGAAAATTTATCATGTATGCTGGGTATTATTAAAAACTGTGTTATTCTATCTCCTGGAGAAATTACTGATATACCTCTTGGAGAACTAGCTATAATTTTTATTTCACCTACATAATCGGATTAATTACCCCAGGACTTATCATAAGTCCTTTTAGTGTAGAAGAACTGCATCCCAATAATAAGCCTACTGTTCCTTGGGGAAGAGGTCCTTTTACTCCTGTCAGAATGATTTGAACTCCCATCTCTGGAGTTAATACTGCTCTGGCAGAGGCACAGATGTCCAACCCTGTGCTCCCTCTGGTTTGTCTGATGAGGGATTTAATGGACTTTTGTCCTGGGCACTACACTGATGGTGTTGCTGGGTTCCTCCACTGCCCCATATATTTGTGGTTGTGGGCCCTGGAGCATTGGGCCCCCCAGTCCATTTTTTGGCAATGGAGCCTGATGCCTTTCTCCACAATATCATGGGTAAATACCTGTCCTTGTCCGTTTTTTGATAAAGGAGTACCCTCTATAGTGGTTTGAGAACGGCATTCATTAGCCCAATGTCTCCCTCTATGGCATCGTGAGCAAATATTTGGTATTCTATTCCTTTGATACCTGGTTTTGTTAAACCCTTTTCCTATGGGGCAATTACTTTTAAAATGTCCTGCTTGTTCACAATTGTAGCATGTTTTTGGCTTGGCATCTAAAGCCTGTTGTACTGCAGCTGCCAAGACTTGTCCTTGTTCATTAATGTCTCTACATAATTTAATAAATGTGTTTAAATCTTCATGTTTCTATCATCTAATAACCTCTCTGCAGTAATGATTTGCTTGGTCATAAGCCAGTTGTTTTATTAATGGCATTGCTTGTTCTCTATCCCCCAAAATTCTGGCAGATATTTGAATAAGCCTATCTACAAATTCAGCATAAGCTTCATTAGCTCTCTCTATTACCTTAGATAGCTGACCTTGTAAATCTCCATGTCCTTGTAAAGTCTTCCATGCCCTAACTGCGTATGCAGCAATTTGTGCATATATAGCAGGATCATATTCAATTTGTTGCCGTTGACCCTCTTAAAGTCCTTTTCCTAACAACATATCTAGATTTCTTTGAGGGTAACCAGCTGCTGCATTTTGCCTAGCTGTCTCCATGCAAAATTCCTCATTGGCAACCTTCCATAACAAATATTGTCCTCCATTTAGCACAGATTTACACATGCCAGCCCAATCTGCTGGCGTCATGTCTAAGTTGGTAATGGATTCGACCATGCTTACCATGAAGGGTGCTTGGGGACCATAGGTTGTTACAACCTCCTTTAACTGCTTCACTGTTTTGAAATCTAAAGCATGGTGAATTTGCTGCACTCATGTCTGCTCAAGTACAGGGCATGCTAATCTTTGAGGTCCTGTCTCAAGATCCCATTTATCAACTATAGGGTTTGAGGGCCACTCAGCTGTCTCCATAGGTGGAGCTGTTGGTTGAATTACACCCTCTGGTGATAGAACAGAGTTAGTAGCAGCCTCCTGTTGTAGCCTTTTTCCTAATAGCCCCTTTTCCATTAAATTTTCTTCCTCTGTCTGACTAGCTCGAGAGACCTTCTCTTTTGCTTGATATAAAATGTCTTTCTCCATGGTCTGAACCTCTAACAATTTACTTAACACTCTTTCGGTTTGTTTTTTTACTAATTTCTAATCTACTATAAAGATAACACAACCCAATAAGATAACACAAAACAAAACCAAAACTGAATGAAACAAAAATGGAATAAAAAATTGTTGTATCAATTTTCTCTTCCTCAGGGCAGACAAACGTCTAACCTTGAGCCAACCATTTTTCCCAGTTTGCCCAAGAAATTTCTAGGGATAGACAGCTTTTAACAAAAACAAAATAAATCAAAACAAGAATACATTGTGTTTTGAAATGGTCACCCGTTCTCTCGCCTTCCCTCAGGGGCGAGCAATTTCACTTACCTCTAAGCTTCAGGCATCCCCCACACAGGCCACCAACTGCCACAGTCTGGCTGGGCACAAAATAACCAAGCCACCACACACCTTGTAGATTCAAACAGCAACTCTTTATTCTCGAACTGTCACCGGCACTCTACACGCACGTTCTGGGAAAATCCACCTCCACAGGGCTCTGCATCCCAAATACTCTCTGAATCCTGTGAGAATTGAAAGGGAACTCAAGAAGTGGATGCCTGAGGCAGCAGGATATGCCCTATTCCCAGCAGGATAAACCTTTAACCTGGAACCGCCCTATTCCCAGCAGGATCCACACCCTAAACCTAGAACCACCCTAAACCCAGATACGCCCTAGTCCTTGACAGGGTCACCTTTCAAGCAATGTCACTGCAAATGACCTGGGTCCAAGGCAATCCCATTTCCACAATGGAGAGTCCTCCCTCTAAGCAACATTGGGAAGGCTGACAAGGAAATTGCCATGCATCATACCTACTTGGCTTTGGCTCTCAGCAACTAACCCTAACACAAACCCTAAAACTAACCATAACACGAAACCTAACCCTAACTGTAACCCTAACCCTAACCCTAACACTAACCATAAACCAAGACAGACCTTAACCCAAACCATAATTCTAAACTTAACCTAATTTTAACCCTAACCATTAACTAACCCTAAACCTAACACTAACCCTAAACCTAAACCTAATCGTAAAACTAACCCTTACTACAAACATAAGCCTTTCATTGACCCTAAACTGACAGATAACCCTAAACCTAACCCTAACACTAACCCTAACCATACACATAACACTAACACTAATCTAACCCTAACCATACACTAAGCCTAAACCTATTCCTAAACCTTACACTATACCTAACCCTAACCCTAACCCTAACACTAAACCTAACCATAACCCTAACCTTAACCCAAAGCCTAACGCTAACACTAACCCTAATCTTGTCTGTCAAACTAAACCTAACCAAAACCTAACACTAACCTAATCCTAAAACTTACCCTAACCCAAACACTAATCCAAACTCTAACCTTAACCATTATACTAACCCTAAGACAAAACCTAACCTTAATCATTACCCTAAACGTAATATTAACCCTCACCCTATCGCTAAACCTAAAACTATCCTTAATCTTAAACCTAATGCTAAACGTAACTCTAACCCTAAAACTAACCCAAACACTAACCCTAAATTTAATCTAACACTTACCCTAAACCTAAACCTAACACAAACCCTATCACTAACCATAACCATAACATGAACCCGAAACCTAACACTAAAACTAACACTAACCCTAACCTTATCACTAATCCTAAGCCTAATGCTAACCTTAACACTAACCCTAACACAAACCCTAACCCTAATACTAACCCTAACCCTAACCCTAACACAAACCTTAACTAACCCTAACACAAACCCTAGCTCTAAACTTAACACTAACCCAAACCCTAACCCTAAATCTAACACTAAACTTCTCCCTAACCCTAAACCTATTGCTAAACCTAACCCTAACCCTAACTCTACCATTAACACTAACTTTAACCATAACTCTAACATGAACCCAAACCTTAACCCAAACACTAAAACTAAACCTAACCCTAACCCTATCACTAATCCTAAACCTAATGCTAACCCTAACCCTAACACTAACCCTAACCCAAAACCTATCCCTAATACTTACCCTAAACCTAAACCAAACCCGAACCCAAACCTTAACACTAACCTTAACCCTAACCTTAACCATAATCTTACCCATAAACCTCCTAACACTTACCCTTAATATAAACATAACACAAACCCTAACCTTAACCCTAACACCAAACCTAAATCTAAACCTAACCCTAACACTAACCCTAACCTTAACCCTAACCCTATCTGAACCCTAATCATTAACCTAACCCTAAATCTTACCCTAACCCGAACACTATCCCTAACTCTAACCTTAACCATAACACTAACACTGAAAGGAAACCTAACCCTAAACATAACCCTAAATGTAACACTAACCCTAACCCTATCATTAACCCTAAAACTAACCCTAATCCTAACCCTATTGCTAACCCTAACTCTAACCCAAAACCTAACACAAACCCTAAGTCTTACCCTAACCTTAACCCTAACACAAAAAATAATCCTAAACCTAACACTAAACCTAACTCTTACCCTAACCTTAACTCTAACCCTAAGCCTAACCCTATCCCTTATCCTAATACTAACCCCAACACTAAACCTAACCATAACCATAACCCTAACCGTAACACTAACCCTAGCCCTAACCCTAACCCTTGCACTAATGCTAAGCCTAACCCTAACCCTAATGCTAATCCTAACACTAACATTATACCTATCCCTAATGCTAACCCTAACAATAAAACTAACTCTAACACAACTCTAACAGTAACCCTAACCCTAACCCAAACCCAAACACTAGCCATAAGAGTAGCCTTTATTTTAACACCAAACCTAATCCTGAACCTAATGCTAATCCTAACCATAATTCCAACCATAATCCTAATTCTAAACCTAACAGAAACCCTAACACAAACCCTAACCCTAACCATAACACTAAACTTAACCCTAACCCTAACCCTTATATTAACACTAACTAAAACCCTAACACAAACACTAACCCTAACAATCACCCTAACTTTAACACTCACCCTAACTTTAACCTTAACACTAACACTAACACTAACCATACACCTATCCCTAACAATAATTTTAACCATAAACCTAACCCTAACAGTAAACTTAACCCTAATTCTAACAAAAAACCTAACCCTAACCCTAAACTTAAACCTAAACCGAACACTAATCCTAACCCTAACCCTAACATTAACACTAACCCTATCCCTAACATTAACACTAACCCTACCCCTAACCCTAACCATTACCCTAACACTAATCCTAACCCTAACACTAAATCTAAAACTAACCCTTACCCTAACCCCTACCCTAATACTAACCCTAACCCCAACCCTAACCCTAATCATAACACGAATTCTAACCCTAAGCCTAAGCCTAACCCTAACACTAATCCTAACACTAACCCTCACCCTAACCCTAACTCTAACAGTATCCCTAACTCTAAACCTCACCGTAAATCTAACCCCAACCCTAATCCTATCACTAATTCTAACCATAACCATAACCATAACCCTAAACATAACATAAACCCGAACTCAAACTGTAACACTCAACTTAATACTAACCCTAACCCTAACTCTAACCCTAACTCTAAAATTAACCCTAAACTTAACCCTAAACCTAAAACTACACCTAACCCTAGCCTTAACCCTAATTCTTAGCCTTAAACTAACTCTAAACCTAACCCTAAAACTAAGATTAATCCTAAACTTAACCGTAACCCTAACCATAAATCTAACCTTAACCCTAACCCTAACCCTATCTCTAAACCTAACCCTAAACCTAATACTATAATTAACACTAAACCTAACCCTGACCCAAACACTAACACTAAACCTAACCCTAACCCTAACCCTAACACTCACGCTAACCCTAACCCTAACCCTAAGCCTAACACTAAACCTAACCCTCAACCTAACACTAACCTTAACAGTAACCCTAACACTAACTCTAATGCAAAATTAAACACTAACATTAACCCTAAACTTAATGCTAATCGTTACCATAACCCTATCCCTAACAATAACCATAACCCTAACCCTAACCCAATCCATAACTCTAACCCTAACACTAACCCTGTCCCTAACCCTTACCCTAACCCTTACCCTAACACTAACCTTAACCCTAAACCTAACACTCACCCTAACCCTAACCCTAACCCTAACACTAACCTAAACCTAACCCTAAACCTAACACTAACCCTAAACCTATTCTTAAAATTAACACTATCGCTAACCCTAACCCTAACAGTAACACTAACCCTAAACTTAACCCTAACCCTAATTTTAACACTAACCCTAAACCTAACACTAATACAAACTTTAACCATAAACCTAACACTAACCTTAACCCTAACTCTAACCTAACAGTAACGCTAACCATAAATTTAACCCTAACAGAAACCCTAACACAAACCCTAACCCTAACTCTAACACTAACAATAACCCTAATTCAAGCTCTAACACTTAACACTAATCCTAACACTAACTCTAAGCCTAAAGGTAAACCTAAAAATAACCCTAACCCTAATCCTAACACAAATCATAACCAAAACCCTAACACTAAACCTAACTCTAAATCTAATCCTAACACTCATTCAAACACTAAACACTAAAGCTAACTCTAACGCTATCCCTAACACTAACTATATCCTTAACCCTAATGCTAACCATAACACTAACCCTAAACCTACCCTTAACCCTAACACTAACCCTAAACCTATCTCTAAATATAACACTATTTGTAACTCTAACTCTAACCCTAACACTAACCTTATCCCAACCCTAATCCTAACCCTAATTCTAACCCTAAATCTAACCCTAATGCAAACCCTTACACGAACATTAACCCTAACCCTAATACTAATCTATCCCGTAACCCTAACCTAACACTAAACCTAAACCTAACCCTAACACAAATCCTACCTTAACCCTAACACTAACACTAACCCTAACATTAAACCAAACTGAAATCTAACCATAACCATAACTGTAACTCTAACACTAACACTAACCCTAACCCTAAAACAAATCCTAAGACTATCCCTAACCCTAACCCTAACACAAATACTCACACTAACTTTAACATTAACAATAGCCCTAACCCTAACACAAATCTTAACCTTAACCCTAACCCTAAAGCTAACACTAACACTAAACCTAACCCTAAGCATAATCCTAACCCAAACCATAACCTTAACCCTAAACCTAGCCGTACACTATCACTAATCCTAAACCTAATGCTAACCCTAACACTAACCCTAACACAAACCCTATCTGCAATATTAACCCTAACCCTACACTTAATTGTAACCCTAACCCCAACCCTAACCTTAACACAAACCCTAACACAAACCATAACCCTAAACCTAAACCAATCCCAACCCTAACCCTTAACTAACCGTAACCATAACCCTAACACTAACCCTAACACTAAATATGACTCGAAACCTTACCCTATCACTAACCTTAACCATAAACCTAACACTAACTCTAACCCTAATCCCAGCTCTAACCCTAACTCTAACCCTAACACTAAACCTAAGCCTTACCATAATACTAACCTTAATCCTAAATGTAACCCTAACACTAACTCTAACTCTAACCCTAAACTTTAATCTAACTGTAAACCTATCTGTAATTTTAACCCTAACCTTAACCCTAACAAAAAACATAACCCTAACCCTAACCCTAATCCTCACTTTAAAACTAACCCTAACACTAACCCTATCTATAACCATAACACTAAAGCTAACCCTAACCATAAACCTAACCCTTGCCCTCAACCTAACACTAACCCTAACACAAACCCTAAACCTAACAATAAACCTAAACCTAAACATCACCCTAACCCTAACTCTAACCCTAACACTTATGTTAAACCTAACCCTAACCCTAACATAAACCCTATCCCTATTCCTAAAACTAACACTAACCCTAAACCAACCATAACCCTATCAATAACCCTAAAACTAACCCTAAACCTAAACATAATACTAACCCTAACCATAACCCTAAAGATAAACCTAAACCTGTTCCTAAACCTAACACCATTTCTCAACTTATCCATAACACTAACACTGACACTAATCCTAAACCTATGCTTAACCCTAACAGTAACCCTAACTGTAACACAAACCCTAACACTAACACCAAAACTAACCTTAAAACTAACCCTAATCGTTATTGTAAACCTAACCCTAACACTTACCCTAACCCCAACACTAATCCTAACCATATCGCTAACCCTAACACTAACCCTTAATGTAACCCTAACCCTAAACCTATCCCTAAAACTAATCTTAAATGTAACACTAACCCTTACCATAACCCTAACACTAAACCTCAAATTATCCCTAATTAAACTATTGCTAACCCTAACCCTAACCCTAATCCTAACACTAACACTAAACCTAACCATAACCCTAACCCTAACCCTAACACGAACCCTAATCCTAACTTTAATACTAACCCTCAACCAAACCATAACCCAAACCCAAATCCTAACACTAACACTAACCCTAACACAAACTCTAACCCTAACCCTAACACTAACACTAACCCTAACCCTTACACTGCCTAACACAAACTCTAACCCTAACCCTAACACTAACCCTAAAAAAACCATAACACTAACCCTAATACTAACCCTATCACTAACCCTAGTCAAACCAAAAGAGGAACACTAACCATAACCCTAATTCTAATCCTACATGTAACCCTATTCTAACAGTAACCCTAACCTTAAAACACACCCAACCCTAACCCTAACACTAACCCTAAACTAACCGTAAACCTAACACTAACCCTAACCCTAAACCTAACCCTAATACTAAATTTAACCCTAACCCTAACTCAAACCCTAAACCTAAAACAAATTCTAACCCTAACTCTAACCCTAACACTAACACAAACAGTAAACCTAAAACTAACATTAATCCTAACCCTAAACTTAACCCTAAACCTAACACTAAATCTAACCTTAACCATAACCCTAACCCTAACCCTAACTCTCACTCTAATCCTAACACTCAACCTAACCCTAACCCTCACCCTAAACCTAACACTAACCCTAACACGAACCCAAGTCTAAACCTAACCCTAACAATAACCCTAAACCTAACCCAACACTAACCCTAACCCTACCCTAAACCCTAACACTAACACTATCTCTAAATGTAAACCTTACCATAATCCTAACACTAAACCTAACCCTAAATTTAATCCTAAATATAACCCTAATTCTGTTCAGAACCCTAACACTAACCCTAACCCTAACAAAACCTACCTCTAAACTTAAACCTAACATAAACCCTAACCCTATTCCTAACACTAAACCTAAATCTAACATTAACCCTAAATCTACCCCTAACTCTAAAACTAACCCTAACTCTAACACTAAATCTAAACCTAACCATAAACTTAACCCTTACCCTAACACTAACCCTAACCCTAACACTTACACTAACTCTAAACCTATCCCTAACCCTAACACTATAATTAAACCTAAACCTAACTGTAACACAAACACTAACACAAACATTACCTAACCCTAAACTTAACTTTAATACTCACTCTAAACCTAACCCTTACACTAACACTAACCATAACACTAACCCGAACACTAACACTAACCCTAACCCGAATCCTAAATATTACCTTAACCCTAACACTAACCCTAAACTTAACCCTAAATCTAACACTAAATCTAAACCCTAACCCTAACCCTACCCCTAATTCTAACACTATCCCTAACCCTAAACATAATCCTAACACTAACCCTAACACAAAATTTAACACTAACATTAACTCTAACCCTATCCTAACCCTAAATGTAATCCTAAACATAACAATAACCGTAACCCTAATCCTAACTCAAACCTAAACCTAAACCTAACACTAACTCTAACCCTAAAACGAACTCTAACCGTAACCCTTACCCTAACACTAACCTTAACCCTAAACCTTACACTAATCATAACACTAACCCTAAACCTAACCCTAAACCTAACACTAACTCTAAACCTATCCATAACCCTAACACTATAATAAATCCTAACCCTAACCCTAACACAAACACTGACAGTAAATCTAACCCTAACCCTATACCTCACCCTAACTCTAGTCCTAACCCTAACACTCACTGTAACCTGAACACTAATTCTAACTGTAACACTAACCCTGACCCTAATTTTATCTTTTAACTTAACACTAACACAAACCCTAAACCTAACCCTAAACCTAAAACTAATTTTAACCCTAAGACTAACCCTAACCCTAAATCAAATGTAAACCTAACCCTAACCCTCACCCTAACACTAACCCTAATCCAAACTGTAACCCTAACTCAAAACAAACCTGAAGTTTAACTCTAACTCTATCCCTAACACTAACCCTAACCCTAACACTAAAACTAACACTAACTGCAAAACTAACCCTAATCCTAACAATAACCCTAACAATAAACCTAAGCCCAAACCTAATCCTATCACTAATTATAACCCTAACCATAAACCCCAAACTAACACTAACCCTAACCCTAAACATAATCCCAAACCTAACACTCAACCTAACCCTAACCATAACCCTAACCATAACAGTAACACTAACCCTAACTCTACCACTAACACTAACATTAACTCTAACTCTAAACCTAATCATAATCCTAACACTAAACCTAATCCTAATTCTAAACCTAAATATAACCATAATCTTATCCTTAACCCTAACACTAATCCTAACCCTAACCCTAACACAAACCCTAACAATAAACCTAATCCTAACCCTAACTAACCCTAACCCTAACACTAACCTAATACTAAACCTAACACTAACCCTAAACCTAACCCTTACCATAACACTAACCCTAATACTAACCCTACAATTAACACTAACCATAAACCTAACCATAACCCTAACCCTAACACTAACACTAACTCTAATCCTATCCCTAACCCTAACAGTATAATTAACCCTAATCCTAACCTTAACACAAACCTAACCCTAATCCTAACTCTAACACTAACACTCACCCTAACCCGAACCCTAACACAAACTCTAATTCTAACACTAAAACTAACCCTAATCCTAATCCTAACCCTTTCCTTAAGCCTAAAACTAACCCTAAACTTAACATTAACCCTAACCCTAATACTAACTCTAACCCTAATCCTAAACTTAAAAGTAACCATAAACCTAATCCTAACACTAACCCTAAAACTAACTCTAACACAAAACTTAGCACTAACATTAATCCTAACCCTATCCTAATCCTAACTGAAATCCTAACCCTAACAATAACTCTAAGCCTATTCCTAACTCAAACCCTGAACCTAACCCTAAAACTAACCCTAACCCTATCCCTAACCCTAACCCTAATGCTTATCCTAAAAGTAACCTTAATCCTAAACCTAACCCTATCACTAATCTTAACCCAAAACCTAAAACTAATCTTAACCATAACACTAATCCTAACCCTAACAGTAATCATTACACTTACCCTAACCCTAACCCTAAAACTAACTCTAAACCTATCCCTAACCCTAACAGTATAATAAACCCTAACCCTAAGACAAACACAAACACTAACACTAAACTTAACCAAAACCGTAACTTTCATCCTAACCCTAACCCTAATGCTAACACGAACACTAATTCTAACTCTCACACTCACCCTAACCCTAAACTTAACCCTAAAACGAACCTTAAACTTAACCCTCACCCTAACATTAAAACTAACCCTAACACTAACCCTAAACCTAACCCTAAACTCAACCCTAAACCCAACTCTAACCCTAACCCTAACACCAACCCTAATGTAAAAGATAACCCTAACTTTAGCATGAACCCTAAGTCTAACCCTAACTCTAACACTAAACCTAACATTAACCCAAACACTAACTCTAACACTAACACCAACTGTAACACTAACCCTAACGCTAAACCTAACCCCAATGCTAAACCTAACCCCAATTCTTATCCTATCACTATTTCTAAACCTAAACATAAGCCCAAACCAAACAATAACACTAACCCTAACCCTAACCATAACCCTAACACTAACACTAACTCTACCCCTAACCCTAACACTAACATTAACTGTAACTCTAAACCTAATCATAATCCTAAGAGTAAACCTAACCCTAATTTTAACCCTAAATATAACCCTAATCTTATCCATAACCCTAACACCAACCCTAACGCTAACCCTTACACAAATCCTAACCCTAACAAACCCTAACCCTAACACAAACCTTAAAACTAAACCTAAACTTAACCCTAAACCTAACACTAACCCTAACACTAACCCTTACCATAACACTAACACTAACAATAACACTGACCATAAACCTAACCATAACACTACCCCTAACCCTAACATTAACATTAACTGTAACCTTAACCCTAACCCTAACCCTAACACTAACTCTAACATATTCCTTATTGTAACACTATAATTACCTCTAACTCTATCCATAACACAAACCTAACCCTAACACTAACACTCACCCAAACTCAAACCCTAACACAATCACTTATTCGAATATTAACACTAATTCTAACCCTAATCCTAACCCTTACCTTAACCCTAACAGTAACTTTAAACTTAACCCTAACCCTAACCCTAAAATTAACCCTAACACTAACCGTAATTCTAAAACTGACCCTCACCCTAAACCTAATTTTAACACTAACCCTAACACTAACCCTAAAACAAAATTTAACATTAACATCAACCCTATCCCTAACCTAATCCTACCTCTAACCCTAATCCTAACCCTAACACTAACCCTAACCATAACCCTAACCCTAAAACTAACGATAGCCTTAACCCTAAACCTAACCCTATCATTAACCTTAACCCGAACACTAACCCTGACTGCATACTAACCCTAAACCTAACTGTAACCATAACACTAACTGTAAAACTATCCCTAACCCTAACACTATAATTATCCCTATCCCTAACCCTAAAATAAACACTAACCCTAACACTAACCCTAACCATTCCATTAAGCCCGAACCTAAATAAAACCGAAACCTAATCCTAACCCTAACACGAACCCTAAACCTAATCCTAACCCTAACCCTATTAGTAGCCCTAATCCTAGTCCTCCTTCTAGCTCTAACCATAACCCAAACCCTAACCCTAACCCTGAACCTTATTCTGACCCTTACACTAATCATAGGTCTAAACCTGAACCTAACCCTAAACCGAACCCTAACACTAGCCCTACTGGTAATCTTATACATAAACTAACCTTAATACTATCCCTAGACCTAAACCAATATGTATCTATCCATAAATCTAGCCCTACACCTAAAGAAAAACCTAGACCTAGTTCTAATAATAACCCTTAGCCTAAAGCCAAAAACTAACCCTTCCCCTAGTCTTAACCCAAGTCCTAATTCTGGCTTTCACATTAACCATAACCCTAAACTGAACACTGACCCTGACACTAATACTAACCCTAGATCTAAACATCAACATAACCCTAAACCTAACCGTAAAACTATACTTAGCTCTAACATCCTAAATCTAGCCCTAATCATAACAACGTTTTTACATTTGCCAAAGCCCTAACCTATTGCAAAACCTAGCCCTAACCCAAGCACTACCCTAGCTTTAACCCTAAAGCTTACCATAATCCTAACCTTAATCCTAACCCTAAACCTAGGCCTAACCCTAGACCCTATCCTAAGCATAACACTATACCTATCACTAGCTCTAACCCTATCCATTACCCTAATGATAACCCTAATGCTTCTGCTAACTCTAGGCCTAATCATAAACCTATCCTTAACCCTAACCCTATCCATCATCTACACCTAATCTGAACTCTAAATCTAAAACTATCCTTAACCTATCCCTAACCATAATGATAACTCGAGCCTTAACCTAAACCTTAATCTAATAAAAACCCTAAATCTGACCCTGACTCTAATAATACCCATAGATCTGTACCTGACCCTAACAAGAAACCTGACCCTTACAACAGACCTAGCTATAAATCTAACCCTAAAACTCTCCCTAACTCTAACTCTAAACCTGACATTAGCTCTAGCTCTAATCCTAGTCCTAATCCTAACACAAACCTTAGCCCACATTCTAGCCATAAACGTCACATTAATCATAAACCTATCTGTAACCATAACCCTAAATCTAATCCTCACCATAGTCCTAAAAGTAGCTATAATCCCATCTCTTGCCCTAAACCTAACCCTAAATCTAACCCTAACACTAACCCTAGCCCTAAAACTAAGCCTAACCCTAACACTAACCCTAGTCCTAATTCCAGCCCTAATTTAGCCCTATTCCTAACCAAACCCTAACCCTAGCCCTAAGACTAACTTAAACTCTCACCCTAGCCTTATACCTAGTTCTAACCCTATCCCTTACAATAACACTATACCTAGCCCTAAACTTAGCCCTAATCATAACCCTATCCTTACCCCTAGCTCAAAGCCTAGATCTAAACCTATCTCTAAATCTAACCCTAAACCTAAGCTTAAACCTCACACTAACACTAGCCTTAATCCTAAAACTAGCCCTAACTCTAACCCTAGCCATAAAACAAAACTGAATCATAACCCTAACCTTACACCTATCCCTAATCCTATCTCTAATTCTAGTCCTAACACTAACTAACCCAAAAACTAATCTGGACTCTGATTCTGACCCTAACATTAAACCCAGCTATAAATATCATAGTAACTGTAAATTTAACCCTAACACTAGACATAGCCCTATCACTGACTCTATCACTAGCTCTAATCATAATGCTGCTTTGTACATTAGCTGTAGCCTTAAACCTAGCCCTAACCTAACCCAAAACCTAGACTTAATCCGAGTCCTAAACATAGTTTTTTTTTTAATATTTATTTTTGGGGGGTTTTCAGTGGACACAACATCGTTATTTTATTAGTATGTGGTGCTGAGGATCAAACCCAGAGCCCGGCGCATGCTAGGTGAACACGCTACTTCTTGAGCCACATCCCCAGCTGCTAAACCTAGCTTTAACCCTAAACGTAAATCTAACCCTAACCCCAAAAAAGCCCTAATCCTATACATAACCCTACCCTAATCTTAGGTCTAACCCTATCTATTACCCTAATGATAACCCATTATGCTAACCCTAGGCCTAACCCTAACCTTAACCATTACACTAAACCACACCTAAACCCTAACCCTAACCCAAACAAAAGCCCTAATTCTATACATCAACCTACCCGTTATCTTAGGTCTATCCCTATCCATTACCCTAATGATAACCCTTATGCTAACCCAAGGCCTAAACCTAACCCTATCCATTACACTAAACCACACCTGAACCCTAACCCTAACCCTTTCATTACCTTAACCTGAAACTCTAATGGTAATTCAAGCCCTAAACCTAAACCCTAATCTAACCCAAACCCTCACCTTGATCCTGACCTTAATAGTAACCCTAGTTCTAAAACTGACCCTTACTATAAACCTAACCCCTAAACTGGACCAAGCCATAAACCTAACACTAAATCTATCCCTAACTGTAATGCTAGACCTGACATTAGCCCTAGCCCTAATACTAGCCCAACCCTAACACAAACATTATCCCTCATCCTAACCCTAAACCTAGCTTTAATCATAACCCTAAACCTAACCCTAGCTCTAACACTAATACTAACCCTTGCCCTAGCCCTCAACCTAGCTATAACCCAATACCTTACCATAAATGTAATCCTAACTCTAACCCTAACCCAAGGCCTAAACCTAACACTAACACTAGCCCTAATTTAGAACTATCCCTAACCCTAACCCTAACCCTATCCCTAGATGTAAGACTAACTCTAACTCTCATAATAGCCCTATCATTAGTTCTAACCTTATCCCTTACCATAATCCTAAACCTAACCCAAACCTTAGTCTTAACACTTGCCCTATCCTTAACCCTAGCCCTAACCATAGATCAAAACCTAACTCTAAATCTAACCCTAACCCGAAGCCTAAGCCTAACCATTATAAATATATTTATATTTAGACTCTGTGTCTACAGATGTTGGCTTCAATTATTACTTAGAATATAGTCATTAGTTTCATAAAGGCATACCATTTCTCATGGTGTATAGAGAACTTAGGGTCAGGGGTAGGATGCTAAGTTAATGGGGAAAGGAATGAGGATATGTGATTAATCTAACTTAGCAACTTTGGGGGAGAACTGTAGTGAATAGGGGGAATTTGTGGAAGAAGGTATAAATCCAAACTCCTTATCTGTATTCAGAAAATTACCCTATGTATTAATAGTAAAAGTTAGGAGGCTGAAAGTGGGATAGAGGGAGAAAGAAAAAAGAAGAAAAAATAACAAGGAAAGAAAGAAAGAGAGGGAGAAAGATAATAAGAGCAAATAAAAAGGTGGTGAGGTGGGGCCTATGCAATTCCTCTATATTATACAATTCTAGTGATTCAGTTCTTAAAGTCCAATTTCATGGAAAGTTCTTGGTTTCACATATGTTGAGGTTGTGAGGACTAGAGTGGGAAGGGTAGAGGAGAATGATGGGAAGAGCAAGAAAAGAAAAATAAGAAAGAAAAAAAGTCTCTCAGAACTCTCCTTTCTTTTCTTGCAGTAGGTGGAGTCGTCGATTCCTAGCTTGAGCCTCTGTGCTCCGGGTGGTGGATGTTGCCAGGGTGAGAGGGCTTGAGCTTCTACCTGGAGCCTTCCTACTCTTAGTCTCTGAATTGGAAAATAGGTGCCTGTACAGTTGCTATTTTACATTGATAGCTACACCCCCCAAAAGCTTGTGAGAAAAATCTTGAGTTATCACAGCTGGAGGTAGAGGAGTTGGAAACTGGGTACCTGATAAGCTGCAGAACGAAGCTGGTAGTGACACCCACTGATAGATGGCAAGTAAGGTTTTGCAAGATGGATTCAAATTATTACTCATGTATGGTGATTGGTGAGGTGGGTGGTTCTGGAGTGACCTTGTGCTGTGTCCAGAGCTTGGTCTGGTGACATGCAAGCAAAGCCTCTGTGTTCTGTGCTGCCTTCCATCTGTGCAGAGAGCGCCTGTGTGGCTGATACTGCTGTCTGTACCCAGAGAAACTGTACAGCTGACCCTTCCATCTTCGCTGAGAGCACCCATGTGGCCTAGATTTCTTCAAATTTCTATGATACTGGGCAGGATTCATCTTTTACTTAGCCTTACTATGCTCCACAGGTTTGGGCCATGTCAGTTCAATGGTTCGCTGTCAGGAACAGTTTGTATTTTAAGGTTTCCTTTCATTATGGCTTATTGATGTGAATGAAAATTGACCTGGAAATCAAACAGGGTTTGCAGGAGGTGCTTGAAACTTCACACAATCAGTTCTCATTGGCACTCTCTAGTTTCTTTCTTTTGAAGGTAGGCCAAAGATGAAGCATGCAAAAGAAACCGTATCTGAAAGCCCTTAAGGAGAAAACAGAGAAACATGTATGTACTGAAATAAGTCTCCCAACAATTTGATCAGATTTCTTTGATACTACACAGTATTCATCTTTTAGCTTGCTCCACTAGGCTCCCCAAGGTTGGCACTTCTAGGATCAATGTTTCTCTATACAGGTAAGGGTTAGTGTGACAGTTAGGGTTAGGGCTAGTTTTAGAGCTAGTGTTTGGGTTAGTGTTTGCTTTGTTCAAATTTCTTTGATACTGGGAAGATTTATCTTTTACCTAGCCTTACTATGTGCCCCAGTTTGGGGCCTTCTCGGTTCAATGGTTTGCTGTTGGGAATAGTTTGTTTTTAATGTCTCACTTCATTTTGACCTATATGGGTAAATGTGAATGGAACTGGAAATCAGAGGGTTGGTGCTAGCTGGTTGAAACTTCACATACACACTCAGTTGTCTTTGGGCATGCTCTGGTTATCCTTGTAAAAGTAGTGATAAGCTGAAGCATGCAAAACAAGTTTATCCAAGAGCACTTTAGGAGAAAACAGGGCAATATGCATATACTGAAATACCTCCCCCAATTATTTGATTATATTTCTTTGATAATGTGCAGGATTCATATGTAAGCTTGCCCCACTAGTCTCCCCAAGTTTAAAATTTTTATGGTCAAAGGTTCTCTTAACAGGTTCAGCTTAGTGTTATGGTTAGATTTAGGGTTAGAACTAGTGTTAGGGTTAGATTTAGTTTTTTTTTTCAACATTTTGGATACTGGGCAGGATTTATCTTTTTCCTATTCTTTGTATGTTCCTCATGTTTGGGCCTTTGAGTTTACTCTCAGAGCAGTTTTAATTTTTATGTTTCACCTCATTTTGCCCTATAGGGGTGAATGGAAATGGAGCTGGACTCAAACAGGGTTTGTGCTAGCTGCTTGGAACTTCACACACTCAATCAGTTCTCAGTGCATATTCTCTCATTTGTTTCCTGTGGTAGTAGCCCAAGGCAGAATTAGAAAGAAACAGCTTTATCTGTGAGAACTTTAGGAGCAAGCTTCAATTATTTTTTGAATGGATTACTTGGATATTGTACAGGATTCATCCTTTTCCTAGTTTTAGTGGGATCCCCAAGATTGGGTTTTCAATGTTTGCCAGTTCACTGTCAGGAACACTTTGAATTTTTAGGTTTCACTTTATTATGGCCTATACACATAAATGAAAATGGAGCGGGAAATCAAACACAGTTAGTACTAGCTGCTTGAAACTTCACACACTCATTCAGCTCTCTGTGGGCACCTTCTGGTTCATCCTTGTGAAAGTAACTTAATCTGAAGCATGAAAAAAAATTTATCCATGAGCAATTTAAGAAAAAAACAGGGAAATATGAATGTACTGAAATACCTCCCCCAATTTTTCATCAAATTTCTTTGATACTGCACATGATACATCTGTTAAGTTGTGCTATTAGGCTCCCCACGTTTGGGACTTCTATGATAATAGGTAATCTAAATAGGTTAGAATTAGTTTAGGGTTGGGTTAGATGTAGTATTCGAGTTAGAGTGAATTTTGTTCAAATTAATTTGATACTTGGAATAAAACCTAGCATTACTTTTTCCCAGATTTGGGCCTTATCCCTTCAATGGTTTGCTCTCAGGAACAGTTTGTATTTTAAGGGTTCCTTCATTAACCCTCACCTAGCCCTATCCTTACTTCTAACCCTATCCATTACTGTAATTCTAAACCTAGCCCTAAACCTAGCCCTAAACCTAGCCATAACCATTGCCAAATCCTTATTCCTAGTCCTAATTCTAGATCTAACCCTAACTCTAAATCTAATCCTAACCCTAAGCCTAAGCATAACATTAACACTAGCCCTAGCCCTAATGCTAATCATAAAACTAGCCCTAACACTAACCATTGCAGTAAAA
Organism: Marmota monax; assembly: GCF_021218885.2. Classification (NCBI taxonomy): domain Eukaryota; kingdom Metazoa; phylum Chordata; class Mammalia; order Rodentia; family Sciuridae; genus Marmota; species Marmota monax. The sequence continues at coordinate 110,633 of NW_026692099.1, forward strand.
CAAAACCGAGCAATAGCCCTAACCCTAAACCTTAACTTAAACCAAACATTAACACTACACCTAAAACTAACTCTAGCCATGATTCGAGTCCTAATCTTAACCTTAATACTAACCCTAACTCTGACTCATATCCTAACACTCACCCTGCATATAAACACCACCCTAACCTTAAATCAAACCCTTACAGTAAACCTAGCCTTAATTTGAGTCCTAAACATAACCCTAAAACTAAACCTGACCCTGATTATTAACCTAACACTAACACTAGCTCTACATTTCACCCTAGCCTTATACCTAATCCTAAACTAGAGGTTTAACCCCTAATCATAACCCTAAAACTTACCCTAAAAACAAAAGTTCTTACCTTAGCCATTGCTCTAACCCTAGCCATAAACCTAACACAAAAACTAGCACTAATCTGAGCCCTAAACCTATGTTTAACCCTAACTCTAGCCATAACACTAGCTCTAACACTATCACTAACCCTATGCCAAACACTAAACATAATGCTAATCCTAATCCTAATTGTATTCCTTAACATAACCCAAACCCTAACCATTGTAGTAGCCCTAACCCTAATCCTCATTCTAACTCTAACCATAACCCAAAACCTAACACTAACCCTGACCCTTGTTCTGACCCTAACAGTAATCTTAGGTCTAAAACTGCACCTAACCCTAAACCGAACCCTAACACTAGACCTACTGGTAATCTTATTCCTAAACCTAACCCTAACACTAGCCCTAGACCTCAACCTAATCCTTATCTATCCAAAACTCTAGCCCTAGACCTAAAGAAAAACCTAGCCCTAGCCCTAATAATAATACTTAGCCTAAAGCCAAAAACTGACCCTTCCCCTAGTCTTAACCCATGTCCTAATTCTGGCTTTCACATGAACCATAACCCTAAACTGAACACTGACCCTTACACTAACACTAACCCTAGCTATAAATATCACCCTAACACTAAACCTAACCCTAAAACTTTACTTAGCTCTAACATTAATCCTAAAATAGCCCTAATCATAACAAAGTTCAGACCTTTGTCATAGCCCTACCTTTTGCAAAACCTAGCCCTAACCCAAGCTCGACCCTAGTTTAGCCCTAAAGCTAAACACAACCCTAACCTTATCCCTAAACCTAAACCTAGGCCTAACCCTAGACCTAATCCTATACATAACACTAGCCCTATCACTAGCTCTAACCCTATCCATTACCCCAATGATAACCCTAAAGCTTCTGCTAACCATAGGCCAAATCCTAAACCTATCTTTAACCCTAACCCTATCCATTACCGTATACTTAACCTGAACTCTAAACCTAAAACTATCCTTAACATATCCCTAACTGTAATGATAACTCAAGCCTTAACACAAAACCTTACTCTGATAAAAATCCTAACTCTGCCCTAACTTAATAATATCCATAGCTCTAAACCTGACCCTAACAAGAAACCTGACCCTTTAAACAGACCTAGCTCTAAACCTAACCCTAAAACTCTCACTAAATGTAACCCTAGACCTGACATTAGCCCTAGTTTTAATCCTAGTCCTAATCCTAACACAAACCTTAGCCCAGATTCTAGCCATAAATGTCACCTTAATAATAAACCTATCCGTAACCATAACCCTAAATATAATCCTCACCCTAGTCCTTAAAGTAGCTTTAATCACATACTTTACACTAAGCCTAACCATAACCATAACACTAACCCTAGCCCTAACCCTAGGCCTAACACTAACATTAACCCTAGTCCTAATCCCAGCCCTAATTTAGCCCTATCCCTAACCCAAACCTCACCCTAGCACTAAGACTAACTCAAAATCTCGCCCTAGCCTTATACCTTGTTCTAACCCTATCCCTTACCATCACCATATACCTAGCCCTAAACTTAGCTCTAACCCTAGCCCTATCCTTACCCCTATCTCAAAGCCTACATCTAAACCTAACTCTAAATCTAACCCTAAACCTAAGCCTAAACCTCACACTAACACTAGCCCTAATCTTAAAACCAGCCCTAACTCTTCCTATAGACCTAAAATAAAACCTATTCATAACCCTAACTCTACACCTAGCCCTAATCCTATCTCTAATTCTAGTCCTAACCATAACCTGAAAACTAATCTGGACTCTGATTCTGATCCTAACATTGAACCTAGCTATAAACATTATCAAACAGTATATTTAACCTAACACTAGACATAGTCCTATCCCTGACTCTATTACTAGCTCTAATCATAACACTGCTTGGTACATTAGCCATAGCCTTAAACCTTGCCCTAACCTAACCCAAAACCTAGCCTTAATCTGAGTCCTAAATCTAGTATTTTTAATATTTTTTTTTTTAGTTTTCACTGGACACAGAATCTTTATTTTATTGGTATGTGGTGCTGAGGATAGAACCCAGCGCCCTACAAATGCCAGGGGAGCATGCTACCTCTTCTTTTTTTTTTTTTTTTTGAGAGAGAGAGAGAGAGAGAGAGAGAGAGAGAGAGAGAGAGAGAGAGAATTTTAATAGTTTTTCAATTTTTTTTGGCAGACACAACATTTTTGTTGTATGTTGTGCTGAGGATTGAACCTGTGCCTCACGCATGCCAGGCGAGCGTGCTACCGCTTGCGCCAAATCCCCAGGCCAGCACACACAACTTCTTGAGCCACATCCATAGCTGCTAAACCTAGCTTTAACACTAATCATTTAACCCTAACCCAAAAAAAGCCCTAATCCTCTACATAAACCTATCCCTAATCTTAGGTCTAACCCTATCCATTACCCTAATGATAACCCATATGCTAACCCTAGGCCTAACCCTAAACCCATCCATTACACTAAACCACACCTAAAATCTAAACCTAACCCTTTCATTACCTTAACCAGAAACCTTAATGATAATTCAAGCCCTAAACCGAAACCCTAACCTAACCCAAACCCTCACCTTGTTCCTGACCCTAATAATAACACTAGTTCTAAAACTGACCCTTAGTATAAACCTAACACCTACACTGGTGGGGCCTATGCAATTCTTCTTTATTATACAATTCTAGTGAGTCAGTACTTAACGCTTAATTTCATTGAAAGTTCTTGGTTTCACATATGTTGAGGTTGTGAGGACAAGAGGAAGAAGGGTAAAGGAGAATGAGTGAAAAGAGCAAAAAAAAAAAAAGAAAAATAAGAAAAAAAGTCTCTCAGAACTCTGTTTTCTTTTCTTGCAGTAGGTGGAGTCATTGATTCCTAGCTTGAGTCACTGTGCTCAGGATTGTGGAGGTAGCCAGGGTGAGAGGGCTTGAACTTCTACATATAGCCTTCCTACTCTTAGTCTCTGAATTGGAAACCAGATGCCTTTACAGTTGCTATTCCACATTGATAGCTACACCCCCCAAAAGCTTGTGAGAAAAATCTTGAGTTATCACAGCTGGAGGTAAGGGAGTTGGAAAATGGGTACCTAATAAGCTGCAGAACCAAGCTGGTAGCCACTTCCACTGAAAATGGCGAGGAAGGTTCTACAAGATAGATTCCATTTATTACCCATGTATTGTGTTTGGTGAGGTGAGTGGTTCTGGAGTAACCTGGTGACATGCAAGCAAAGCCTCTGTGTTCTGTGCTGCCTTCCATCTGTGCAGAGAGCACCTGTGTGGCTGAGGCTGCTGTCTGTGCCCAGAGAAACTGCACAGCCGACCCTTCCATCTGTGCCAAGAGCACCCATGCATCCCTAGTTTTCTTCAAATTTCTATGATACTGGGCAGGATTCATCTTTTACTTAGCCTTACTATGCTCCACAGTTTTTGGCCTTGTTGGTTCAATGATTTGTTGTCAGGAACAGTTTGTAGTTTAAGGTTTCCCTTCATTATGGCTTATTGATGTGAATGAATTGAGCTGGAAGTCAAACAGGGTTGGCAGGAGGTGCGTGAAACTTCACACAATCAGTTCTCAGTGTGCACTATCTGGTTTCTTTCTTTCTTTTTTTTTTGATGTTAGGCCAAAGATGAATCATTCAAAATAAATTGTATCTGAGAGCCCTTTAGGAGAAAACAGAAAAACATGTATGTACTGAAATAAGTCTCCCAACAATTTGATCATATTTCTTTGATACTACACAGTATTCATCTTTTAACTTGCTCCACTAGGCTCCCCAAGGTTGGCACTTCTAGGATCAATGATTCTCTAAACAGATAAGGGTTAGTGTTATGGTGAGGGTTAGGGCTAGCTTTAGAGCTAGTGTTAGGATTAGAGCTTGTTTTTTTTTCAAATTTCTTTGATACTTGGAAGATTTATCTTTTACCTAGCCTTACTATATGCCCCAGTTTGGGGTCTTCTTGGTTCAATGGATCACTGTTGGAAATAGTTTGTTTTTAATGTCTCAGTTCATTTTGATCTATATGGGTAAATGAGAATGCAGCTGGAAATCAGAGGGTTGGTGCTAGCTGGTTGAAACTTCACATACTCAATCAGTTGTCTGTGGGCACTCTCTGATTTCTTCCTTGTAAAAGTAGCGATAAGCTGAAGCATACAAAACAAGTTAATCCAAGAGCACTTTAGGAGAACACATGGCAATATGCATGTTCTGAAATACCTCCCCCAATTATTTGGTCAGATTTCTTTGATACTTTGCAGGATTCCAATGTAAGCTTGCCCCACTGGGCTCCCCAAGTTTAAAACTTTTATGATCAAAGGTTCTCTTAACAGGTGAGGCTTAGAGTTATGGTTAGAGTTAGGATCATAACTAGTGTTAGGGTTAGATTTAGTGTTTTTCCACCTTTTGGATACTGGGCAGGATTTATCTTTTTTTTTCCTATTTTTAGTATGCTCCCCATGTTTGGGCCTCCAAGTAAAAAGGTTTGCTCTCAGGAGCAGTTTTGATTTTCATGTTTCACTTCATTTTGCCCTATAGGGGTAAATGGAAATGGAGCAGGACTCAAACAGGTTTTGTGCTAGCTGCTTGAAACTTCACACACTCAACACACTCAGGGCACATTCTTTCATTTGTTTCTTGTGGTAGTAGCCCAAAGTTTAATTAGAAGAAACAGCTTTATCTGTGAGCACTTTAGAAGCAAGTTTCAGGTTTTTTTGCATGGATTACTTTGATATTATACAGGATTCATCCTTTCCTAGTCTTAGTAGGATCCCCATGTTTGGGTTTTCAAGGTTTGCCAGTTCACTTTCAGGAACAGTTTGAATTTTTAGGTTTCACTTTATTATGGCCTATAGACGTGAATGAAAATGGAGCTGGAAATCAAACAGAGTTAGTACTAGCTGCTTGAAACTTCACACACTCAATCAGCTCTCTGTGGGCACTCTCTGTTTTTTCCTTCTGAAAGTACCTTAAGCTGAAGCATGAAAAACAATGTATCCATGAGCACTGTAATAAAAAAACAGGGAAATATGAATGTATGAAATACCTCCCCAAATTTTTCTTCAAATTTCTTTGACACTGCACAAGATTCATCTGTTAAGTTGTGCCACTAGGCTCCCCAAGATTGGGACTTCTATGATCATAGGTACTCTAAACAGGTTAGAATTAGGTTAGGGTTGGGTTACATCTAGTGTTAGAGTTAGAGTGAGTTTTTTTTCAAATTAATTTGATACTTGGCATAATTCGTCTTTTACCTAGCCTTACTATTTTCCCCAGTTTGGGGCCTTATCCCTTCAATTGTTTGCTGTCAGAAACAGTTTGTATTTTAAGGTTTCCTTCATTTTGACCTAAACTGGTAAATGGAAATGTATCTTGAAATCAAACAGGGTTGGTGCTTGCTGCTTAACACTGCACACACTCAGTCAGTTCTATGTGGCACTCTGGTTTCTTCCTTGTGAAACTTTCCCAAAGCTGAAGCATGCAAAAAAACACCTTTATCCGAAATTCCTGTTGGAGACAACCGGGAAATATACATGTACTGAACTACATCCCTAAATTATTTGGTCAGATTTCTTTATACTGCACAAGATTCATCTGTTAGCTTTCCCCACTAGGCTCCCTTAACTTGGGACTTCTATGATAAAAGGTTCTCTAAAAGGATTAGCATTAGATTTATGGTTAGGGTAAGGTCTAGGTTTAATCCTAGTTTTAGGGTTAGAGTCAATTTTGTTCATGTATCTTTGATACTGGGCAGGATTCATCTTTTACCTAACCTCACAATATTCCCTGGTTTGGGCCTTCTCAGTTCAGTGGTTTGCTGTCAGGAACAGTTTGTATTTTAAGGTTTCACTTTAATTTGATCTATTTTGTTGAAAAATGGAGCACAAAATCAAACAGGGTTGGTGCAAGCTGCTTGAAACTGCACACACTCAATCAGTTCTCTGTGGGCACTCTCTGGTTTGTTCCTTGTTAATGTTGCCCTCAGCTGAAAGATGCAAAGCAACTTTATCCCAGGCCACTTTTGGAGAAATCAAGGAAATATGCATGTACTTAAACACTTCACCCAATTATTTGCTCATATTTCTTTGATACTGTGCAGGATTCATCTGTTAGCTTTCCCCACTAGGTTCCCATAGTTGAGGACTTCTATGGTCAAAGGTTCTCTAAACAGGTTAGGTTAGAGTTAGTTCTAGTGTTAGGGTTAGAGTATGTCTTTTTCAAATTTCTATGATACTGGGCAGGATACGTTTTCACCTACCCTTACTATGTTCCCCAGGTTTCAACCTTCTCGGTTCAATCCTTTGCTGACAGGAACAATTTGTATTTTATGGATTTACTTCATTTTTACCTACATGGGTAAATGGACATGGAGCTGGAAATCAAACAAGGTTGGTGCTAACTGCTTGAAACTTCACACACTCAATCAGTCCTCTGTGGGCACTCTTTGTTTTGTTCCTTGTGAAATTAGTAATAAGCTGAAACATGCAATACAAATTTATCTGAGGACACTTTTGGAGAAAACAGGGGAATATGCATGTACTGAAATAGCTCCCCCAATTATTTTGTCAGATTTCTTTGAAACTGCCCATGATTCATCTGTAAGCTTGCCCCACTAGACTCCCCAATTTCAAAACATCTATGATCAAAGGTTATCTAAAAAGATTAGGTTTAGGGTTAGACTTAGTGTTAGGACTAGGTTTAGACCTGATGTTAGGGTTAGAGTGTTTATTATTTTTTAAATTTCTTTGTTACTGGGCAGGATTCACATTTTTCCTATTTTTACTATACCCCAAATGTTTGGGCCTCCTATGTAAAAGGGTTTTCTCTGAGGAACAGTTTCAATTTTCATGTTTCTCTTCTTTTTGCCCTATAGGATGAATGGAAATGAAGCTGAAAATCAAACAGGGTTTGTGCTAGCTGCTTGAAACTTCACACACTCAATCAGTTGCCAGTGCGCATTTTCTGGTTTGTTTCCTGTGAATTGTCCATAAGCTGAAGTAGAAAGTACCAACTTTATTTCTGAATGCTTTTGGAGCAAGCCAAATACACATGTACTGAAAGAGCTTCAAATTATTTTGGTCAGATTACTTTTATACTGTACAGGATTCATCTTTGACAAACCTTAGTAGGCTTCCCAAATTTGGGCCTTCAAGGTCGAATGGTTCAGTGTCAGGAACAGTTTCAATTTTTAGTTTTCACTACATTATGGCCTATAGGTGTGAATGGAAATGGAGCTGGAAATCAAACAAGGTTGGTGCTAGCTGCATGAAACTTCACATACTCAATCTCTTTGCTGTGCGCATTCTCTGGTTTCTTCCTTGTGAAAGCACCCTAAGAAGAAGCATGAAAAAACAATTTATCCAAGAGCAAATTAGGAGAAAACAGGGGAAATAGACATGTACTGAAACACCTTCACAATTATTGGTCAGAATTTTTGATACTGGGCAGGATTCATCTGTTACCTTTCCCTACTAGGCACCCCAAGTTTTTGACTTTTATGATCAAGCACTATAAACAGGGAAGGTTTAGTTTTAGGATTAGGATTAGGGCTAGGTTTTGTGTTAGAGTTAGTTTTGTTCAAATTTCTTTGATACTGGTCAGAATTCATCTTTTACCTAGCATTACCATGTTTTCCAAGTTGGGCCTTCTCAGTTCAAGGTTCACTGTCAGGAACAGTTTGTGTTCTAAAGTTTCACTTCATTTTGACTTCTATCGGTTAGGGTTAGGGTTAGAGCTGTGGCTTGTTTTTATTTATTTTTATTTATTTATTTTTTTAGGGCTAGATTTTAAATTAGTGTTAGGGTTATGGCTAGTGTTAGGATGAGTTTTTGGCTTAGAGTTAGGGTTAGATTTAGAGTTAGGTTTAGATCCAGGGTTAGAATTAGGGCCAGGGTTAGGTTTATGGTAAGAGATAGGGTTAGAACTAGGGAAAGGGCTAGGACAAGAGTTACATTTAGATTTAAAACTAGGCTTAGGGTTAGGGTTAGGGTTAAAACTAAATCATGACTAGGATTAGGGCTAGGGGTAGGGCTAGATTTAGGATTAGCATTGGGGTTAGAATTAAGTGTAGGGGAATGGGTGGGGTTATAGCTAGCTTAAGGGCTAGGGTGAGGTTTAGAATTAGGATTAGGGCTAGGGTTACTGTTTAGGTTAGGATTAAGGCTAAATTTAGGGCTAAGTTTTCTGTTAGGTTAAGGGCTAGAACTAGGGCTAGGGCTAATGTGAAGTCTAGGGTTATGATAAAGGATAGTTTTAGGGTTAGGTTATGGCTAGGTCTAGTGTAAGAGCTATGTTTAAGGTAAGGGTCAGGTTTAGAGTTAGGGGTATTATTAGGGCCATGGTCAGGGTTAGCATTTGGCTTAGGTAAATTTTTAGAGTTAGGGCTTGAATTAGTGTTAGGTTTAGGCTTAGTGTTGGGGTAATGGATAGGGTTAGGTTTAGATTTCAGTTAGGGTTTAGGGTAATGGATGGGTTAGGTTTAGCAATAGGGTTAAGGTTAGCATTAAGTTAGGCTTATGTTTAGTATAATGGGTAGATTTAGAGCTAGGTTTGGGGATAGGTTATGGTTTGCATTAAGTCTAAAATTAGAATTAGGTTTAGGGTTAGGGCTGGGTTTTACAGTAAGTGTTAGGTTTAGGGATAGTGTTATAGTTAGGTTATGAGCTAGGATAATGGCTAGGGTGAGGTTTAGGTTTAGGTTTAGGTTTAGGGATATGTTTATGGTTAGGGTTTTGTTTAGGGTTCGGATTATGACTAGAGATTTCTTTACAGTAAGGGTTAGGTTTAGTGTAATGGATAATGTTAGATTTAGGTTTAGAGTTAGGGTTAGGTTATGGATTCGGGCTAGTCTTAGGATTAGGTTTAGTGTAAGGCTTAATGTTTCAGCTAGGCTTAGAGATATGATGAGGTTTAGGTTTATGGTTAGGTCTTGGGATACATTTATGTTTAGGGTTAGGGTTAAGTTTAGTGTTAGGGATAGGTTTACAATTAGGGTTAGGGTTAGGGTAGCTGACAGGTTTAGAACTAAAGTTCAAGCTAGGATTAAGGTTAGGAAAAGAGCTATGGTTAGGGTTTTGGTTTAGGATAAGGCTAGTGTAATGCTTAGGGTAAGAGTTTGGCTTTGAGGTAGGGTTAGGTCTAAGGCAAGGGTTAGTTTTATGGCTAGGGTTAGGGTTAGGGTTATACTTAGGTCTAAGTTTAGTCCAAGGATTATGGCTAGGTTTTGTGTTAGGTTTAGGGCTAGGGTAATGACTATGGTTAGGGTTAGGGCTACTGTTAGGGTTAAGATTAGGGTTAAAATAGGCTTATGGCTAGGGTTATATTTAGGGCTAGTATTAGGGTTAGGGTTATTGCTAGGTCTTGTATTAGGACTAGGTTTTGGATTAGGGTCAGGTTTAGAGATAGGTTAATGCTAGGGTCAGGGTCAGTGTTCCAGAGAGAATTAGGGTTAGGGTTAGAGGCAGAATTAGGACTAGTGTTAGGTCTATGAGTAGGGTAAGTGTTTAGTTTAGGTTAATGTTTAATGTTAGGGCTAGAGCTAGGATTTTGTTTAGGTCTATGGCTAGAATTATAGCTATATTTAGGATTAGTTTTTGGTCTAGATCTATGTTATGGTTAGGAATAGGTATAGGCTTACCAGTAGGGCTAGTGTTAGTGTTTGGTTTAGAGTTAGAGTCAGGTTTATACCTAGAGTTACTGTTAGGATAAGAATAAGGGTCAGGGTTAGGGTTAGAACTAGAATGAGGGCTATTGTTAGGACTAGTAATACTGTTAGTGTTTAAGATAGGCTAAGGATTGTGGTTAGGACTAGGGTTAGCATTTGGTTTAGGGTTTGGCTTAGGGAGGGTTAGAGCTAGTTTTAGGGCTCGGGTTAGGGTTAGGGTTAGGGCTAGTGTTAGGGTTAAGATTAGAGTTTCAGCTATGGTAACAACTAGAATTAGGGGTAGGATTTGTGTTAGGGTTAGGGCTAGGGTTATGTCAATGACTAATGTATGAACTAGGGTTATGATTTGAGCTAGATTTAGGGTTAGAGTTAAGGCTAGATCTGGTGTTAGGGATATTTTAAGGTTAGGGTGATGTTTAGAGCTGGGATTACTGTTAGGATCAGTGTCAGGGTCAGGGTTATTTTTAGACTTAGGGTTAGGGCTAGGTGTAGGTTTATGTTTTGGTTTAGGTTAAGGGTTATGGTTAGGGGTATAGCTTGATCCTTTTAAGGCTAGAGATAGGGGTAAGGCAAGTTTTAGGATTAGCATTATTGTTAGGGATAGTGTTAGGGTTTGGTTTAGGATTATGGTTATGTTTAAATTTAAAGTTAGTTTTGAATTTAGAGTTAGGTTTAGATCCAGACTTTGGCTAGGGCTAAGGATAGAACTAGGTATAGGCCTAGGACAAGAGTTAGAGTTAGGGTTAAGGATAGGTTTAGGGTTAGGTTATTACTAAATTAGGGTTAGTGCTAGGCTTAGTGTTTTGGTTAGGCCTAGGATTAGGGCAAGTGTTATGGTTAGGTTTAAGATTGTGGTTAGGTTTAGGTTTATGGTTAGGTTTAGGGTAAGGGATGGGGTTATAGCTAGGTTTATGGCTAGAATGAGGGTTAGAATTAGGGTTAAAACTCGGGTTATGTTTCAGCTTAGAATTAAGGCTAGGTTTAGGGCTAGGATTATAGCTAGGGCTAATTTCAGGTCCAGCTTTACAGTGAAATATAGATTAGGGTTAGGTTAGATGTAGTGTAAGGGTTAGGTTTAGGGTTAGGGTTAGGTTGAGAGCTAAGGGTATTGTTTGGGTCAGGCTCGTGATTAGTTTTTCGGATCGGTTAAGGTTTAATTGTAGGGCTCAAATTAGCATAGGTTTAGGATTAGGATAGTGATATATTCAGGTTTAGGTTCAAGTTAGGTTTAGGGTAATGAATAAGGTTAGGATTAGGGATATGGTAAGGTTTAGGCCTAGGGTTAGCATTAGGGTTATGATTATGTTTAGGGTAATGGATAGGGTGAGAGTTAGGGTTAGAGCTAAGGTAATGTTTATTATTAGTGCTAGATTTAGGGTTACAGTTAGGATTAAAGCTTGGTTTAGGACTCAGATTAGACTAGGTTTTGGGTTTAGTTAGGGCTAGGGTTAGGGTTATGGCTAATGTAAGTAGTAGGTTAAAATTTGTGCTAGTTTTAATGTTAGGGTTAGGGTTAAGGCTAGATCTAGCCTTCATGATTAGGGTTATGTTTAGGTTGATGTTTAAAGCTAGGGTTAGTGTTAGCATCAGAATCAGTGTTAGGGTTATGTTTAGGGTGCTGCTTAAAACTAGAATTAGGGCTAGTGCTAAGGCAAAGTGTAGAGTTAGGGTTTGGTTCAGGTTAAGGTTTAGTATTAGGGCAATGACTCGGTTTTGTATTAGGGCTAGGGCTAGAGTTAGGGCTAGTTTTAGGAGTAGCATTAGGGTTAGGGTTAGAGTTAGTGTTAGATTTTGGCTTAGGATTTGCATTAGGGTTAGATGAAGATATAAGTTTAGATCTAGGGTTAGGGCTAGGGCTAAGGAAATGGCTAGGATTAGGCCTAGGGTTAGGGCTAGGTTTAGAGTTCCAGTAAAGGATAGGTTTATAACTAGTTTTATGACTAGGGAGAGAGTTAGACTTAGTTTTAGGGCTAGGGTTGGGGTTAGGGCTAGGGATAGGGCTAAGTTAGGTCTAAGATTAGGGATAGGGTTGGTTTTAAGTTAGGCCTAGGTTTAAGGTTAGGGTTATGATTAAGGCTATCTTTAGTGCTAATATGGACTAGGGTTTATGTTCGGGTTAGGGCTAGGATTATATCTAGGGCTAATCTCAGGTCTAGTGTTATGGTTATGCATAGTTTTAGGGTTAAGTTTTGGCTAGGTGTAATGTAAGGATTAGGTTTAGGGTAAGGGCTAGGTTAGACCTAGGGGAATTATTAGTTTCAGGGTCATGGTTTGGGTTTCTTTTAGGTTTGAGTTTAGGGTGAGGGCTCAAATTAGCATTAGGTTTATGGTTAGGGTAATGATCGGGTTAGATTTATGGTTCAGGTTAGGTTTAGGGTAATTCATAGTGGTTGGGTTAGTGATAGGTTTAGGATTAGGCCTATGGTTAGCATAGGGAAAGAGTTATGCTTAAGGTTAGAGTTAATGATAGGGCTAGGGTTTATGGTTAGGATTAGGTATTGAGATAGGGTTAGGCCTAGCATTAGCTTTAGGATATGGGTTATAATTAGGGTAATGGATACAGTTAGAGCTAAGGTTATAGCTAGATTTATAGTTATGATTAGGTCTTGAGTTAGTTGTAAGGTATGGGTTAGAACTACGGTTATGTTTAGAGTTATGTTTAGTGTAAGAGTTAGGTTCTAATCTATGATTAGGTCTAGAGCAAGGGTTAGGTTCAGGGTTATGTTTAGGGATAAAATTATGGTAGGTTTAAGGTTAAGGTTAGGTTTAGGGGAATGGTTATAATTAAGTTTAGGTTTAGTGTAAGGGTAATAAATACGATTCGATGTAGGTTTAGGGTTAGGGACAGGGCTAGATTTAAGTTTAGCTTTAGGGTTAGGTCTATGGTTATGTTTAGGTTTATGTTAAGGGTTAGGGTTTGATTTATGGTTAGGGCTATAGCGAGTAATAGTTTAGGGTTAAGTCTAGTTTTAGTTTTCTGTTTAGGGTTAGGATAATGGTTAGGCTTAAGGCTAGGGTTACAATTAGGTTTAGGGTTAGGGTAATGGTTACGTTTAGATCTAGAGTTAGGGCTTGTGTTAAGGTTAGGATTAGGACTAGGTTTAGGGTTAGATTCAGGGATAGTTCTATGTTTATGTTTATAGTAAGGGTTAGGTTTTGAGCTAGGGTTAGGACTAAGGCAAGCATTATGTTTGAGTTAGGGCTAGGGTTAGAGTTAGGGTTATACTTTGGGCTAGGTTAAGTCCTAGGATTAGCTCTAGGTTTTGTGTTAGGTTTAGGCCTAGAGTTAAAGTTGAGGGTAATGTAAGAGCTAGGATTATGACTAGGGTAAGTTTTAGTGTTAGGGTTATGTTAAGATCTACTGTTAGGTTTATATTTTCAGTTAGGTTCAGGTTTAGAAATAGGTTTACTGTTAAAGGCATGGTCAGTGTTTGGGTTAGAGTTCAAGTTCGGGTTACAGCCTGAATTAGGGGTAGGTTTAGGTCTAGTGGTAGAGTTAGTATTCATGTTAGGATAAGGGTTATTGTTAGGCCTAGGACTAGGTTTTTGTTTAGGTCTAGGGCTAGAGATAAGGCTAGATTTAGGATTAGGTTTAGGTCCAGGGCTAGTGTTAAGTTTTAGTATAGTGTTAGCTTAAGGTTTAGAACTCTAGTTTGGGTTAGGGTCAGAATAGGGTCAGAGTTAACGTTCAGGTTTGGGATAGGATTAGAGCTAGAATGAGGGCTAAGGTCAATACTATTAATAAGGTTAGAATTTTGGTTAGTCTAAGGATTAGGCATAGGTTTAGGGCTACCATTAGGGTTAGGGTTTTTCATAGTGCAATGAATAGCCTTAGAGCTAGGGTTAGGTGTAGAGTTAGGGTTAGGATTAATGTAGGTTTGGGGCTCAGATTAGGGCTAGTTTGGGGGTTAGGGTTAGGAATAATGATAGGGTAATGGCTAATGTAAGAACTAGGGCTACAAAGAGGGTTAGTTTTAGCGTTCGGGTTAGGGGTATATGTAGTCTTAGGGCTAGATTTATGGTTAGGATGATATTTAGTGCTAGGGTTAGCGTTAGGATATGAGTCAGGGTCAGGGTTAGGGTTAGAACTCGAATTAGGAATAAGTTTATTTTAGGTTTTAGTTTAAAGTTAGGAGGGTGTTTAAAGCTAGGGTGAGTGTTAGGATATGAGTCAGGGTCAGGGTTAGATTTTAGGCTGGGGTTAGGATTCAAATTAAGGCTATGGTTAGGTCTAGGTGTAGTGTTCGGATTTTGTTTAAGTTAAGGTTTATGGTTCTGGCTATTTCTCAGTTTGTTTTAATTCTAGGGTTAGATTTAGGGCCAGTTTTATGATTAGAATTAGGGTTAAGACTAGTTTTAGTGTTAGGTTTAGGCTTATTGTTAGAGTTAGATTTTGAGTTAGTTTTAGATCTATGGTTAGGGCCAGGGCTAAGGATATGGCAAGGGTTAGCGATAGGGTTAGGATTATGGTAATGGATAGGCTTAGAACTAGGGATAGGGATTGTTTGAGAGTTAGAGTTAGTCTTAGGTCTGGGGTTAGGGTTGAGTTTAGGTATAAGTTAGTGGTATGGCCAGTGTTAGGATTTGCTCTAGGTTGAGGGTCAGTTTTAGACCTAGGGTTTGTCTTAGGGTCAGAATAAGGGTCAAGGTAAGCATAAGGGTTTGGGATAGGATTAGAGCTAGTATGAGGGAAAGGGTCAGGACTATTAATAGATTTTGAATTTTGGTTAGCCTAAGGATTAGGGATAGGTCTAGGTTTACAAGTAGGGTTAGGGTTTCACTTAGTGTAAGGGAGAGATTTAGAGCTAGGCTTAGGGCTAGAGTTAGGGTAGGGTTAGGGTTAAAGTTAGATTTAGGGTACGGAATAGTGTTAGTTTTGTGTTAGGGTTAGGACTAGGGTTAGGGCAATCGCTAATATAAGAACTAGGGTTACAATTAGGGTTAGTTTTAGGGTTAGGGTTAAGGGTAGGAGTAGTTTTAGTTTTAGGGTTAAGTTTAAGGTTGGGGTGATACTTAGAGCTAGGGTTAGTTTTAGTATATGAATCAGCTTCAGGGTTAGGGTTAGGACTCAAATAAGGGCTAAGGTTACTGTAAAGTTTTGGTTGAAATTTAAGATGGTGTTTCGAGCTCGGGTGAATTTAGCATATGAGCCAGTGTCAGGTACACTTTTAAGGTTAGGGTTAAGGCTACGGTTACGTCTAGGTGTAGAGTCAGGATTTGTTTTAAGTTAGTTTTTATGGTTAGGGCTATTGCTCGGTTTTGTTTTACTGCTAGTTGTAGGTATAGGGCTAGTTTTATGATTAGCATTAGGAATAAGTTTAGTGTTAGTGTGAGGCTTAGGCTGAGGGTTAGGGCTAGGACTAAGGATTGGACAAGGGTAAGGGCTAGGGTTAGGGTTATGGTAAGGGCTAGGATTAGAACTAGTGATAGGGCTAGTGTGATAATTATTGTTAGTCTTAGGGCTAAGGTTAAGTTTAGGGTTAGGGATAGGTCTAAATTATGGCTAGGATTAGGTCTATACTTAGTGTTAAGTTTAAGTATAGAATAGGGTTAGATTTAAGATTTAGTTTAGGGTGAGGTATGTTAGTTTTAGGGGTAGGGTGATGTTTAGAATAAGGGTTAGGATTAGGGTTATGATTAAGGCTACATTTAGGGATAAGAAAAGGGCTAGTGTTTGTTTTAGGGTTAGGGCTAGGATTAGGAGTATGGCTAATTTCAAGAATAGAATTATGTTTAAAGATAGTTTTAGGATTAGGATTATGGGTATGTCTAGTGTAAGGTTTAGGTTTAGGATTAGGGTCAGGTTTAGAGCTCGAGGTATTATTGAGGTTAAGGTCTAGTTTAGAATAGGTTAAGTTTTGGACTAGGTTAAGGATTAAAGTTAGGGATTGAATTAGCATTAGGTTAAGGGTTTGGGTAATGATAGGCTTAGAATTAGGTTCATGTTAGGTTTAGGGAAATGGATAGGGAGAGGATTAGAGATAGGGTTAGGTTTAGGCCTAGGGTTAGAATTAGAATTAGGGTTATTTTTGTGGTAATATATAGGGTTAGGGCTAGGATTTTGGTTTTGATTTGGTCTAGGGCTAGGTTTAGGGTTAGGGTTAGGTTTAGGGTTATGGTTAAATCTCGGGTTAAGGCTCAGACTAGGGCTAGGATTTGGGGTAGGTTAGTGCTAGGGTTAGAATTTGGCTAATGTAAGTAAAAGGGTTACAATTAGGGCTAATTTTAGGGTTAAGATTAGGGCTAGGTTTAGAGTTAGAGTTAGAGTTAGGATTAGGGTGATGTTTAGAGCTAGGATTAATTTTAATGTCAGAGTCAGTGTCAGGGTTAGTTTTAGAGTTCAGCTTAAAACTCGAATTAGAGCTAGGGTTAGGGGTAGGTGTATTGTTAGGTTTTGACTTAGTTTAAGGGTTAGGGATAAAGCTTATGGCTCGGTTTTGTTTTAGGGCTAGGGTTAGAATTAGGGCTAGTTTTAGGATTAGTGTTAGGGTTAGGGTTAGTGTTATGGTTTAAGCTTAGGCTTCAGGTCGGTGTTAGATTTAGAGTTAGATTATGATCTAATTCTAGTGATTGGGCTATGGATAGGGCAAGGGTTAGGACTAAGTTTAGGGTTACGTTAAGGGATAGGGTTAGAACTAGTGATAGGGGTAGTGTGAGAGTTAGATTTATTCTTAGGTCTAGGGTTATGGTTAGGTTTAAAGATAGGGTAAAATTAGTGCTAAGATTAGGGCTAGGGTTTAATTGGGGTTAGAGCTAGGGTTAGGTTTAGAATTAATCTAGGTTTAGGGCTAGGATAAGGGCTGGGGTTTTTGTTAGGGTTAGTGCTAGGATTACCGTAGGGCTAATGTCACTTTCGGGGTTGTGGTTGGGGATAGGCCAGTTTTAGAATTAGGTTAATGGCTAGGTCTAGTATAAGGGTTAGGTTTAGGGTTAAGTGTTAGGTTTAGAGATAGAAGAATTATTAGGGTTAGGATCAGGTTAGAGTTTGGTTGAGGTTAGGGTTTAGGGTTAGGGCTCAATTAAGCATTAGGCTCAGGGTTTGGGTAATGATAGATTTGTTTAAGGTTCATGTTAGGTGTACAGTAATTGATAGGTTTAGGTTTAGCGATAGGGTTTGTGTTATGCCTAGGGTTAGCATTAGGGTAAGGGTAATGGTTAGGATAATGGATAGGGTTAGAGCTAAGGTTAGGGGTAGGGTTATGGTCAGGATTAGGTCTTGAGTTGGGGTTAGGTTTAGGGTTAGAACTAGGGTTAGTTTTAGGGTTATGTTTAGCATAATGGTTAGGTTTTGAGCTAGGGTTAGGGCTATGGCGAGGGTTAGGTTTAGAGTTAGGTCTAGGGATAAGATTAGAGTATGGATTAGGGCTAGCATCATTAGGGGTAGGGTTAGGGTTAGAGTAATAGATATGGTTAGATGTAGACATAGGGTTATGGTTAGTGTTAGATTGAGGTTTAGTTTTAGTGTTAGGGCTATGGTGATATTTCAGTGTATGGTAAGGGTTAGGGTATGAGCTAGAGTTAGGTCTATGGTGAGTGTAAGGTATTGGGTTAGGTCTAGTGTTAGTTTTCTGGTTAGTTTGAGGGTTAGGGTTAGTTCTAGGGTTACCAGTAGGTTTAGGGTTAGTTTTATGGTAAAGGGTAGTTTTAGAGCTAGGTTTAGGGCTATGGTTAAGTTTAGTATTAGTGCTAATGTTAGGCACATATTTAGGGATAGGTGTAGATTTATGTTTAGGATAAGTTTTAGGCTTTGAGCTAGGGTTAGGACTAGTCAAGTGTTAGGTTATGATTAGGGTTAGGGTTATGCTTAGGCCTAGGGTGAGGTCTAGGTTTTTTGTTTGGTTTAGGCCTAGGGCTAGGGCTGTGGGTAATGTAAGGGCTAGCGTTATGATTAGGGCTAGTTTTAGGATTAGGATTATGGCTAGGTCTAGTGTTAGTTTTAGATTTTTGGTTAGGTTCAGTTTTAGAGATAGGTTACTCTTTAAGACAGGGTCAGTATTTGGGTTAGAGTTAGAGTTAGGGTTATAGCCAGAATAAGAACTAGGTTTAAGTCCAGAGGTAGGGTTAGTGTCTGTGTTAGGTTAAGGGTTACTTTAAGGGCTAGGGATAGGTTTTTGTTTAGGTCTAGGGCTAGAGTTAAGGCTAGATTTAGGATTTGGTTTAGATCTAGTGCTAGTGTTATGGTTTTGTCTAGGGTTAGGCCCAGATTTAGACCTAGGGGTAGTGTTAGGGTCAAAATAATGGTCAGGTAAACATTAGGGTTTGGAATAGGGTTAGAGCAAGAGTGAGGGTAGGGTTATGACTATTAATAGTGTAAGGACTTTGGTTAGCTTAAGGATTAGGGATAGGTCTTGGGTTAGTGTTTTGCTTTAGGTAAGGGATAGGCTTCGAGCTAGGGTTAGGGCTGGAGTTAGGGTTAAGGTTAGGGTTAAATCTAGGTTTAGGTATCAGATTAGGGCTAATTTTTGTTTTAGGGTTAGGGCTAGTGTTATGTCAATGAATAATGTAAGAACTAGGGTTACAGTTAGGGTTAGGGTTAGGGGTAGGTCTAGTGTTAGGGTTGGGTTTAATATTAGCATGATATTTATAGCTAGGTTAGTATTAGGATATGCTTCAGAGACAGTGATAATTTTAGGGTTAGGGTTAGGACTCAAATTAGGGCTAGGATTACTGTTAGGGTTCAGTTTAAGGTTAGGGCGGTATTTAGATCTAGGGTGACTGTTAGGATATGAGTCAGGGTCAGGGTTAGTTTAAGGTTATGGTTAGGACTTGAATTAGGGCTAGGGTTAGGTCTAGGTGTATGTTAGGGTTTGGTTTAAGTTTAGGTTAAAGATTAGGACTATTGCCCAGTTTTTTTTGTTGTTGTTGTTGTTTTGTTTTGTTTTTTTAGAAACGAGAGAGAGAGAGAGAGAGAGAGAGAGAGAGAGAGAGAGAGAGAATTAAAAAATAATTTTTATTTTATACTTTAGTTCTTTTTAGTTTTTACTTGACACAACATCTTTTTTCTTAAATTATATTATTATAGTTGCTGTGGATCGAACCCAGCACACTGCACATACCAGGGCAATGTGCTACTGCTTGAGCCACATCCTCAGCCTCTATCGCTCATTTTTGTTTTTGTCCTAGATTTAGGGTTAGGGTGAGTTATATGATCGGCCTTAAGGTTAGGGCTAGTGTTTGTGTTAGGCTTAGGCTTAGGTTTAGGTTAAGACTTGGAGTTAGGGTTAGATCTAGTTTTAGGGGTAGGTGTAAGGATAGGGCAAGGGTTACGGCGAGGTTTAGGGTTATGGTAAATGATAGGGATAGAAGTAGGAATAAGGCTAGGGTGAGAGTTAGAGTTTGTCTTAGGGCTAGGGTTATGGTTAGTTTTAGGAATAGGGCTAAATCAGGGCAAGAATTAGAACTAGGGTTAATGTTCAGCTTAGGCTTAGCATTAGGGCTAGGTTTAGGGTCAAGTTTAGGGTAAGGGAGGTGTTATAGCTAGGTTTAGAGGTAGAGTGAGGGTTAGAATTAGGATTAGGACTAGAGTTAGGGTTAGGGTTATGATTAAGGCTAGGTTTAGGGCTAGGATGAGGGCTAGGGTTTGTTGTAGGTTTAGGTCTAGAATTAGGGCTAGGGATAATGTCAGGTCTAGTGTTACAGTTAGGAGTAGATTTAGGATTAGGTCTATGTCTTAGTCTAGTGTAAGTGTTAAGTTTAGGTAAGGGTCAGTTTTAGAGCTAGGGGTACTTTTAGGTTCCAGGTCAGGGTTATGGTTTGTATTAGGTTAAGATTTAGGGATAGGGCTCAAGTGAGCATTAGGGTTGGAGTTAGGTTTCGGGTAATGAATTGGGTTCGATTTAGGGTTCTGGGTAGGTTTAGGTTAATGGAGAGTTTTACGTTGGAGATAGGGTTAGGGTTCGGCCTAGGGGTAGTATTAGGAATAGAGTTACCATAAGGGTAATGTATAGGATTAGGGTTAGGATTAGGGGTAGAGATAAGGCTAGGGTTATCTTTAGGCAAAAGGTTAGGCTTTGAGCTATGCTTAGCTATAAGATGAGGGTTAGGCTTCGGGTTAGGGCTAGGTTTAGGGTTAGGGTTATATGTACAATAAGTTTAGGCCTTGGATTAGAGCTAGGTTTTCTATTAGGTTTATGTCTAGGGTTAGTGCTATGGGAATCTATGATCTAGGGTTCTAATTAGTGCTAGTTTTAGGGTAAGGATTACGGCTATGTCTAGTGTTAGGTATAGATTTTAGTTTAGAGTCAGTTTTAGAGTTAAGTTTAGTGTTAGTGTCAGGGTAAGTGTTCAGATTAGAGTTAGGGTGAAAGCCAGAATCAGGAGTAGGGTTAGGTCTAGGAGTAGTGTTATTGTTTGGTTTAGGTTAAGGGTTATTTTTTGGGCTAGGACTAAGTATTTGTTTAGGTCTAGGGCTAGAGTTATCACTAGATTTAGGATTAGGTCTAGTTCTAGTGGTAGTGTTATGGTTAGGTTTAGGTAAAAGTTTACTGGTAGGGCTAGTTTCACGTTTCAGTTTAGGGTTAGGGTCAGGTTTAGACCTATAATTAGTGTTATGGTTAGAATAAGGGTGAAGGTTAGGGTTAGGTTTGGGTTAGCTTTAGAGCTAGAATGAGGGCTAGTGTTTGGAATGGTATTAGGGTTAGAGTTTGATTTAGGCTAAGGTTTATGACTAGGACTAGGGTTAGCATTATGTATAGGGTTTGGCTTATGATAAGGGACAGGTTAGAGCTAGGCTTAGAACTAGGGTTAGGGTTAGGTTCAGGCCTAGGTTTAGGGTTAGAGTTAGTGTTAAATCTAGTTTGAGGGCTCAGATTAGGCTATTTTTTGGGGGGGTTAGGACTAGGGTACGACAATGGCCGATGCAAGAACTAGGATTATTATTAGGGTTTGTTTTAGAGTTAGGGTTTGGGCTAGGAATGGTGTTAGCATTTGCTTTTTGGTTAGGGTAATATATAGAGCTAGGTTTAGTGTTTGGATATGAGTCAGTGTAGGGGTAGTTTTAGTAAAATTTGACTCAAATTTGAGATAGGGTTATGTCTAGTTGTAGGGTTAGGTTTTGGTTTAGGTTAGGTTTAGGGTTAGGGTAATGGCACAGTTTTATTTTTCGGGCTAGGATAGGGTTAAGGTTAGTTTTATGGTTAGTGATAGTATTCAGCTAGTGGTAGGGTGAAGTTCAGGCTTAAGGTTCGGGTTAGATTTAGAGTTTATAATCATAATTTATAACCATAATTTAGAGTTATGGTTAGATCTAAGGTTAAGGCAAAGGTTAGGCATAGCGTTAGGGTTATGGTAATGGACAGGTTTAGAAATAGAAATAGGGCTAGGTTGAGAGTTAGAGTTATTCTTAAGGCTAGAGTTAGAAATTTGCTTAGGGTTCGGGCTAAATTAGGGCTTGATTAGCGGTAAATTTAGTGTTAGGCTTATGTCCATTGTTAGGGCTAGGATTAGTGTTAGTGTTAGTGTTAGGGTTATGGTTAGTTTTAGGGGAAGTAATGAGATTATGGCTAGGTTCAGGACTAGGACGAGGGTTAAAATTAGTTATAGGAATAGGGTGAGTGTTTGGGTTAGGATTAAGGCTAGGTTTAGGGCTTTGATGAGGGCTAGGGTTTGTGTTATGTTTATAGCTAGGATTAGAGCTAGGGCTAATGTAAACTCTAGGGTTATGGTTAGGAATAGTGTTAACTTTAGCTTTATGGCTAGGTCTAGTGGAAAGTTAGATATAGGGTAAATTCAGGTTTAGAGCTAGGTGTATTATTATGGTAAGAGTCCAGTTTAGGGTTTGGTTTAAGATAAGGTTTAGGGTCAGGGCTCAAAATAGTATTAGGGTTAGGGTTAAAGTAATGGATAGTGTTAGGTGTAGGGTTCAAGTTAGGTTTAGAGTAATAGATAGGGTTAGTGTTAGCGATAGGATTAGGGTTAGGCCTAGGGTTAGCATTTGGGTTATGTTTATGTTTAGGGTAAAGGATAGGGTTAGTGCTAGTGTTAGGGCTGGTGTTAATGTTAGGATTTTGGTTAGGTTTAGAGATAGGCCTAGGGTTAGTGTTACTGTTAGGTTTAGCAAAAGTGTTAGGGTTTGAGCTAGAGTTAGGTCTAGGGTGAGTGTTAGGATTAGGGCTAGGGTTAGGGTACGGTATAGAATTAGAACTATGTTTAGGGCTATGGTTAAGGTTAGGGTTAAGGCTACGGTTAGGTTAGGTTTTGGGATATGGCTAGGGTTATGTTTAGGGTAAAGTTTAGGTTTGAGCTAGGTTTATGTCTAAGGGGAGGGTTAGGGTAAGGGTTAGGGCTAGGGTTAGTTTAGGGGTACACTTAGGGCTAGAATTAGGCCTATAATTAGGGCTAGGTTTTGTGTTATTTTAGGCCTAGAGTTAAGGCCATGGTTAGTTAAGAGCTAGGGTTATGATTAGGGCTAATTTTAGGGTTAGGGTTATGGCTAGGTGTAGTGTTAGGATTTGGTTTTGAGTTAGTGTGAGCTTTGGAGCTAGGTTTATGGTAGGTCAGGGTCAGTGTTCATGTTTGAGTGAGTGTTGGGTTTAGTGCCAAAATTAGGGCTAGGTTTAGGTCTAGAAGTAGAATTAGTGTTTGGGTTATGTTAAGGGTGATTGTTAGGGCTAGGGCAAAGTTGTTGTTCAGGTCTAGGGCTGGAGTTATGGGTAGATTTAGTATTATGTTTAAGTCTAGGACTAGTTTTAGGTTTACATTTAGGTATAGAATTACCAGTAGGGCTAATGTTAGGGTTTGAGTTCGGGTTAGGGTCAGGTTTAGACCTACAGTTAGTGTTAGGGTCAGTATAAGTTTCAGGGTTAGGATTACAGTTTGGGTTATGGTTAGAGCTAGAATGAGGGCTAGGGTTAGGACTAGTTATATGGTTAGGGTTTGGGTTAGGCTATGGATTAAGGTTAGGACTAGGGTTAGCATTAGGTTTAGGCTTTGGCTTAAGGTAACAAATAGGATAAGAGCTAGGGTTAGGGAAGTGTTAGGGACTGGCTTATGGCTAGGGTTATTGTTAGGATTAAAGCTAGGGTTAGCACTCAGATTAGGGCCAGGTCTTGGGTTAGGTTAGGGCTAGTGTTAGGGCTACAGCTAATGTATGAAATTGGGTTATGATTAGGGCCAGTTTTGAGATAGTGTTATGGCTAGGTCAAGTGTTAGGGTTAAGGTTAGTGTTAGCGTGATTAGAGCTAGAGTTAGTGTTAGGGTAAGTGTCAGTGTTCAGGTTAGAGTTAGATTTATGGTTAAAGCCATAATTATCACTAGGTTTAGGTCTAGGTGTAGGGTTAGTGTTTGAGTTAGGTTAAGGTTTATTATTAGGGCTAGGGCTAGGTTTTTGTTTATGTCTATGGCTAGAGATATGGCTAAATTTAGGATTAGGTTTAGGTCTAGGGCTAGTGTTAGGGTTAGGTTTAGGAATAGGTTCATTTCTTGTGCTAGTGTTAGGGTTCAGTATAGGGTTAGGGTCAGGTTTAGACCTATGCTTACCATTAGGGTCAGAGTAAGTGTCAGGTTTGAGTTGTGGTTAGAGTTAAATTGAGGGTTAGTGTTAGGACTAATAATAGGATTCGGGATTGGACTAGGGTTAGCATTAGGGTTAGGTTTGGCTTAGGGTAAGAGATAGGATTAGACCTAGGTTTAGGGCTAAATTTAGGGTAGGTTTAGGGATAGTGTTAGGATTAGGTTTAGTGTTAAAGCTAGGGTTAGGTTTCAGATTAGGGCTACATTTTGTAAAGCGTTAGGGCTAGGTTTAGAGATACAGCCAATGTTTGCAGTACAGTTAGGATTTGGTCTGGTTATAAATTGGGGTTAGGACTAGATCTAGTGTTGGGGTCAGGTTTAACCTGATTATAGTGATGTTTAGAGCTAGGGTTATTATTAGGGGGGTCAAAATTAAGATCAGGGGTAGTTTTAGGGTTAGGCTTTGGACTTGAATTAGGGCTAGGGTTAGGGCAAGGTCTAGGTTTAGGTTTTGGTCTAGGTTAAATTTTAAAGATAGGCTATGGCTCGGTTTTGCTTTAGGGCTAGGGCTATGGTTAGGGCTACGGTTAGGGCTACTTTTAAGATCAGCATTAGGTTTAGGACTAGTGTTAGGGTTAGGTTTAGTCTTCCATTTAGAGTTAGATTAGAGTTAGCATTAGATCTAGGGTTAGGTCTACACCTAAGGATATGAGTAGCATTAGTTCTTGGATTATAGTTAGGATTAGGGTTATGATAAAAATAGTGTTAGAACTAGGGATAGGGCTAGGGCAAGAGTGAAAGTTAGTCTTAGGGATAGGTTAAGTGTTTGTTAGGAATAGGATTTAATTAGGGCAAGAATAGGGCTAGGTTTATGTTTAGGCCTAGGGTTAGTTTGGGGCTTAGGGTTAGGTTTAGTGTAAATAATGCTGTTAGAGGTAGGTTTAGGGCTAGGACGAATATTAGAATAAGGGTTTGGGCTAGGGTTTTGTTATATTTATGATTAAGGCTAGGTTAAGAGCTAGGATGAGGGCTAGGGTTTGTGTTTTTGTTAGGGCTAGGATTAGTGTTAGTACAAATGTCAGTTTTAGGGTTATGGTTAGGGATACATTTATGGTTAGATTTATGTTTATGTTTAGTGTAAGGTTTAGATTTAAGGTAAGGGTTAAATTTAGATGTAGGGGTATTATTAGGGTCCGGGTCATGTTTCGGGTTTTGTTTAGGTTAGGGTTTAGGGTTACAGCTCAAATTAGCATTAGGGTTTGTGTTAGGGTAATGATAGGGTTAGGTTTAGGGTTCAGGATAGATTTAGCATAATGGATATGGTTACGTTTAGGCATAGCGTTAGATTTAGGCCTAGGGTTAGCATTAGAATTAGGGCTATGTTTAGGGTAATTGGTAGGGTTAGAGCTAAGTTTAGGGGTAGGGTTATGGAGAGGATTAGGGCTATGATTAGGGTTAGGATTAGGGCTATGGTTTGTGTTAACTTTAGGACTATGATTACAGCTAGCTCAAATGTCAGGTCTATGGTTACATTAGGAATAGTTTTAGGGTTAAGTTTATGGCTAGTTCTAGTATAAGGGTTAGGTTTATGTGTAGGGTCAGAGTTAGAGCTAGGTATCTTATTATGGGAAGGGTCAGATTTTGGGTTTGTCTTAGGTTAAGTTTAGGATTTGGGCTCAAATTAGCATTAGGTTTAGGGTTAGTGTAATGATAGGGTTAAGATTAGGGTTCAGGTTAGGTTTAGGTTAATGAATAAAGTTATGGTTAGCAATAAGGTAAGGGTTAGGCCTAGTGTTACCCATAGGGTTATTTTTATGGATAGGTTTAGAGCTAGTGATAAGGCTAGGGTTATCGTTATGATTCTGGCTACATTTTGGGTTAGGGGTAGGTTTAAAACTAGCGTCTCAAATAAGGTCTAGGTTTTTGATTTGGTTAGGGCTAGGGTTCGGGCTATGGCTAGTGTATGAACTAGGGTTATAAATATTGGCTAGTGTATGAACTAGGGTTATAAATAGTGCCAGTTTTAGGGTTAGGGTTAGGGTGATATTTAGGGCAAGGGTTATATTTAGGGTCAGTGTCAGGGTCAGGGTTAGTTTTAGTGTTAGTTTTAGGACTCGAATTAGGGCTAAAGTTAGTGCTAGTTGTAGGGTTATGTTTTGCTTTAAGTTAAGGGTTACTTACGGTAAGGCTTTGGTTCAGTTTTTTTTTTTTATGTCTAGTGCTAGGTTTAAGGCTAGATTTTGGATTAGTATCAGGGTTAGGGCTAGTGTTAGAGTGAAGTTTAGGCTTAGGGATAGGGTTATATTTAAATTTAGTGTTGATCTAGAATTAGGGCTCTTGCAAGGGTTAGGGCTAGGGTTAGCATTATGGTAAGGAATAGTTTTAGAACTAGGGATACGTTTAGGGTGAGAATTAGAGTTATTCTTAGGAGTAGGCTTAAGGTGAGGGTTAGGGTTAGGACTAACTTAGGGCTAGGATTAAGACTAGGTTTAGCGGTAGGTTTAAGCCTAGGGTTGGGCTAGGGTTAGGGTTATCCCTGGAGTTTGGGATAAGTTTAGAGGAATATGTGGGGTTTTAGCTAGGTCTAGGGCTAGGGTGAGAGTTAGAATTAGGATTAGGCCTAGGGTTATGTTTCAGTTTAGGAGTAAGTCTAGTATTAGGGCTAGTATGTGGTGTAGATTTTCTGATGGGGTTAGGGCTATGACTCAGGCTAGTTATAATATCAGGTCTAGGGTTATGGTAAAGGATACATGTAGTGTTAGGTTATGGCTAGGTCTAGTGTAAGGGTTAGGTTTATGTTAAAGGTCAGCTTTAGAGCTAGAATTATTATTAGTGTCATTGTCAGGGTCAGGGTTAGCATTTGGTTTATGTTATGGTTAAGGGATTAGGGCTCAAATTAGCATTAGGGTTAGGTTTAGAGTCAAGTTAATGGAATGGTTTACTTTAGGTTTTAGTTAAGTTGTAAGGTAACAGATGGGTTAGGTTTCAGTGATCGGGTTAGGGTTAGCATTAGGGTTTTGGTTATGTTTAGTGGAAGTGAATAGTTTTAGAGCCAGGGTTAGGGCTAGGTTATGGTTTGAATTAAGTCTAGGATAAGGGTTAGGTTTAGGGATAGGACTAGGGTTTGGTTTAGGGTATGTTTTAAGGTTAGGGTAAGTGTTAGTTTAGGTTTAAGGTTATGGTTAGGTTAGGATAAGGGTTAGTGTTTGAGCTAGGGTTGGGGCTAGTGTGAGGTTAGGTTTAGGTTTACTTCTGAGTACAAAATTTTGGTTAGTGTTAGATTTAGTGTTAGGGATAGTGTTATAATTATGGTTAGGGTTAGCTAAAGTTTGGGCTAGGGTTAAGGTGAAGACTAGGGCTAGGGTTAGTATTAGGATTTAGGATAGGACTAGGGTTATGTTTAGTGTTATGGTTAGGCTTTGAGCTAGGGTTAAGTCTAAGTAAAGGGTTAGGATTAAATTTAGGATTAGGGTTAGGGCAAGGCTTATGTTTATGCTTAGAGCTAAGTTTAGGCCTAGGATTAGCTCTTGGTTATGTGTTAGGTTTAGGGGTAAGGTTATGACTATGGTAATGTAAAAGCTAGGGTTATGTTACGGGCTAGTTTTAGGTTAAGGGTTATAGCTAGGTCTAGTTTTAGGTCTAGGTTTTGGGTTAGTGTCAGGTTTAAAGCTAGTTTAAGTGTTAGGATCAGGGTCAGTGTTTGGGATAGGGTTAGGTTTAGGGTTAGAGTCAGAATTAGGACTAGGTTTAGGTCTAGGGATAGGGTAAATGTTGGTTTTGGTTAAGGGTTATTGTTATGGCTAGTGCTAGGATTTTGTTTAGGTCTAGGGCTGGAGTTATAGCCATATTTAGGATTGGCTTTAAGTCTGGGTCTTGTGTTAGGCTTAGGTATAACTATAGGGTTACTGGTAGGTCTAGTGTTCAGTTTTGGTTTAAGTTTAGTGTCAGGATTAGACCTAGGGTTACTGTTAGTGTCAGATGAGGGTCAGGGTTAGGTTTAGAGGTATAATGAGGGCTAGGGTTAAGACTAGTAACTTGGTTAGAGTTGAAGTTTGGCTAAGGATTAGGGTTAGGACTAGGGTTAGCACTTTGGTTAAGATTTGGCTTAGGGTAATGGATAGGGTTAGAGCTAGGGTTAGGGCTAGGGTTAGGGTTAGTTTTAGAGCCAGTGTTAGGCTTAAGATTAGTGTTAAGGCTAGGTTTGGGGCTCGGATCCAGGGTAAGATTAGTGTTAGCGTTAATGCCAGGGTTAGGACAATGACTAACGTATGAACTAGGGTTACAATTAAAGCGAGTTTTAGGGTTAAGGTTAAGGCTAGGTCTAGTGTGAGGGTTAATTTAAGTCAGGGTGATGATTAGAGCTAGGATAAGTGTTAGGTTCAGCACCAGGGTCAGAGTATTTTTAGAGTTAGGGTTAGGGCTAGGTGTAAGGCTGGGTTTGGTTTAGGATAAGGGTTAGGGTTAGGGATATGGCTTCATTCTGCTTTATGGCTAGGGCCAGGGCTAGGGCAAGTTTTAAAATTAGCATTATGGTTAGGTGTAGTGTTAGGGTTTGTTTTGGCTGATGGTTGCAGTTAAATTTAGAGTTAGGTGTAGATTTAGAGTTAGGTTTAGATCTAGAGTTAGGATAGGGCTAAGGATAGAACTAGGGCTAGGGCTAGGGCAAGAGTTATAGTTAGTCTTAGGGCTAGGGTTAGGGTTAGGATAGGATTAAATTAGGGCTAGGATTAGTGTTAGGCTTAGTGTTAGTATTAGGCCTAGGGTTAGGGTGGGAGTTAGGGTTAAGTTTAGGATTATGGTTAGCTTTATGGTAAGGGATGGGGTTATAGGTAGGTTTAGGTCTAGAGTGAGGGTGAGAATTAGGGTTAGGGCTCAGGTTATGATTTGGGTTAGGATTAAGGCTAGGTGTAGGGCTAAGATTATAGTTAGGCCTAATTTAAGGTCTAGGGTTATGATTAAATATAGTTTAAGTTTAGTTTTATTGCTACGCCTTGTGTAAGAATTAGGTTTAGGGTAAGGGTCACGTTTAAAGCTAAGGGTGTTATTAGAGTCATGGTCATGATTAGTGTTTTTGATAGGTTAAGGTTTAAAGTTATGACTCAAATTAGCATTAAGTTTAGGATCAGCGTAATTATAGGGTTAGGTTTAGGTTTCAAGTTATATTTAGGGTAATGGATAGGGTGAAGTTTAGGGATAGGGTTAGGTTTCGGCCTAGGGTTAGCATTAGGGTAAGGGTTATGGTTAGGGTAATTAATAGGGTTAGATCTAGGATTAGAGCTAGGGTTATGTTTACAATTAGTGATAGGGTTAGAATTAGGTTTAGGGTTAAAACTAGGGTTAGGACTCAGAATAGGGCTAGGCTTTGGGTTAAGTTAGGTTTAGGGTTACGGCAAATGTAAGTACTAGGGTTATGATTAGGGCTGATTTCTGTATTAGTGGTTAGAACTAGGTCTAGTGTTATGTTTAGGTTTAGAGTTAGGGAGATGTTTAGACCTAGGGTTAGTGTTAAGGTCAGAGTCAGGATGAGGGTTAGTTTTAGGGTTCAGCTTAAAACTCAAATTATTGCTAGGGTTAGGGCTAGGTGTAGGATTATGGCTTGGTATATGTTAAGGTTTAGGGTTAGGTCTATTGCACGGTTTTGTTTTAGAGCTAGGGCTAGGGTTAGGGCTAGTTTGAGCATTAGGCTTAGGCATAGGCCTAGGGTTAGGTTTAGGCTTAGTCTTATTGTTAGGGTTAGATTTAGAGTTAGGGTTGGATCTAGGGTTATGGCCAGGGATATGAATAGGGCTAGGATTAGACCTAACATTCAGGCTAGGATTAGGATTCCTGTAAAGTATAGGGTTAGAACTAGAGTTAGGGCTAGGGTGAGAGTTAGAGTTAGTCTTTGGCCTAGGGTTAGGGTTAGGGTTATTGAAAGGACAATATTAGGGCTGGAATTGGGGCTATGTTTAGTGTTAGGTTTAGGCCTAGGGTTAGGGTTAGGTTTATAATTAAGACTATGTTTAGGGCTAGGATAAGGACTAGGGTTTTTGCTGGGGTTAGGGATAGGATTATGGATAGTTAAAAAGTCAGGTCTAGGGTTATAGTTAGGGATAGTTTTAAGGTTAGGTTTATGGCTAAGTCTAGTGTAAGTGTTAGGTATAGGGTAATAGTCAGGTTTAGAACTAGGGGAATTATTAATATGAGGGTCAGTGTTGGGCTTTGGTTTAGGTTTGAGTTTAGGGATAGGGCTCGTATTAGCATTAGGATTAGCATTAGGGTAATGATAAGGGTAGGTTTAGGGTTCAGGTTAGGTTTAGGATAATTGACATTTTGTGGGATAGTGATAGTGTTAGGATTAGGCCTAGGGTTACATTAAGGTAAGGTAATGTTTAAGGTAATGGATACAGTTATGGGTATAGCTAGGGTTATGTTTAGGATTAGGTCTTGAGTTAGAGTTAGGGTGAAGGTTAAAACTATGGTTAGGTTTAGGGTTATGTTTAGTGTAAGGGTTAGGTGCTGAGCTAAGTTTAGGGCTAGGCTGGGTGTTAGCTTCAGGGTTAGGTCTATGGATAGGATTACCATAGGTTTTGGGTTAGAATTAGGGTTAGAGTTAGAGCTAAGATTAGTGGTAGGGTAAGTATACGGGTCAGAATTTGGGTTAGAATTTGGGTAGAGTTAGAGCTAGAATGAGAGCTAGGGTTAGGTCTATTAATAGAGTTAGGGATACGTCTAGGGTTACCCTTAGGTTTAGGGTTTTGCTTACGGTAAGGGATTGTTTTAGAGCTTGGTTTAGGGCAATGTTTAGGGTTGGAGTTAGTGTTAAATCTAAGTTTAGGATTAGTGTTTGTGTTAGGGAAACGATTAGGGTCATGGCTAATGTAAGAATTAGGGTTAAAATTAGGTTAGTTTTAGTGTTATGATTAGGTTTAGTGTTAGGGTTAGGTTTAAGTTTAGGGTGATATTTATAGCTAGGGTTTGTGTTAGGATAAGAGTCAGGTCAGGGTTCATTTTAGGATTAGGGATAGGACTCGAATTATTGTTAGGTTATTCGTAGCATTTGGTTTAAGGTGAGGGTGGTGTTTAGAGGTAGGTTGAGTGTTAAGATATGAATCAGGGTCAGTGTTAGTTTTAAAGTTAGTGTTAGAATGCGAATTGGGGCTAGAGATAGGTGTATATTTAGTGTTAAGGTTTAGTTTAAGTTAATATTTAGGGTTAGGGCTATTGCTTGGTTTGGGTTCAGTCTTAGGGTTAGATTTAGGGATAGTGTAAGTGTTAAGCTTAGGCTTTGGGTTAGGGTTAGATTTAGAGTTAGGGTTTGATCTAGGGTTAGGACTGGGACTAAGGATAGGGCAAGGGTTAGGGCTAGGGATAGGATTATTTTAAAAGATAGGGTTAGAACTAGGGATAGGTATAGGGCGAGAGTTAGAGTGAGTCTTAGCGCTAGGGTTAGTGTTAGGATTAGAGATAGGGTTAAATTAGTGCTAGGATTATGGATAGGTTTATAGTTTGGCTTAAGTGTAGATTTAGGGTTAAGCTTAGGGTAAGAGATGGCATTATAACTAGGTATAGAAGTATGGTGAGGGTTACAATTTGGGTTAGCCATAGGGTTAGGGTTAGGGTTATGATTAAAGCTAGGTTTAGGGCTAGGATGAGGACTAGAATTTGTTTTAGGTTTAGGACTAAAATTAGGGCTAGGGCTGACTTCAGGTCCAGTATTAAGATAAAAAATAGTTTTAGGGTTAGGATTATGGCTACGTCTAAGGTAAGGGTTAGGTGTAGGTTTATGTTCAAGTTTAGAGCTAGGGATTTTATTAGGGTCAAGGTCAGGTTTAGGGTTTGGGATAGGTTAAGGTTTAAAGTTAGGACATGAATTAGTGTTAGTGTTAAGGTTAGGGTAATGACAGGTTTAGGTTTATGTTCAAGTTAGGTTCAGGGTAATAGATTGGGTTAAGATTAGGGATAGACTTAAATTCATACCTATGGTTTGCATTAGAGTTATAGTTTGGGTTATAGTAATGGATAGAGTTAGAGATTGGTTTAGGGCTAGGTTTATGGTTATGAATAGGGCTAGGATTAAAGCTAGGATTAGGACTAGGTTTTGTGTTAAGTTAGGGATAGGGTTAGTGTTAGGACTAATATGAGTACTAGGGTGATTTTTAGGGCTAGTTTTAGGGCTAGAGTTAGGAGGGTTAGGTTTAGGGTTAGGGTGTTATTTAGAGCTATTAGTGTTAGGGTCAGTGTCAGGTTAAAGGTTAGTTTATGGGTTCAGATGACAACTCAAGTTAGGGCCTGTTTTAAGGTTAGGGTTTGGTTCAGGTTAAGGGTTATGGTTATAGGTATAGCTAGGTTTTGTTTTAGAGCTAAAGCTAGGATTCCGGCTAGGTTTTGGATTAGTGTTATGGTTTGGGCTAGTGTTAGCATTTTGCTTAGTCTTCAGGTTAGGGCTTGATTTGGATTTAGGCTTTGTCTAAGGTTATTGCTAGGGCAAAGTATAGGGCAAGGTTTAGGGCTAGGGTTAGGGCTAGGGTTAGGGTTACATTAAGGAATAAGGTTAGAATAATGGAAAGGTCTAACGTGAGAGTTAGAGTTAGTGTTAGGACTAGTGTTATGGATAGGGCTAAATTGGGGCTAAGTTTAGGACTAGGGTTAGTGTCAGGGTTAGGCCTAAAGTTTAGGTTAGGATTGTAATTAAGGCTATGTTTCGCACTAGGATAAGGGCTAGGGTTTGTGTTAGGGTTAGCGCTAAATTATGGCTAGGGCTAATGTCTGGTCTAGGGTTACAGTTAGGAATAGTTTTAAGGAAAGGTTTATGGATAGTTCTAATATAAGAGTTAGGTACAGGGTAAGAGTCAGGTTTAGAGCTAGGGGAATTATTGGGACCAGGTTCAGTGTTAGGGCTTGGTTTAGGTTTGAGTTTAGGGTTATGGCTCCAATTAGATTTAGGGTTATGGTTAGGGTAAAGACAGGGTTAGGTTTAGGGTTCAGGTTAGGTTTAGGGTAATTGATCGTTTTGGGGATAGTTATATGGTTAGGGTTATTCCTAGGGTTAGCATTAAGATAAGGGTTATGTTTAGGGTAATGGATACAGTTAAAGTTAAGTTTAGGCTTAGGGTTATAATTAGTATTAGGTCTTGGGTTAGGGTTAGGTTGATGGTTAGATTTAAGGCTAGGTTTATGGCTCGGATAAGGGTTTGGGTTATGGCTAGGGCTAGGATTAATCTTAGGGCTAATGTCAGGTCTAGCATTACAGTTAAGAGTAATTTTAGGGTTTGGTAATGAATAGGTCTACTTTTAGGGTTAGGTTTAGGGTAAAGTTCAGGTTTGGAGCTAGGTGTATTATTACTGTCAGGGTAAGAATTAGGGATCGGTTTTGCTTAAGGTTTTGGGTTAAGGCTAAAATTAGCATTAGGCTTAGAGTAATGGATATGGTTAGGTTTAGGATTCAGGGTTTTGAATAGCCTTAGGGATAGCTATACAGTTAGGTTTAGTCCTATTGTTAGCATTTGGGTTAGGCTTAAATTTAGGGTAAAAGATAGGATTAAAGCTAGGCTTAGGGCTACATTTATGGTGAGGATTAGGGCTAGTGTTAGGGTTAATGTTAGGCCTAGGGTTACGGTTAGGTTTAGGGTAGGTAAGTGTTATGCTTGGAGCTGGGTTTAGGTCTAGGGCGAGGGCTAGGTTTAGAGCAGGTCCAGGGTAAACGTTTGGGTTAGGGTTATGCAGAGAATCAGATGTGACTCTGTTACTATTACTGTCCATGATGGTGTCTGCCTGCAAACGGGATATTCTGTCAAGGTATAGATACATAACAGCGGACATGCTTGAAAACAAGGTGTCTGCTGTCCTTGGGAGGACTTTACTGCAAACGGGATATTCTGCCAAGTGGGCTAGGAGGGCACTGAGAAAAATTTTATTATCTGTTCTTAACAAAGAGCAGAGCTCAATATACTCCGGGCCGAAAGTAGATTAGCCATGAGAAGCGGGTCACTTCTGATTAGAAAGTAAAACTTCTGTATGCTATGTTTAATTAGCTGAAAGACCTGATTTATTGATGTTGGAAGGCTGCCTTCTTTGTTCACAATACTATAAAAAGATTGCTTGTACACAATAAAGAACCTTTTTTTCTGCTGCTGCTTTGCTTGCTCTGCTTCTTCTTTCTTTTCCCATGCTGACCTGCAAGTGAATTACTGCAACAGGGTTCTGTTTAGCATTAGGTTTAGGGTTAGAATTATGATAATGGGTAGAGTTAGAGCTAGGGTTGGCCAATGGTTACAGTTAAATTTAGGGTTAAAGGTAGGCCTGTGTTAATGTTTAGAGTTTGTATTAGGGCTCAGTTTATATTTAGTGGATGGGTTAGAGTTACTTTATTCAAATTTCTTTGATACAATCCAGGATTCATCTTTAACTAACCTTACTCTGTTTTCCAGGTTTAGGCCTTTTGGTTCAACATTTTGGTGTCCAGAACAGTTAATATTTTCATTTTTCTTCATTTTGATCTATATGAGTAAATGTAAATGGACCTGGAAATCAAACAGGTTTTATGGTAGCTGCTTGAAACTGCACACACACCCTCAATTATTTTTGGGGACACTCTGGTTTGTTCCTTGTGAGTGTAGGCCTATGCTGAAGCATGCAAAAACAACTTTATCCTAGAGCCCTTTAGGAGAAAGCATGGAATATGCATGCACTGAAATTCCTCCCGTAAGTGTTTTGTCAGATTTGTTTGATACTGAGTAGGATTCATTATTTAGCTTTCCCCACAAAGCTCTCCAAGTCTGGGACTTCTAGGATCAATTGTTTTCTAATCAGGTTAGGCTTAGTGTTAGGTTTAGGTTTAGGGCTAGGTTTAGATGTAGTGTTAGGGTGAGAGTATATTTTGTACAAATTTCTTTGATACTTGGAAGGAGTCATCTTTGGCCTAGCCTTATTATGTTCCTCAGGTTTTGGCCTTCTCATTTCAATGGTTGGCTAACAGGGACACTCTGTATTTTAAGGGTTCATTTCATATTGACCTATCTAGGTAAATGAAAATGGATGTTGAAATCAAACCGGGTTGGTGCTGGCTGCTTGAAAATTCATACACTGAATCAGTTTTCTGTGGGAACTCTCTGGTTTGTTCATTGTGAAAGTAGCCCTAATATGAAAATGGCAAAAACAACTTTATCCAAGAGCCCTTTAGCAGAAACAGAGAAATATGCATGAACTGAAATACCACCTCAAGTATTTCATCATATTTATTTGATACTGTATATCATTCATCTGAGAGTTTTCCCACTAGGCTCCCCACGTTTGGAACTTCTAGGATAAACAGTTTTTCAAACCCATTAGTGTTTGTGTAAAGGATAGTGTTACGGCTGGTGTTAGATCTAGTATTTTGGTTAGAGTTAATTTTGTTCAAATTTCTTTGAAACTGGGAAAGGTTCATTTTTCTCCTCACCTTACTATACTCCACATGTTTGGGCCTCCTAGGTTCAATGGTTCACTGTAAGGAATGATTTGTGTTTGAAAGTTTCAGTTCATTGTGTCCTATACAGTTAAATGGAAAAGGAGCTGGGAACCAAACAGCATTGGTGTGAGCTGCTTGAAACTTCACACTCCATCAATTCTCTGTGAGCAATCTCTGGTTTGTTCTTGATAGAGTAGGCCTAAGGTGTAGCATGTAAAAACAACTTTATTCAAGAGTCCTTTATGAGATAACAGGGAAATATGCATGTGCTGATATACTCCATGAACTTTTTGGACAGATTTCTTTGATACTGTACTCCATTCATGCCTTAGCTTGCCCCACTAGGCTGCCCAAGTTTGGACATTCTACAATTAAAGGTTTCATAAAAAAAGTTAGCAATAGGGGAAGGGCTAGTGTTAGAGCTAGTGTTAGGGTTAGAGTTAGTTTTACTAAAAATTCTTTGATACTTTGCAGGATTTATCTTTTAGCTAGATTTACTCTGTTCCCTAGGTTTAGGCCTTCTCCGTTCACAGTTTTGCTGTCAGGAACAACTTGTATTTTAAGAGTTCACTTCATTTTGACCTATATGGGAAAGTTAATGAAGTTGAAAAAAACAGGGTTTGTGCTAGCTGCTTGAAACTTCACACACTCCATCAGTTCTCTCTAGATACTCTGGTATGTTCCTTGTAAAAGCAGGCCTATGCTTAAGCATGCCAAAACAACTTAATCTGAGAGCCCTTTAGGAGAAAACAGGAAAATATGCATGTACTGAAATACCTCCCATAATTATTTGGTCAGATTTGTTTGATGTTGCATAGGATTCAGCACTTAGCTTGTCCCACAAGGCTCCCCAAGGGCGGGAATTCTAGGATCAATGGTTCTTTAATCAGGTTAGGGTTAATGTTAGGTTCAGGATTATGGCTAGGGCTAGGGTTAGAGGCAATGGTAGGGTGAGAGTTAGTTTAGTTCAAATTTCTTTGATACTTGGCAGGAGTCATCTTTTATCTAGCCTTAGTATGATCCCAATGTATGTTCTTCTCAATTCAATAGTTCACTATGATGAACACATTGTATTTTAAGGTTGCAATTCATTTTGTCAACTATGAGTAAATGGAAATGGAGGTGGAAATCAAACAGACAGCCCTTCCCCTAAACCTAACCATAAACCTAACCATAAACATAGCCCTAATTCTAGTCCTAAGCCTAACACTAATCCTAGACCTATTCCTAGCCCTAATTTAGCCATAACCTTAACCCAAACTCTAGACCTAAGATTAACTCAAACCCTTGCCATAGCCCTATTCCTAGTTCTATCCCATCCTTTACCAAACACTAGCCCTAATATTAGTTCTAACACTAGCCATAGCCCTTACCCTAAAATTAAACATATCTTTAAATCTACTTCTAAGCCTAAACTCACCCTATCAGTAGCATAACACTAACACTAATCATAAAACTACCCTTAATTTTAGCTTTAGTCCTAAAACAAAACCGAGCCATAGGTGTAAACCTAACCCTTAACCTGTACCAAATCCTAACCATACATCTAGCTCTAAGCCTACCCCTTATTTGAGTCTTATCCCTAAACATAAAATGAACCATGACCCAGACTCAGATACTAACACTAACCCTAGATAAAAACATCACCCTAAACCTAAACCTTATCTAAAACCAGATTCAGTCCTAAATGAAACCCTAAAACTAGCCCTAATTTTAACCTTAGTTCTTACATTAACGTATCCCTAAGAAGAGCCCTAATGTAACCCAAAACATATCCCTAATCCAAGACCCAAACCTAGCTTCAACCCTAACTCAAACCATAAACCCAGACCTATCCCTTACCATAAACCTAACCATAACATTAATCCTTGCACTATACCTATAACTAACCTTACTCCTAGCACTGACACTAACCATAAACCTAGCCCTAACCCTAGATCTAACCTTATCCATTACCCAATCCCTAACACAAACCCTAATGCTAAACCTCAGCCTGACACTAGAACTATGATTAAACCTAACCTATACATTACCCTAAACATAACCTGAACCCTAACCCTAAATATATCATTACCCTAACTGTAACCTTAAACTTAATTCTAACTCAAGCCCTAATACTAAAACTAAACCTAATATTAACCATAACCCTAACCCTGACACTATCCCTAATCCTAACAATAACCCTAAAAGTAACATTCAACCTAACCCCAATGCTAACCCTACCACTAACCAAAAACCTAAACTTAACGCTAACACTAACACTGAACCTATCCCTAATCCTAACCCTAAACCTAACACTAAACATAACACTAACCCTAAACCTAACCCTAACTATAACCATAATTCTAACCCTAACACTAACCCTAACACAAATATTAACCATAACCTAACATAAGGCTAAACCTAACACTAATCCTAAACCTAAACCTAATGCTAACCCTAACACTAACCCTAACTCGAACCAAACCCTAACACTAAACCTAAACTTAACCCAAAATCTAACACAAACCCTAAACATAACCTTAACCCTAACCCTAAACCTAACCCTAACCCTAAAGCTAATCCTAATGATAATCCCAAACCTAATACTAACCACAACCCTGACACAAACCCTAATACTAGACATAACATTAAACATAACCCTAACCAAAACCCTAAACTATTATTAACACTAATCCAATCCCTAACACAAAAACTAATCTCAAATCTAACCCTAACATTAAACTAATCATATCCCTAACTCTAATCATAATTTAAACAAAAACCTATACCTAACCTAACTCTAACTCTAACACAAAACCTAACACTAATGAAAACATAACCCTAACACAAATCCTAAACCTCCCTCGAACACTAATGCTAAGCCTAACTCTAACCCTAACCTAATCATAACACAAACACAAACCCTAAACCACACCATAATCCTATTCTTAAGGTAACCCTAATGCTAAAACTTACCTAACCCTAACCCTACTCTGAAACTTAACACTAACCCTAAGACTAACCATAAACATAACCCTAACATGAATCATAAAACTAACCACACCACTAAGCCTAACCCTCAACAAAAGACTACCTCTAAACCTAACACTAACCCTAAAACTAACCCTATTCCTAATCCTAACAGAAATCCTAAACCTAACTCTAACTTTAACCCTAACACTAAATTATGCCTAACCCTAACACTAACTGTAGTGCTATTACTAACAATAACCCTAACCCTAAACCTAAACCTAAAACTCACCCTATCAGTAAACCTGAACCTAACACTAATCCTAACCCTAAAACTAACACTACTAACACTAAGCCTAAACCTAAGTATAATCCAAAACAAACACTAACCCTAACACTAAACCTAACCTAACACAAACCAAACCCTAAACCTAAACTTAACCCTAACCTTAAGTCTAAATTTAACACCTACCCTAACCCTAACCCTAACACTAACATAACCCTAACACAAACACTAACATTAATCTTAACCCTAACCCAAACCAAACCTAACCTAACATAAACATTACCGTAACTCTAATTCTAAATGTAACCATAACCCTAAACATAACCCTAACCATAACAATAAAACAAACACTAACCAAAACCATACAACTAACCCTAACCCTAACCCTAAATTTACACTAAAACTAACTCAAGCCAGAATACTAAACCTAACACTAAACTTTAACCTAACCCTAACCCTAAACCTAACCGTAACACTAAATTTAAAACTTACAGTAACTCTAAACCTAACCCTAACACTCACCATAACACAAACCCTAACTTTAACCATATCCCTAAACTTAACCTGACCTAACCCTAAACCTAATCTAACACTAACCCTAACAGTAACCCTAACACTATCACTAACCATAACCCTAACAATAACCCTACCCTAAACCTAACAATGACCATAACACTATCCCTAAATATAACCTTAACCCTATCACTAACACTAATCCTTATCCTAATCCTATCACGTACCCTAACCATAATCGTAACACCAACCCTAACACTAACCCTAACCCTAATCCAAAAAGTAAAACTATAATTAACCCTAAACCTAACACTATACCTTACACTAACCTGAACCCTAAATCTACCTCTAACATGAACTCTAATCCTAAACCTATCATTAACCATAACACTAACCCTAACCCTTACTGTAACCCTAACCCTAAATTTAACCCTAAACCTAACAATAACACTCACCCTAAACCTAATCCTAAACAAACACTAACCCTAACCCTACCCTAACAATACTTCTAAACATAACCCTAACCCTAAACCTAACAGTAATACTAACCCTAACCCTAATGTGAACCGTAACGGTAACCCTAATCCTTACCTAACCCTAACCCTAACCTTAACCCTAATCTTAATCCTAACCCTAACCTAACCCTAAAACTGAACCTAACAATATACCTAATGCTACCTGTAACCATAAAACTAAACCTAAACCTAAACCTAACCCTAACTCTAAAAATAACTCTAACTAAAACGCTAACCCAAACACTAACCTTAATAAAAAACACAGAACCTCACCATAACCATAACTGTAGAAGAAACCTTAACCCTAACACTATAACATACACTGTCTAACCATAACCCTATATCTAACAATAACCGTAATACTAACCCTAAACCTAATTTAAACCCTAACTCTAACCCTAGTCTGAACCATAAACCTAACCCTAAAACAAACCATTATCCGAACCCTAACACTAATGCTAACACTAATCCTAACCCTACTCATAACTCTAAAATGAACCCTAATCCTAACCCTAAACCTAACCCTAACACTAACACAAACCCTAACACAAACCAAACCCTAAACCTAAACTTAACCCTAACCTTTAGTCTAAACTTAACACCTACCCTAACCACAACCCTAACACTAACCTAAACTAAACCCTATCCCAAATCCTAACACTAACACTAACTGTATCACAAAACCTAACACAAATCCTAACCCAAACCATAACGCTTACCCTAACCTAACCCAAACCCTAACACTTACTTAACCCAAACTCTAACGCAAACACTAACCTTACCCCTAAACCTAACCCTAATACTACCCCTAAACCTTACCAAAAACCTAACCTAACCCTAACCCTAACATTAATCTAACCATAACCCTAATTATATAATTAACAATTATCTTATCCTTAATGCTAACCCTAAACTTAAAATGAAACCTTAACTTAACCCTAACCCTAACACTAACCCTAAAATTAAACCGAACACTAACCATAACACTAAACTGAAAGCTAGTAATCCTCACCCTTACTCTAACCCTAACAATAAACCTAACCTTAAAACTAACTTTAACACTAATCCTATCACTAACCCTAACCCTAACCTTAACATGAACACAAACCCTAATCATAACACTAACTATAAACCTAACCAAACACTAAACTTAACGCTAACACTAACCCAAAACTATCCCCAT
Organism: Marmota monax; assembly: GCF_021218885.2. Classification (NCBI taxonomy): domain Eukaryota; kingdom Metazoa; phylum Chordata; class Mammalia; order Rodentia; family Sciuridae; genus Marmota; species Marmota monax. Next base: position 150,969 of record NW_026692099.1, read on the forward strand.
TCCTAACACTAACTCTAACACTATCCATAACCCTAACCCTAACACTAACACTAACACTAATATTAACTCTAACCACAACCCTAACACAAACCATAAACTAAACCATAACCCTGACCCTAACATATCCTGAACCCTAATCCTTACCTAAACCTAACACTAAATCTAACACTAACCCTAATCCTAACCTAACACTAAACCTAACCCCAATGCTAACAAAAATCCTAACACAAAACCTTACCCTAAAACTAACACTAAATCTAACACTAATCCTAACCCTAACATTAACTCTAATCTTAACCCTAACAACATCCGTAACACTAACTCTAATACAAAACCTAACACTAATACTAACCCTAACCCTAATCCTAACCATCACACTAACGATTACACTACCCCTAACCATAATCCTAAAACAAATCCTAACCCTATTCCTAACACTAACACTAACCCTAAATCTAACCCTAACCCTAGCAGTAATCTTAACCCTAAAACTAACCTTAAACATGACACTAATCTCTACCCTAAACTTAACCCTAACAATAACCCTAACATTAACCCTAACCCTTACCTAACCTACACCTAAACTAACCATAACAGTACCCATAACCCTAACACTAACACTAACCCTAAAGCCAACCATAACCCTCTCATTAACCCTAACACTAACAATAACCCAAAACCTAAACCTAACACAAACCCTAACAATAAACCTAACCCTAATTAAAACCCTAACCCTAAAACTAACAGTAACCTACCTGTAACCATAAAACTCACCCTAAATATAACACTAAACCAAACTCTAAGCCTAATCCTAACCTTAACTCTAACCCTAACCCTAAACTTAACACAAATCCTGTCCATAACACTAACCCTAACCCTAATACGAACCATAACCCTAACACTAACACTAACACTAACCCTAATCTAAACCTAATACTAAAACTATCCTTAACCCCAATCCAAAACCTATCCCTAACAATAACTCTAATCCTAAGCCTAACCTCAACTGTAACCCTAAACCTAACTCTAACAAAATCCCTATACCTAACCCTAACCTTTACCCTAATACTAAGTCTAAAGCTAACCATAACCATAACACTAAACCAAAAACTCACCATAAACAGAACCCTAGCAATAAACCTAACACTAATCCTAACCCAAACCATAAACCTCTCCCTAAACCTAACCCTAACTGTAGCAGTAAACCTAAGCCTAATCCTACCCTAACATAAACCGTAACCCACCTCATAACCCTGAACCTAACCTAACCCTAAACTTAAACATAGCCCTAACCCTAACCCTAACCCTATATCTAACACTAACAGTGACACTAACCCTAATCATAAAACTAAATCGAAGACCAACCCTAACCCTATCATTAAGGCTAACCCTAACCCTAAACCTAACATTAATCTGAAACCTAACCCTAACCCTAACACTTACCCTAATACTAAATCTAACCCTAAAAAAGCATAACCTGAACCCTAACACTAACCCTAATGATAACCGTATACATACACCTAACGGTAAAACTAGCCATAAACATAACCCAAAACCTAACCCTAACACTAACCCTAACTATAAATTTATACATACACCTAACTTTAAAACTAGCCATAAACATGACCCAAACCCTAACCCTAACACTAATCCTAACCCTAACAATAACCCTAATCCTAACCTGAAAACTCATACTAGAATTAACCCTAACCCTAACACTAACACTAAAAATAAACCTAACCCTAATAGTAAACCTAACACTAACCCTAACACTAACCAAAACCCAAAAGGTAACCCTAACCCTAACAATAACCTACACTGACACTAACCCTAACCCTAACTCTAACCCTCACCCTAAACCTAAAGCTAACACTAACCCTAATCCTAAACATAACATGAACCCTAAACCTAACCCTAATCCAAACCTATCCCTACTACTAAACTTCAGTATAACACTAAACCTAACTCTAACACTAACACAAAACCAAAACCAAATCCTAACTTTAAGATAACCCTTACACTAACCCTAACCCCAACCCTAAACATAAACCTAAAGCTAACCCTAACCCTAACACCAAACCCAAACCTCACCCTAACCCTAACCCTAAACCTAACACTAAAACTAAACGTAACCCTAACACTAACCCTAAGCCTCACCCTAACCCTAATCCTAAACCTAACACTAAAACTAAATGTAATCCTAACCCTAACCCTAAACCTAACTCTAACCCTTACCCCAAAACTAGTCCTAACCCTAACCCTAACCCTAACGTATCAATAAACATAACCCTAATCCAAAACCTAACCCCAAAACTAACTCTAACCCTAACCCTAAACCTAACCATAAAACTTGCCCTAAACCTCACCACAACCCAAACCCTAACCCTAATCCTAACACTAATCTTAACACTAACCCTAACCCTAACCCTAACACGAACCCTAAAGATAAACTTAAACCTAACACAAACCCTAAACCTAACAGTAATCCTAACCCTAAGCCTGACTCTAACTGCAACCCTATCCTCAACACTAACCCTTACCATAACAATAACCTGAACCAAACCCTAACTCTAAACCTAACGTAACACTAACCTAACCCCAAATTTATCCCTAACACTAACCCTAACCCTAACTCTAACCCTCACTCTAAACCTAAAGCTAATGCTAACCCTAATCCTAAATGTAACATTAACCCTAAACCTAAATCTAACCCTTACCCAAACACTAGTCCTAAACATAACCCTAACCCTAACATAACAATATCCATAACCCTAAGTCTAACTCTAAACCTAACCATAAAACTTACCCTAAACCTCACCATAACCCAAACACTAATCCTAACACAAATCTAATCCTAACTCTAACCCTAACCTTAACCCTAAAAAAACCCTAAAGCTAACCCTAAGCCTAACCCAAATCCTAAACATAACTCTAACTAAAACAATAATCCTAACCATAACCATAACACTATCCTAACACTAACACTAAACCTAACCCAAACTCTAACCTTCAACCTAAATTTAACACTAACCCTAACTCTAAACTAAACACGAACCCTAACCCTACCCCTAACCCGATCCTAACTCTAACACAACAGATCACCTAACCTAACCCTTACCTAACCTTAAAACAAACCCTAAACCAAATATTATCCTTAAACTAATCCTAACCCTATCCCTAACTACAACCCTAAACCTAACCTAAAGCTAAATCTAACCCTTACTCTAACCCGAAGCCTTACCCTAATGCTAATTCAAAAACTAATACTAAACCTTACCCTAAACCTAACAATAACCCTAAACCTAACTCTAACCTTAACCCAAACACTAAACCTTACCTTAACTCTAACTGTAACACTAACCTTAACCATAACCCTAACCCTAACACTAACACAAGCCCTAACCCTCACCCTAACCCTAACACTAACCCTAAATCTAACACTAACCTTAATACAAACACAAAAACTAATTTTAACCCTAACTCTAACCGTAACACTAACCCTAACAATAACCCTAACCCTAACATTAACAAGACCCCTAACCCTAATCCTAAAACTAACTCTAACCATAGTCCTAAAACTATCCCTAATTCTAACCCTTACCCTAATGCTAAACCTAAACCTAACACTAACACAAATTGTAACCCTTACCTAACACAAACTGTAACCCAAAACCTAACCCTAATTCGAACCCTAATCCTAATCCTAACCCTAAAACTAATCCTAACACTATCTCTAACACTAACCCTATCCATAACACTAACACTAACTTAACAGTAACCCTCAACCGAACTCTAACCCTAATCCTATCATTTATCATAAACTTAAAGCTAAAATTTTCCCTACCCTTAACCCTAACACGAACCCTAAACCTAACCCTAACCCTAACAAAACCCTAAAACTAAACCTAACCCTAATATTAACCTTAATCCTAACCCTTACCGGAACCCTAACACTAACCTTAACACTTCCCTAACCCTAACCCTAAAGCTAATCCTATCCACAAGTGTAACCCTAAACATAATCCTAACCGTAAACCTAACATAAATCTTAACCCTAATTCTAACACTAACACTAAACATAATGCTAACTTTAACACTGACAATAACCCAAAACTTAACCCAAACACTAACCCTAAAATTAACAATAACCATAAAACTAAAGTTAACCCTAACACTAACCATAAAATTAACAATAACCCTAACACTAAACTTAACCCTAACCCTAACCCTATCCTAAAAATAAACCTTACAGTAATCCTAACCCTATCCCTAAACCTAAACCTAAACCTGACGTAACCATAATCCTAAAACTAACCATAACCCTAAACCTAATCCTAACCCTAAAACAATCCCTAGCACAAATCATAACCTTAAACATAACTTTAAACTAACCCTAACTTTTAACTAACACTAACTCAAACTCTAACACTAACACAGACACACTAAAATTAACCCTAACCCTAACACTATCACTAACTCTAAAGGTAAGACAACCCTAATCATAACAATAACACTAACACTAACGATAACACTAACTCTAACCATAACCCTAACCCTAACCCTAAACCTAAAACTAACCCTAACCCTAACCCTAACGCTAACCCTAACACTAAATATAATCCTATCCCTAACACTAATCCTTACACTAACCGTAACCCTTTACCTAACCCTAACACTTACCTCACCCTAAACATAACTCTAACCCTAACACTAACACTAAAACTAACTTTATTCCTAACACTAACCGTAACTGAACACTAAACCTAACCCTAAACCTAAAACAAACCCTAACTCTAAACCTAAACCTAATCCTAACACTAACGATAACCCCAACACTAACCCTATCACTAACCCTAACCCTAAACCTAACCCTAATCCTAACAATAACCTTATCCCTGAACCTTACTTTAACCCTAACACTAACACTAATCCTAAGCCTTACACTAACACTATATCTAAACCACCGGTAACTCTAAAATTAACCCTAATTCTAACCCTTGCCTCATTCTAAAACATTCTAATCATAAGCAAAACCCTAATTTTAACTCAAACCCAACAAAAAACTTAAACCTAATCCTTACACTATCACAAACCATAATTCTTACCCTAACATTTACCTTAACACTAACCATAACCCAAACCCTAGCCCCAATTCTAAAACTAACCCTACCATAACCAGAAACCTAAGCTAACCCTAACCCCCAAATTAAACTTAAACAGAAACAGAAACCTAACCCTAACACTAAACCTAACCATAACCCTAACTCTGATGTAACACTAATCTTAACCCTAATTCTAAACCTATACTTAAAAGTAACCCTAATCCTATCCCTACCCTAGCACTATCCCTAACCCTAGCCCTGACACTAACACTGACACTGAACCTAATACTAAACCTAACCCTACCCCTAACACTCAACCTAACCCTTACCATAACACAAACCTTATCCCTAACCCTAAAACTAAGCCTAACATACAAGTAAACCTAAAACTAACCCCCAAGCCTCATTCTAACCATAAAGCTAACCATAACCCTAACACTTATCCTAACACAAGCCTTATCCCTCACACGAACACTAATTGTAACACAACTCTAACCCTAAAACTAACACTAAAACTAAACCTAATCAAAATCCTAACCCTTACCCTAGAAGTAACCCTAAGCATAACCCTAAATCTAACCCTAAAATGAACCCTAACCATAACCCTAACTCTAACAGTAACCCTAACTCTTACCTTAGCCCTAAACATTAACCTATCCCTAAACAGAACAGTCTCCCTAACCCTAACTGTAACACTAACACTAAAGCTAACACTTAAACTAACCCTAACCCTAAAACTGATAATAATCCTAATTCTAAACCTTACACTAGGTTTAAATCTAACTTTAAACCTAACACTAACTCTAACACTAACCCTAACCGTAATTCTAACACTAACCCTAACCCCAACACTAACCATATCACTAACCCTAATCCTAAACTTAAACCTAAACCTAACACTAACCCTATCCGTAACCCTTACTTTAACCCTAACAATAACACTAACCCTAACCTTAACACTAACACTATTCCTAAACTACCCAAAACCCTAAAACTAACCCTAACCCTAACCCTATTCCTCACTCTCACCCTCTTTCTAATCATAACAAAATCCCTAATTTTAACACTAATCTAACACAAAACCTAAACAAAACCCTTATCCTAACACAAACCATAATTATTATCCAAACACTAAGCTTAACATTAACCCTAATCGAAACCCTAAACCTAATTCTAAAACTAACCCTAACCCTAACTCGAATCCTAACCCTAACCCTAACCCCAAAACTAAACTTAAAATTAAACCTAACCCTAACCCTATCACTAACTCTAACCATAAGCCTAGCCCTAACTTTAACACTATCTCTAAACCTAATTCTAACCCTAAACCTATCCCTAATAGTAACTCTATTCCTAACCCTAACCCAAACACTAACTCTAACACTGAACCTAACCCTACCCCTAACTCTCACCCTAAACCTTACCCTAACACGAACCATAAACTTAAACCTAACCCTAACACTAATCCTAACCCTAAACCTAACACTAAACCTATCCTACAAGTAACCCTAAAACTAACCCTAAACCTAAACCTAAGTCTCATTCTAACCCGAATCCTAACCATAAACTTAACCCTAACCCTATACCTCACTCTAACCCTCCTTCTAATCATAACCAAAACCCTAATTTTAACGGTAACCCTAACACAAACCTAACCTAAACTTTACCCTAACACAAACCATAAATCTTACCCTAAAACTAACCTTAATCTTAACCCTAAACCGAATTAAAACCCTAACCCCCAAACTGACCTTAACCATAACCCTAAACCTAACCGTAACACTAACCCTTACACTAATTCTAACCTTAAACCTAAAAGTAACCCTAAACCTATCCCTAACCCTAACACTATCCCTAACCCGAACCTTAACACTAACACTGAACATAACCGTAAACCTAACCTTACCCCTTACCCTCACCCAACCTGTACCATAACATAAACCCTAACCCTAACACTAATCCTAACCCTAACCATAACACTAAGCTTAACCTACAAGTAACCCTAAAACAAACCCTAAATCTAACCCTAAACCTAATCCTAAACCTCATTCTACCCCTAATCCCAATACTAAATTTAACCCTTACCCTATCCCTAACCGTAATACAAACCCTAACCCTAATACTTACTCTAACACAAATCATACACCTCACACAAACAACATCCTAAAACTAAATAACACTTAAACTATCACAAACACCATAACACCTAACCCAAAGTCTAAAAGTAACCCTACCCTAACCCGAAACCTAACACTAACTCTAACCCTAAAACTAACCCTAAACATAACCCGAACACTAAGCCTAAATTGAACCCTAAAAGTAACCCTAACCCTAACTGTAACACTAACACTAACCCTAACCATAGCCCTAACCTAACATTCTCCCTAACCCTAACCCTAACACTAACACTAAATCTAACCCTAAACCTAACCCTAACTCTAACACGAATCCTATCCCTAACACTAACACGAACCCTAAACCTAACCCTAACACTAACCCTAATGCAAACTCTTACACTAAACCTAAACATAACCATCAACCCAACCTTAACTCTAAAACTGACCCTAACCTTAAACATAACCCTAACCTTAACACGAACCCTAACATTAAAACTAACCCCAGCACTAACCCTAAAACTAACCCTAAACCTATCCCTAACCCTAACACTAACACTAACCCTAACCATTACAATAACCCTAAACCTAACCCTAACACTAACAGTAACCCTAGAACTCAACATAATCGTAACCTTAACCCTAACACTTACTCTAACCCTAACTCTAACACTAAGCCTCAAACTAATTCTAACACTAACCCAAACACTAATCCAAAAACTAATCTTAATTCTAACTGTAACACTAACCCTAATCCTAACCATAAACCTACAACGAACTTTAAATCTAACCCTAAGCAAAACTCTAACACAAAGCCTAAACCTAACCCTAACCTTAATCCTAACACTAAACCACACCCTAACCTTAACCCTGACACAAAACCTTCCCTAATACTAACCCTAACACAAAACCTAACAAAACCATAACCATAACCCTAATCTAAATTTAACCCTAACACCTAACCCTAAACCTAACCATAACCCAAACACTAACACTAACACTAACCCTGAACCTAACCCTAACACTAACCCTAAACGCAACCCTAAGCATATAACTAACCATAACCCTAAACCTAACCCTAAACCTAACACTAATCCTATCACTAACCATAACCCTGAGCCTAACCCTAAATCTAACTCTAATCTTTACCTAACCCTAACAATAACCTTAACCCTAACCCTATCAAAACACTAACTTTACCCTAACAGTAACTCTAACAGTTACCCTAAACCCAACCCTAATCCTAACAATAAAACTAATCCCAACCCTAAACTTAACCCTAATCCTAAACCTAACCCGAACCATAACCCTAAACCTAACCTTAATACTAAACATAACTCTAACCCTAACCCTAATCTTAATTGTAAATCTAGCCCTAACCCAAATCCTAACCATAAAACAAACCCTAACACTAAACCTAACACTAACCCTAAGCCTAAACATTACCCTAACCCTAATACTAAACCTAACCCTAACCCTAAGCCTACACCTAACCCTAGCACTAAAACTAACACTAATCCTAACCCTAACATCAAACCTAAAGCTTACTGTAACCCTAACTCTAACCCGAACACTAAGAATAACCATAAACCTAACACTAACCATAACATTAAACCTAACCCTATCCATAACCCAAACACTAATACTAACCCTAACACTAACCCTAATGTTAACACTAAACCTAAATTTAACTCTATGCCTAATGCTAACCATAACACTAACCCTAACCCTAACCCTAACTCTAACTGTAACACTAAACATAATCCTAACCCTAAACCTAATTATAATCCTAACACCAAACATAAACAATAACACCAACCCTAACACAAACCCTTACCCTAACGTTGAAACTACTCCTAACACTAACCTTAACCCTAACACTAACCCTAACCCTATCCTTAAGCCTAATAGTATCCCTAATTGTAACCCTAACAATAATCCTAACCCTAAAGCTTACCCTAACACAAACCCTAACCCATTCCGTAAAAGTACCCTAACTTTAACCCTAACACTAACATGAATTTTAACAATAACACAAACAATAATCCTAACCCTAACAATAAGCATTACTCTAAACTTAAACCTAACCCTAATCCTACCCGTAATGCTAATCCTAACCCTAACCCTAACACAAACCCTAACCGAAACCTATACCTAAAATTGTCCCTAATCCTAGCCCTAACCCTAAAACTAACACTAACCCTAAACTTAACTGTTACCCTAACCCTAACACTCACCTTATCCTAACAGTAATCCTAACACTTAACCTAACACTAATCCAAAACATAACTTTTACCCTAACCAAACACTAACGCTAACCCTAACATTAACCCTAACACTAATACAAACCAAATCCACAACCCTAACCCTAAACCTAATCCTAACAATAACCCAAACACTAACCCTAACCCTAAAGCGAATCCTAACACACACACTAACCAAAACACTGACCCGAACAGTAACCATAACCCTAACACTTACCCTAACACTAAACCTGAACCTAACCCTAACACTAACACTAAACATCGCCACAAACCTAGCCCTAACCTTAACACTAAATCTAACCCTAACCTAACACTAACCATAAACCTAACTATAACCCTATCCCAAACACTATCCCTAACCCAAACTGTAACACTAACCCTAAACTTAACCGTAAACATACACCTTACACTAACACTAACCCCAAACCTAATCTTTAAACAAACCCTAACCGTAACTCTATCCATAACCCTAACACTAACTCACATCCTAACAATAACCCTAATACAAACCATAACTTTAACTGTAACCTTAACAAAAACACTAACCCTAACCCTAATCCTTGCTTAACGCTAAACCTAACACTAACTCTAACACTAACCCTAACACTAAATTCAACTCTAAACCTAACAAAAATCCTAAACCCAAACATAACTCTATAACTAACACTAACCCTAACCCTAAGCCTAAACCTAGCACTAACCTAAACCTAACTTTACTCAAACTGTAACACTAACATTAACCCTAAACGTAACCCTAGACATAACACTAAAACTAAACCTAATGCTAATGCAAAATATAACCCTAACAAAAACCAAAACCTAACCCTAACAGAAACCCTAAACATAAAACTAATACTAACACTAACACTAAACCTAAACCTAACCCTAACCCTAATTCTAAAAATAATACTTACCCTAACCTTAACCCTAACCCTTACCATTACCCTATGACAAACAGTAACCCTAAACCTAACACTAACCCTAACCCTAATGCTAAGCCTAACCCTAATCCTAAATGTAACCCTAATCTTAACTGTAACATAACCCTAACCCAAACCCCAACACTAACACAAATCCTAACACTAACTATAACCCTAAACCTAAATATAAACATAACACTAATCCTAACAATAATCTTAACCCTAAAAATAAAACTAACCATAACACTAACCATAAACCTAAACCTCACCCCAAACCTAACCCTAAACTGAATACTAACCCTAACCCTAACACTAACCCTAACCATAATTCTAACCCTATACCTAACCTTAACATAACCCTAACTCTAAAACTAACCCTAACACAAACACTAACCTAACCCTAAACCTAAACCTGTCCTAACCCTAACCCTAACCCTAACACTAACCCTAACCCTGACCCTAACCCTATCCCTAACACACACCTAATCCTAACCCTACACTTAACACTAAGCTTAACACTAACCCTAATCTAACTATAACCCAAAACAAAACACTAAGGCTAACCCTAACTCTAACACTAACCCTAACTCTGACCCTAACCCTAGCCCCATCTCTCACCCTATCCCTTACCCTAAGCCAAATCCTCATCCTAATGCTACCCTAGTCCTAACCATAATTCTTAGCCTTCCGCAAACCCTAACTCTATTACTAGTCATGAACATAGCCCTCATTCTAGCTGTATTCCTAACCCTAACGCTGACACTTATTCTGACCCTAACACTAACCATAGATTTAAATATTACCCTAACCCTAAACTGAACCCTTACACTACATCTACCGGTAAACCTGTACATAAATCTAACAGTAACAGTAGCATTAGACAAACCTAATTTATATAGAGTCATAAATCTAGCCCTGGCCCTAAACAAAAACCTAGCACTAGCACTAACAATAACCCTTGTCCTAACGTAAAGACTAAACCTCTCACTAGACTAAACACTATTCCTAATTGTGGCTCTAAACCTAAAACTAACTCTAACCCCACAATGATCATTAATCTAATAGAAACTCCAGCTCTAAACCTTATCCTAAACCAAAACCTAACTGAAACACTAGCCTTATCCATTACCTTTACCCTAAAACTAGCCATAACCATATCTGGCGCTCTTACATCACCCAAGCCCTAACGTTAGCCCTAAGCAACACACAAAACCTAGCCCTTATCCTAGCCGTAAACCTAGCCCCAATCACAACCCTAACCATAACCTTAGACCTAACCATAATGCTAACCCTCGCCTTAGCCCCAAACCTAGCTCAAATTCTAATCCTTATCCTAAAGAAAACCCTAACCCTAAACCTAACACTAGCCTTGACTCCAAACCTAAGCTCCTCCATAGACCTATCATTACCTCAAATGCCTACACTTACTCTAACCCTAACCCTAAAATTAAATCTAGACCTAACCCTAACCCTAACACTAACTCTAATCCTAACCTTAACCCTATCACTAACCTTATCTCTAACCCTATCCGTTACCCTAAAGAAATGCCTAAGTGAAATGCTAACCCTAGGCCTAACAATAAGCCTATCATTAGCACTAACCCTGTCCATTACTCTAAACCTAACTGGAACCATAATCCTAATTCTATCTATTACCCTAACCATAACCCGAACCCACAACTAATTCAAGCATTAACCCTAAATCTTAACCTACATCAAACCCTATCTGGATCCTGACTCTAATAATACAGCTAGCTCTAAACTTGATCTTTACCCTACACATAAACCTAACAATAGACAAAGCCATAACCTAACACTAAAACTAAAACTAAACATAAACCTAGACTTGACATTAGCCCTAACCCTAATCTTAGCCATAGCCCTAACCCAAACCCTCAGCCTAGCCCTAAACTTAGTCTTAATCCTATCCCAAAACCTAGCCTTAGTCATAGAACCTAATTCTTACCCTTGCCCTAGGCTTAAAGCTAGCTATAACCCTATCCCTTCACATAAACCTAATCCTAACCCTAACACTAACACTAACCCTAACATTAGGCCTAAACCTAATAGCAACCCTAGCACTAATCCTAGCCCAAATTTAGCCCTAACCATAAAGGGAACCATAACCTTAGCTGAAAGACTAACTCGTACTCTGAACCCAGCCCTATTTCTAGTTCTAACCCTATCTGTTACCATAACCCTATCACTAGCCCTAAACTTAGCCCTAACCCTAGCCATAGCCCTAAACCTAGATCTAACCATAACAATAAATCTAAGCCTAAACTTCACCCTACCATTAGCCCTAACACTATTGCTAATCATAAAACTAGCCCTAACCCTAGGTCTAGTTCTAAAACAAAACTGAGACATAGCCCTATCCCTAAGCCTACCTGACCTTAACACTAGACCTGACATTAGCTCCTATACCTAGCCCTAATCCTAGTTCTAAGCCCAGCCTTAATCCTTACTGTGATCTTAACCCCAGCCCTATCCCTAATTTTATCCCTTGTCCTAGCACTAAACAGAGCTATAACATCATATATTACCATAACACTAATGCTAACCTTAACCCTAGCCCTAAACCTAGGCCTAAACATAACACTAACCTTAGCACAAATCCTAGCTCTAATTTAGGCACTAAACCTAACCCTATCCCTATCCCTAAGACTAACTCTAACTCTCACAATAGCCTTATCCCTAGTTCTAAACCTATCCCTTACCATAAACCAAAACCTAGACGTAATTGAAGCCCAACCTTAGACCTAACCTTTGCCTTACCACTAAAGCTGAATCAAACCCTAACCTTAAGCCTAAATCTCACCCTAACACTAGCCCTAACAGTAATGCTAATTGGAAAAATAGCCCTAAAGCTAATCTAGCCCTAAAACAATACTGAGCCATAAACCTAACACTAACCCTTAACTTAAACCAAACAATAACCCTAAACCTAGCCCTAAACCTTGCCATAATTTGAGTGCTAAACCTTACCGTAGAAGTCAGCATGACCCTGACTCAGATCTTAACACTAACCCCAGCTCTATACCTTGCACTCACGCTAACCCGAAAACTAGCCCTCTTCAAAAACCAAGTTTTTGTCATTAGCCATAGTCCTAAAGCTAACAGAAATACTAGCGCTAATCCAAGCTCTAACCCTAGGTTTAACCCTGACTAACCCTTACCCTAACCTTAACCCAGCCCTAAACCTATATGTAACCCTAATCCTACCTCTAAACACATCCCATTCCCTAAGCGAAACCCACACCCTAATGTTACCTAGTCCTAACCCTAATACTTAGCCTACCCCAATCCCCAACTCTGTTACTAATCCTAACCCTAGCCCTTATTCTAGCTATAACTCTAACCCAAACCTTGACCTTTATTCTGACTCTAACAATAACACTAGAACTAAACTTCACACTAATCTAAACCGGACCCTACCCCTACCCCTACCAGTAAACCTGTAACTATACCTAACAGTAACACTAGCACTAGACTAAACTTAATCCTAAATATAGTCATAAATCTCGCCCTAGGCATAAACAAAAACTTTACACTAGCCCTAAAAATAACCCTTAACCTAACCTAAATATTAACCCTATCCATAGACCCAACACTAGTCCTAATTCTGGCCCTAACCCTAACCCTAACCTATAGTCCTAATACTAGCCATAAAAACCACACAAACCTAGCATTATCCTAGCCCTTAACCTAGCTCTAATCATAACCCTAACCATAACCCTAGTCCTGACTCTAACCCTAACCATCTCCCTAGCCCTAACCCTAGCTCATACTCTAACACTTACCCTAAACCTAACCCTAGCCCTAATCCTAACCTTAACCATAGTACTAAACTTAGCTCTAACCCTATCCATTACCCTAAAAAAAGCCTAACCCAAACGCTAACCCTAGGCCTACAATAACCCTATTGCTAACACTAACCCTATACATTACTCTAAACTTAACCAGAAACATAAACCTAATTCTATCCATTACACTAACCCTAATCTGAACCAACTGCTAATTCAAGCATTAACCCTAAATCTTAACCTAAAGCAAACGCTACCTGGACACTGACCCTAATAATACACCAAGCTCTAAACTTGAACCTTACCCTACACCTAAACCTTCCAATAGACATAGCCATAACCTAATGCTAAAACTAATACTAACCATAAACCTAGACTGACATTAGCCCTAGTCCTAACTCTAGCCCTTAAACTAGGCCTAAATCTAACACTAGCAGTATTCCTAGCCCTAATTTAGCCCTAACAGTAAACCTAAACTATCCCTATCCCTAGGACTAACTCGAAATTCACCCTAGCCTCATCCCTGGTTCTAAACTTATTCCTTACCATAACCCAAATGTTAGCCCTGTCCGTAGCCCCAATCTTAGCCCTAACCTTTGCCCAAGGTTTAAACCTGGGTAAAAACTAAAATTAAGTATAAGCCTCACCTTAACACCAGCCCTAACACTAATGCTAATTGGAAAACTAGCCCTAAGTCTACCCTAAACCTAAAGCAAAACTGAGCCATAACCCTAAACTTTAACCTAAACCAAACACTAAAGCTACACATAGCCCTAAACCTAGCCCTCATTTGACTCTTAACCCTAACCCTAGAAATAACCCAGACTCTGACTCAGCCCCTAACACTAACCCTAGCTCTAAGCATTGCCCTAATGCTAAAACTAGAACTAAAGTTAAGCAGAAACCTAGTTCTTTCATTAGCCTTTATCATTAATTCTTATCATAGTCCTAATGATAAACAAATCCTTGCCCCAATCCAAGTCCTAACTCTATTTTGAACTGTAACCTAACCCTAACCCTAGCCCTAAACCTAACCCTAACCCTAACCCTGTCTTAAACCCTATCTCTTTTTCTAAGTCAAACCCTCACTCTAATGCTACCCTAGTTCTAAACTTAATCCATAGCCTACCTCAAACCCTAACTCTATTACTAGTCCTATCCTATCCATCACTCTAGCTCTAAACCTAACCCTAACCCTGACCCTTATTCTGACCCTAACACTAACCCTAAGTGTAAACCTGACCCTAACACTAAACCAAACCCTAACACTTCCCATACCGGTAAACCTACACTTAAGATAAACAGTAAAACGAGCACTAGATGAAACCTAATCCTAAATATAGTCATAAATCTAGCCCAAGTCTTAAACAAGAACCTAGCACTAGCTCTAACAATAACCGATAACCTAATTTAAAGACTAAACCTATCCCTAGACCCAACGCTAGTTAAAATTCTGGCACTCACACTAAATCTAACCCTATCCTGAACAAGGACCCTTAACCCTAAACAAACTCTATCTCTAAATCTTATCCTAACAAAAATCCAAACCATAACACTAGACATATCCATAACCCTTACCCTAAAACTAGCCATAAACATATTCCTAACTCTTATATTTCCCATAGCCCTAATGTTAGCCCTAAACCTCTCAGAAAACATAGCCCTTAACCTAGCCCTAAACCTAACCCTAATCATAACCCTAACCATAAACCTAGACCTAAGCCTAATCTTACCCTCACTGAGACCTAAACCTAGCTCAAACTCTAACCCTTACCCTAAACATAACCCTAACCCTAGACCTGACTCTAAACCTAACACTCGCCAAAGACCTAACCCTAGATCAAATGCTAGCACTTAATCTAAAACTATCCCTGACACTAACCCTAGTCCTCACCCTAACCCTAGCCCTAATCATAACCTTATCCTTAGCCCTAACCTTATCTCTAAAACTATCTATTACCCTAAAGATACGCCTATCTCATATGCTAACCCTAGGCATAATGCTAATCCTATCGCTGACACTAACCCTATCCATTACTCTAAATCTAATCTGAACCCTAAACCTAATCCTATCCATTACCATATCCGTAACCCTAACCCTAGAGCTAATTCAATCCTTAGCCGTAAAACTTAACCTAAATGAAACCCTACCTGGACTCTGACCCTAATAATAATACAGCTAGCTTTAATCGTGACCCTTACGTAAACCTAAACCTTACACTAGATCTAGCCATAACTTAACCCTAAAACTAACACTAGCAATAAATCTAGACCTGACATTAGCCCTATCCCGAATCCTAGCCCTAGCTCTAACACAAACCCTCATACTAGCTCTAAACATAGTCTTAATAGTAACCCTAGCCCTAACCCTAATTCTAACCCTTGCCCTAGCCCTAAACCTATTTATAACTCCATCCCTCATCCTAACCCTAGCCCTAAATCTAGCCCTAATTTAGCCCTAAACCTAAAATTAACCTTAATCCTAGCCCTAATACTAACTCTAACTCTCACCCAGCCCTATATCTAGTTCTAACTCTATCTGTTAATAACCCTAATACTAGCCCTAACCTTAGCCCTAAACATAGCCAGAGCCTTAAACTTAGATCTAACCAAAACAATAAATCTAAGCCTAAAACTCACAATACCACGAGTGCTAACACTATCACTAACCCTAAAAAAAAAAAAAAAAACCCTTTGATGTAAAACAAAACTGTGAAAAATCCCTAACCCTAACCCGAACCAAACCATAATCCTAGACTTGATATTAGGCCTATCCCTAATTTTTACCCTAACCCTAGAGAAACCCTAACCCTACAAGTAGCCTTAACTCTAGTCCTAATTCGAGTCTATCCCTAAGTCTGACGAGTAACACTGATTCTGACTCTGACAGTAACACTAACCCTATCTCTAATCATCACCCTAAACCTAAACCTCATCTACACACTAGATTTAGATATAATGCTAAATTTGACACTATCCCTAATCATAATCCTAGTTCTAACATTAGCCCAAATCCTAAATAGCCCTAATCTAACTCAAAACCTAGACCTAATCAGAGCCCAATCCTAGCTTTAACCCTAGCCCTAACCCTAATCCTAGCCCTAACACTTAACCTAAATCTAACCATAAAGCTAAATCTTGTACTTATCCGAAATCTAATCCAAACACTAGCCTTAATTCTAACCATAATCCTAGCCCTATCCCTAGCACTAATCTTATCCATTACCCTAACCTTAAGCCTAACAAAATTCTAACCCTAAGCCTAACCCTAATAATTGCTCTAAGCTAACCATAAACCGAGCCTAAATGTAGCTCTAATCCAATCTATTACCCTAACCATAACCCTAAGCAAATTGTATCCCTAGGCCTAAACTAACCCTATTCCTAACCCTAAACCTGGTTATTACTCTAAATCTAACCTTAAGCCTAACACTAACCCTAATGCTAATTTGAGCCCTAAACCTAATCCTTAACCTAACACATACCCTAAATCTGACTCTGACCCTAATAATACCTCTAGCTGTGAAAATGAACCTAACTTTCAACATAACACTTACAATAGATCTGGCCATAATGCTTAGCCTAAAATTATCCCTAACCATAACCCTAGACCTGACATTAGCCCTATCCCAAATCCTAGCCCTAAACCTAACACAAATCCTAGCCTTAAACTTATCCCTAAGCCTAGCCTTAACCGTAACCCTAACACTAACCTAGCCCTAACGATAATTTTATGCTTTGCCCTACCCCTAAATGTAGCTGTAACATCATACCTTACCAAAACCCTAATGTTAACCCTAAACCTAGCCCTAAACCTAGGCCTAAACCTACCACTAACCATAGCTCTAATCTAGCCCTAATTTAGCCCTAACCCTAAACCTAAAACTATCCGAAGCCCTAAGACTAACTCTAACTCTCGCTCTATCCCTATCCCTAATTCTAAACCTATCCCTTACCATAACCCAAAACCTATTCTTATCCCTAGCCCCAACACTAGCCCTAACTTTCACACTAGCCCTAAACCTTGATCTAACCCTAACCTTTAGCCTAAAGCTCACTCTAACACTAGCCTTAACCCTAATGCTAATTGGAAAACTAGCCCTAACAGTACCCTAGCCCTAAAACAAAATAGAGCCATAACCCTAACCCTAAACCTTAACCTAAACCAAACCCTAACCCTACACCTAGCCCTAAACAAAGCCCTAATCTGAGTCCGAATCCTAATCCTGGAAGTAATCCTGACCCTTACTCAGACCCTACCAGTAACCCTAGCTATAAACATTGACCTAAAGCTAAACCTAGAACTAGCCCTAATGAGAATCCTAGTTCTTTCATTAGCTGTAGCCCTAATGCTAATACAAATCCTAGCCATATTCCAAGACCTAAAAATAGGTTTAACTCTAAACCTAACTGTAAACCTAAACCTAACCCTAACTCTACCTCTAACCCTATCCCTTTCCCTAAGCCAAACCCTCACCCTAATGCTACTCTAGTCCTAACCAAAAACCTTTACCTACCTGAAACCCTATCTCAATTACTAGTCCTAACCCTAGCCATCATTCTAGCTCTACCTCAACTCTAACCCTGACACTTATTCTGACCCAAAAACTAACCCCAGGTCTAAACCTAACATTAACCATAAAGCAAAACCTAACCCTACTTCTACCAGTAAACCTGTACATAAACTTAACAGTAACACTAGCACTAGACCAAACATAATCCTAAATAGAGTCATAAATCTAGCCTTAGCCCTAAACAGAAACCTAGCACTATCCTTAACAATAACTGTTAACCTAACATAAAGACTAACTCTATGCCTAGACCCAATGCTAGTCCTAAATCTGGACCTCACCCTAAACCTAACCCTAACCTGAACAATGACTGTTACCCTAAAACAAACCCTAGCTCTAAATCTTATCCTAAACCAAAACTTAACTAGAACACTAGATTTATCCATAACCCTAACCCTAAATCTAGCCATAATGTTTTCCCTAGATTTTACATTCCCCTTAGTCTTAATGCTAGCCATAAACATCACACAAAACATAGCCCTTTTCCTAGCCCTAAACCTAGCCATTATTGTAACCCTAACAATAAACCTAGACCTAACACTAACCCTAACTATTGCCCTAACCCTAATTCTAGCTTAAACTCTAACCTTAATGTAAACATAACCCTAACTTTAACTCTAACTTTACCCTGACTCTAACACATCCCTCATAATAGCCCTAATCCTAGCTCAAATGCTAACACTTACCCCAAACCTAACCCTAACCCTAGTCCTAATTCTAACCTTAATCCTAGCCCTAACCTTAGCTCAAAACCTATCCATTACCCTAAAGATAAGCCTAATGCAAATGCTAACTCTAGGCCTAACACTAACACTATTTCTAACACTAACCATATTCAGTATTCTAAACCTAACCTGAACCTTAAACCTAACCCTATCAATTACCCTAACCAGAACCCTAAACTTATCATAATGCTAATTAAATCCTTAACCCTAAATCTTAACCTAAACCAAACCCTACTCGAACCCTGACCTAATAATACACCTAACTTTAAACCTGACCCTTAACATAAACCTAATCATTACAAGAGACCTAGCCATAAGATAACCCTAAAACTAACTATAATGATGAACCCAGACCTGTCTTTAGCCCCAGCCCTAATCCTAGCCCTAACCCTAACACAAACACTTGTCCTCATTTTAGGCCTTTACCTAGCCTTAATTCTAACCCAAACCCTAACACTAGCCCTATTTCTAATTTTAACCTTCCTCCTAGACCTGAACTTAGATATAACCCCATCCTTTCCCCTAACCCTATCACTAACTCTAACCCTAACACTAACCCTAGATCTAATACTAACCCTAATTTAGCCCTAATGCTAACTCCACCCCTAACCTTGGCCTAAGACTAACTCTAACTCTCCCCCTATACCTATTTCTAGTTCTAACCATATCCATTACAATAAACCTAAAACAAGCCCTAACCTGAGCCCTAACCCTAGCCCTAGACCCTACCCTAGATCTAAGCATAACTCTACATTTGACCCTAAACCTAAGCCTAACCCTCAACCTACCACTAGACCTAACACTATCGCTAATCTTAAAACTAGCCGTAACCCTAGCCTTATCATTTAAACAAAACCAAGCCATTGTCCTAACCCTAAATATTAACCTAAACCAAACCCTAACCCTAAACCTAGCCATAACCTTCTAGCTCTAATTCATATCATAGTCATAAAATTAACCCTGACCCTGACTTATATTCTAACACTAACCTTAATTCTAAATATCACACTAACCCGAAAGATAGGGATAACAATAGATCTAGACCAAATACTAACTCTAATTATAACCTTAGTTCTTATATTAGCCATAGTCCTAACCCTATCCCTAAACCTAACAGAAAAACCAGCCCTAACCTGAGTCCTAAACCTAGACGTAAACCTAAACCTAAACCTATCCCTAGCCCTAACCCTAACCCTAATCCTAGCCCTAACCCTAGCTCTAACTCTATCACTTACACTAAGCCAGACCCTATCCATAATGCTAACCATAGTCCTAATCCTAATCCATAGCCTAACCCAAACCCTAACCCTATTTCTAGTCATAATCCTAACCCTCATTCTAGCTCTAAACCTAACACAAATAATTACACTAACACAAACCCTCAGTCGAAATCTGACACTAACTTTAAAGCAGACCCTAAAAGTAGCTTTACCAGTAAACTTATTCCTAAACCTAAGCCTAACACTAGCCCTAGACCTAAGCCTAATCCTAAATGTAGATTTAACTCTAGACCTAGACCTAAAAAAAAAAAAAAAAAAAAAAAAAACACACTGAGCCCTAGCCCTAACATCATCCTTAAACTAAAGCGAACACTAACCCTTTCCCTAGACCTAAACCTTGTCCTAATTCTGGCTTTCACCCTAATCCTAACTCTAACCTAAACACTGACCCTAACACTAACACTAAACCTAGCTCCAAACCTGAACCTAACCCAAAACCTAAACCTAACACTAGACATAGCCATAACCCTAACCCTAAAACTAGCTCTAATAAGAACCCTAGATCTTACATTACACATAGCCTTAACCCTGGGCCATACCTAACACAAAACCTATCCCTATTCTGAGGGCTAATGCTACCCTAAGCATAACCATAATCCTAAATGTAGTGCTAACCCTAACCCTCACCTTAGACATAACCTTTAGCCTAAACATAACTCTAGACCTGTTCATAAACATAAACCTAACCCTAGCCCTAATCCTAAACTTAACCCTAGTACTAACCCTAGCTCTAAACCTAACATTACCCCAACTCTAACCCTAATAATAACCCTAGCCCTAAACCTAACACTATCCCTAACCCTAATCATAAACATATACCTCGACTTAACCCTAAACCTAACTGTTGCCACAAACTTAACCCTAAACCTTACCATAAATCAAAACTAAACCTATCCCTGAACCTAAATTTAACCACTACCTAAACTTAACCCTAAGCCTAATCTTACATCTAATCCATACATTACTGTAAAACTAACTCTAACCCTAATGAAAACCCTAGACCTAAACCCATCCCTAACCTTAACAATAACCATAACACTAACCTAGTCCTAACACTCCCCTAGCCCTAAACATAGCTTAAACTCTAACTCTTACACTAACCATAACCCTAGCCCTAGCCCTAATCAAAACCATAATTCTAGCCCTAATCCTAATATTAAACCTAGCCATAATCCTAACTAATATAGCCCTATTCCTAACCCTAACCCTTACCCTAGAATTAAGACTAACTATATTTCTCACACAAGACCTATCCCTACTTCTAATCCAATACCTCACCTCAACACTAACCCAAGCCCTAACGCTAGGCACAACCCTTGTCCTAGAACTAATTCTAGTTAGAAACCTATCTCTAAAACTAACCCTATCCCTTACCATAAACATAACCCTAGTTATAATCCTTAGCCCTGGCATTAACCTATCTCTAAAACTAACCCTAAACTGAGGCCTCAGCCTAACCCTGAAATTAGCTCTAACCCTAATGCTATTTTTAAAATTAGCTCTAACCCTAGCCCTAGCCCTAAAATAAAACTGAGCCATACTTCCAATACTAACCCTTACCCTAGACGAAAGCCTAACCCTACACCAGTCCTAACCATAGCCCTAATTTGAAACCTAACCATAACCCTAAACCTAACCTTGACCCTGACTCATATGCATCCACTAAACCTAGCTCTAAGCATCAACCTAAACTTAAACCTAACCCTAACACTAGGCTTAGCCCTCAACTTAACCCTAAAACTAACCCTAATAATAACCTTGTTTCTTACAATAGCAATAACCATTACACTAGCCCTAACCCTAAAACAAAACTACCCCTATTCCAAGCCCTAACATGAGCTTTAACCCTAAACCTAACTCGAACCTTAGTCCTAAGCTTAGCTCTAAACCTATCGCTTACCCTAAGCCAAACCCTCACCCTAATGCTAACCATATTCTTAGTACTAATCCTCAAAGTAACCAAAACCTACCTCTATAACTAGTCCTAACACTAGCCTTCATTCTAAATCTAACCATAACCCAAACCCTAACCCTATCCCTGAGCATTATTCTGACCATAACATTATCTTAGCTCTAAATCTAAACCTTACAGTAAACCAAAACCTAACACTAGCCCTACTGGTAAACTTATACCTAAACCTAAACCTAACACTAGCCCTAGACCTAAACCTAATCCTAAAGCTAGCCATAACTATAGCTATAGACTTAAAGGCAAACTAGACCTAGTCTTAGCAATAACCCTTAACCTAACCCAAAATTTAACCCTACCTCTAGACCTAACCCTAATCCTAATTCTGGCTTTAACCCTAACCATTACCCTACCCAACACTGTCCCTGACACTAACACTAACCCTAGCTCTAAACTTAACCCTAACCCTAAAACTAACCCTAAAACTACATCTAGTCTTAACATTAACCATAAAACTAGTCTTAATCATTACATTAGTTCTTACATTAGTCATAGCCCTAACCTATCACAAACCCGAGCCCTAATCCAAGCCCTACTTTAGCTTTAACCCTAAAGCTAACACTAACAATAACCCTAGCCCTAACCCTAACCCTAAGCCTAACCCTAGACCTAATCCTAACAATAACCCTAGCCCTAACCCTAGCTCTAACCCTATTCATTACCCTAAAATAACTATAATCCTTATGCTAACTCTAGGCGGAACCTAATCCTAGCACTAGCCTTAATCCTATCTATTAACCTAAACATAAACTGAACCATAAACCTAACTGTGTCATTACCTGATCCCTAAATATAAGAGTAATTTCAGCCCTAAACCAAAACCGTAACCTAAACTCAACCCTAAACTTAACCCTGATTCTAATAATACCCATAGCTCTAAACGTGACCCTAAAAAGAAACCTAACCTTTACAATAGACCTAGCATAAACCTAACCTTAAAACTATGTATCCCTAACTGTACCCTAGACCTGACATTAGCCCTAGCTTTAATCTAGCCCTAATGCAATACAAAATTTAGTCCACATCCTAGCAAAGAACCACACCTTAATCATAACCCTAACCTTAATGTTAACCTTAATCTTAACCCTAATTCTCACCCTAGTCCTAGAACTAGCTATATTCCCATCACTTACCCTACACCTAACCTAACCTAAAACTAACACTAACCCTAGCTGTAAGCCTAGGCCTAACCCTAACACTAACCCTAGCCCTAATTCAAGCCCTAATTTAGCCCTATCCCTAACCCTAACCCTAGCCCTAAGAATAACTCTAACTCACACACTAGCCCTATACCTAGTTCTAAACCTTTCCCTTACCATCATCATATACCTAGCCCTAAATAGAGCCCTACCCTAGCCATATACTAAGCCCTATCACAAAAACTAGATCTAAACCTAACTCTAAATTTAACACTAACCCTAAGACTAAACCTAACCATAACTCTACTCTTAACCCTAATCCTTAACCTAAGCAGGAATCTCAAACTTACACTAGCCCTAACCCTAAGACTAATAAAAAAACTAACCGTAACCCTACCCCTAGCACTAAAACAAAACTAAGTCATAGACCTAACCTTAATCCTTAACCTAAAACAATCCTAACCCTACACCTAGCCCTCACCCTATCCCTAATTATAGTCTAACCCTAACCCGAAACAAACCCTGACCCTGACTCTGACTCTAACACTAACCCTGACTCTAAACATCATCATCACCATAAACCTAACCTTAACACTAGACCTAGACCTAATACTAACCTTATAACTAACTGTAAAGATAAACCTACTTCATACGTTAGTGGTAGCCTTAACCCTAGCCCTAACCTAAACCCAAAACCTAGACTTGGTCTGAGTCCTAAATCTAACTTTAACCCTAAAATTCAACCTAACCCTAACCCAAACACTAGCCCTAATCCTATACATAACCCTAGCCCTAACCTTAGGGCTAACCCTATCCATTACCCTCACGATAACCCTAACCCTTCTGATAACCCTAGGCCTAAACCTTACCCTATACATTACACTAAACCAAATCTAAACCCTAAACCTAACCCTGTCATTACACTAATCCTAAATCTAACAGTAATTCGAGCCCTGCACCTAAACACTAACAACCCAAACCCTAATCCTGACCCTGATTCTAAAAATAACCCTAGATCTAAACCTGACCCTAACCAAAAACCTAACTCTTACACTGGACCAAGCCATAAGCCTAACACTAAATCTATCCATAACTGTAACCCTAGACCTGACATTAGCCATAGTCCTAATATTATCCCTATCCCTAAAACAAAGTCTAGTCCTCAAGGTAGCCCTAAACATAGTCTTAATCATAACCTTAAACCTAACCCTAGTTCTAACACTAATACTAACCCTTGCCCTTGCCCTAAGCCTATCTATAATCACATCCCTTACCTTAAATTAAACCCTAACTCTAACCCTAACCCTAGTGGTGAGCCTTGCCTTATCCTTACCCTAGCACTAACCCTAGAGAAAAATCTGACAAGAAATCTAATCCTAACTCGATGCCTTAGCCTAATCCCAAAACTAGCCCTAACGCTAGCCCTAACATAACCCTAGCAGTAATTTAGCCCTATCCCTAAACCTAACCCTAACCCTATCCCTAAGACAAACTCTCTCATACAAGCCCTATCACTTATTCTAAACCTATCCTTTACCATAACCCTAACCATAACCCTAACCCTAGTGCTAACCCTTTCCGTATCCTTATCCCTAGTACTAACCTTACTCAAAATATAACTCTAAAACTAGCCCTAAACTGAAGCCTAAGCCTAAACCTAACACTAGCCCAAACCATAACACTAATCCTAAATGAGCCTTAATGCTAGCCCTAGCCCTAAAACAAAAGTGAGCAATAGCTCTAACCCTAAACATTAGCCTAAAACAAACCCAAACATTACACCTATACCTAAACCTAGACTTATTTGAGTTGAAATCTGAACCCTTAAACTAACCCTGAACCTGACACTGACCCTATCACTTCTAGCTCTAAACATCTCCCTCACAGTAAACCTAACCCTAACACTAAACCTAGCACTAAAAGCCTACAACTAGCCCTAATTTTAAAGCTAGTACTTACATTAGCTCTAACCATAACCCTGGCCCTAACATAACCCAAAACCTAGCCTTAATCAGAGCCCTAACCCTAGCTTTAAACCTAACCTAACCCTAACAATAGCCCTAATTGTAACCACAACATTAGCCTTAAACTTCTCTCTAACTCTATCCCTTAACATAACCATAACCCATACCATAATGATAACCCTAAGCATAAACCTAACCCTATCTCGAATCCTAACTGTTCCATTACCCTAAACCTAACCTGAATCCTAAATCTAACCCTATCATTACCTTAACACTAATCCTAAAACTAATTCAAGCCCAAAATTAATACCTTAACTTATCTCAAACCCTAACTCAGACCTTGACCCTAATAATACCCCTAACTATATACTTGACCATAACCCAACAACTAACACTTAGCCTACACTTAGCCATAAACCTAACCCTAAAATTATCTTTAACCACAATTCTGGACCTGAAATTACCCCTGCCCTAATCATAGACCTAAACCTAAACACACACCTAGCCCTCATTCTTGTCCTAAACCTAGCCTTAATCATAACCCTATCTCCAGCCCTACACCTAACCCTAATTCTAACCCTCACCCTACCTCTAAACCTAGCTACAATATCATCCCTTACTCAAAATTTAAACCTAATCCTAACCCTAACCCTAGGCTTAAGCTAAACACAAAACCTAGCCCTAATCAAAGCCCTAATTTAGCTCTGTCTCTAACCCTATCCTAACCCTAACCTTAAGACTAACTCTAACAGTTGCCGTAGCCCTAGCCCTTGTTCTATCCCTATCTGCTACCACAAACCTAACACTCACCCTAACACTTGCCCTAAAGTTAGTCCCAGCCATACCCATAACTCTAAATCTAACCTTAAACCTAAGCCTAAGCCTAACAATAACAGTAGCCCTAAACCTAATGACAATTGTAAAACTAGCCCTAAACCAATCCTAGCAGTAAACCAAAACCGAGCAATAGCCCTAACCCTAAACCTTAACTTAAATCGAACACTAACACTACACTTAGACCTAAACCTAGCCCTAATTCGAGACCTAAGCTTCACCTTAAAACCAATCCTGAATCTGACTCATACCTAAAACTCACCCTAGATCGAAACACTGCCCTAAACTCAAACCGTACACTAACATTTACAATAGCCTTAATTCGAGTCTTAAGGCTAACCCTTAAACTAACGCTGACCCTGACACCTATCCTAACAAAACCATAGTTTAAAAATTACCTTAAATTTAAATGTAACCCTAGCATTCAAACTACCCCTAACCCTAACTCTAAAACTACCCCTAATGGTAATCCTACTTGTTACATTAGCTGTTGAACTAATCCTAGCACTAACCATAACACAAAAACTAGCCCTAATCTGAGCCCTAAACCTAGCTTTAACTCTAACTCTAACCCTAAACATAGCCCTAACCCTAGATCTAAATCAGTCCCTTACCCTAAGTGAAACCCTAAACCTAAGAGTAACCATAGACTTATCTCTAGTCTTTAGATTAATCAAAACCTTAACCCTAATAATAGTCCTAACCTTAGCCTTTGTTTTAGCTCTAACACTACACCAAACACTAACCCTAACCCTGATCCCTATTCTGACCCTAACACTGAACCTAGGACTAACCCTAACCACAACCCTAACCCAAAATTTACCATATTTCTATCCTTAGACATAACTCTGAACCTAAGTCTCAGCCTAGCCCTAACCATAGCTCTGAACCTAACACTTATGCAAAACATAAACCTAAACCTAATCCTAATTCTAACCTTCACCTTAACCCTAACACAAGACCTAATTTTAAACATAACACTAGCTAAAAACTTAACTCTAATTCTATCCATTACCCTAAACACAACCATAACCATAATGCTTGCCCTAGGCTTAACCCTAACCCTATCGCTTTCCCCAAACCTATCAATTACCCTAACCTAACCTGAACCCTAAACCTTATCCAAAAATTACACTAACGCTAACCCGAATGCTAATTTGAGCCCTAACGCTAACCTCAAAACTAAACCAAAACCTAACACTAACCATCACCCTAATAATTTCCCTAGCTATATACCTGATTCAAACCCTACCTAACCTTTACAATAGAACTAGCCATAAAGCTAACCCTAAAACTATTCCTAAACTTAACCCTAGACGTGATATTAATCCTAGCCATAATCTTAGCCCTAACCCTAACACAAACCCAGGCCTTATTCTTTCCCTAAACATAGCCTTAATTTTATCCCTAACCCAAACACTGGCACTAAACCTAACACTAACCCTAACTCTAATCTTAGCTCTAATTAAGCCCTATCACTGACCCTAAACATAATCCTTGCCCAAAGACTAACTCTAATTCTCATCCTAACCCTAACCATATTTCCAACCCTATCCCTTACTAGAACCCTAATCCTCACCCTAACCCATTGTCTAACCCTAGCCCTATTCATGGCCCTGGATATAACCCTATATCTAAACCTAACTCTAAATCTACCCCTAAACTTAAGCCTAACCTAAAACTAACACTAGCCCTAACCCTAATTCCAACCCTAAAACTAGCCCTAACACTAGTCCTAGCCCTAAAACAAAACCAAGCCATAGCCATAACCCTAACCTTTATCCTAAACCAAAACCTAACCCTCCACCTAGCCCTAACCATATACTAATTCTAGTTTTAAACTAACCCGAAAACTAAACCTGATCCTGACTCCTACAATAACACTAACCCTGGCTCTAAACATCAACATCATCGTAAACCTCAACCTAACACAAGATGTAGCCCAAACCATAACTCTATAACTAGCGCTAATCATAGCCCTACTTCATACATTAGCCATAGCCTTAATCCTAGTCCTAACCTAACCCAAAACCTTGCTTTCAACTGAGTAGTAAACCGAGATTTAACCCTAAACTTAAACCTAACCTTAACCCAAAACTTCCCCTAATCTAATACATAACCCTAGCCCTAACCTTAGGTCTAAACCTATCCATTACCCTAAAAATAACCCTAACTCTTAAGCAAACCCTAGGCCTAACCATACTTCTATCCATTACACTGAACCAAAACTAAACCCTAAATCCAACCCTGTCATTACCCTTAACCTAAACCCTAACCTAACCCAACCCCAAACCTAAACCTGACCCTGACCCTGACCCTAAAAATAACCCTAGATATAAACCTGAATATTACACTAAACCTAATCCTTACACTGGACCAAGCAATAAACCTAACACTAAAACTAGCCCTAACTATAACCCTAGACCTGACATTAGCCCTAGCCCTAATACTATCCCTAACCCTAACACAAACCCTAAACCTCACCCTAGCCAAGTACCAAGCCTTAATCATAACACTAACCCTAACCCTAGCCCTAACCCTAATACTAACAATTGCTGTAGCCCTAAACCTAGCCACAACCACATTCCTTAACCTAAATGTAACCCTAACTCTAACCCTAACCCTTTTCATCACAATTGCCCTATCCTTAGCCCTAGCTTTAACACTAGATTGAAACCTAACTTTAAATCTAACCCTAACTCGATGCCTAAGCGTAAAACTACCCCTAAGACTGATGATAATTCTAAAACTATCTCTAAGCCTAGCCCTAACAGTAACCCTAGCCATAATTTAGCCCTATCCCTAACCTTAACCCTTACCTTAGCCCTAAGAATAACTCTAACTCTCACACTGGCCCTATCACTTATTCTAATCCTATCCATTCCCATAAATCTAAACCTATCCCAAATCCTAGTCTTAACCCTTGCCATATCCTTAGCCCTAGCACTAACCGTAGATAAAAACCTAACTCTAAATTTAACCCTAAACTGAAGCCTAAGCATAATTCTAACACTAGCCCTAACCTTAAAACTAATCCTAAAAATTTCACTAAACTTATCCCTAGCCTTAAAACCAAAATGAGCCAAAGCTCTAACCATAAGCATTAACCTAAAATAAGCCCTAAACCTACACCTAGCCCTAACCCCAGCCCTAATTCGGGATTTAATCCAAACCCTAAAACTAACCCTGACCCTTACTCTGACCATAACACTAACCCAAGGTCTAAACATCACCCTAAACCTAACCCTAAACCTAAAAGTAAACCTAGGCCTAAAACACTAAAATTACCCATAATCATAACCCTAGTACTTACATTAGGCATAAACCTAACCCTCGCAAAAACTTTACCCAAAACCTAGCCCTATTCATAACCATAAACATATCCCTAAACTGATTTCTAACTCTATCCATTATCATTACCATAACTTTAACCCTAATGCTAATTCAAGCCCTAACTTTAAACCTTAACCTATCCCAAACCCTAACCCAGTACTTGACCCTAATAATACCCCTAGTTCTAAACCTGACGCTAATCCTAAACCTAACCCTTACACTAGACGTACCAATAATCCTAATCCTGAAACTATCTCTAACCATAATTCTTGACCTGATATTAACCCTAGCACTTATCCAAGCACTAACCGTAAAAAAAAAAAAAAAAAAAAAAAACAGCCCTATTCTTAGCCCTAAACCTAGGCTTAATCAGAACCAGAACCATAACCATAACCACAGCCCTAAACCTAATTTTAATCCTCACCCTACCTCTAAAACTCGCTATAAAGCCATCCATTGCCACAAACTTTGCACTAATGCTAAACCTAAACTCTAAATGCTACCTCTAAACTCTAACTAAACCCTAACCCTAACCCTAACCCTAGGATTAAACTTAACACTATACCTAGCCCTAATTTAGCCCTATCTCTAACTCTAACCGTAACCCTAGCCCTAAGACTAACTGTCGCCTTAGCCCTATCCCTAGTTCTAAACTTATCACTTACTATAACCCTAAACCTAGCCATAACCATTGTCCTAACTTTACTTCTAGCCCTAACCCTAAATCTAACCCTAATTTCAAATTTAACCCTGACACTAAACCTAATCCTAACACAAACACTAGCCCTAACCCTAACCATAGGACTAAAACAAAACAGAGCATTAGCCCTAACACAAAACTTAACTTAAACCAAACCTTAACACTACTAGACCTTGACCTAGCCCTAGTTCAAGTCCTAACCCTGACTTTAAAACCAACCCTGATGCTGACTCATAACCTAACACTAACCCTAGCTCTAAACACCGCCCTCACCTTAAACAGAACCCTAACATTAAACGTAGCCCTAATTAGAGTTCTAAATCTAACCCTAAAACTAAGCCTGACTCTGACTCCTATTCTAACACAAACCCTATCTAAAAATATCACCCTAACCTTAAACCTAACCCTAACTCTAAACCTAACCCATACCCTAACACTAAAACTAACCAAAATGATAACCTTAGTTCTTACATTAGCCATTGCCCTAACCCTAGCCCTAAACCTAACACAATACCTAGGCCTAATACCTAAACCTAGCTTTAACCCTAACTCTAACCATAACAATAGCCCTAATCCTAGCTCTAAACCAATCCCTTATATAAGCAAAATCTTATACCTTAGGGTAACCCTAGACCTATCCCTAATCCTTAGACTAACCAAAACACTAACCTTATATATAGACCTTACCCTTGCCCTCAATGTAGACCTAACCCTATCAAAAACCCTAACACTAACCTTGACTCTTTTACTGACCTTACCATTAATCCTAGGTCTAATCCTAACCATCACCCTAACCCAAAACCTACCATAATCCTATCCCTAGACCTAATCCTGAACCTAACACTCAGCCTAGCCCTAACCATAGATCAGAACCTAACCCTTACACTAAACATAACCGTAACCTAACCTTAGTTCTAACCCTCACCCTAACCCTAAATCAAGACCTAATTCTAACCATAAAGCCAGCCCTAACCTTCAGTCTAACTGTATCTTTAACCTAAACATAACCCTTACCCTAATGCTAACCCTAGGCCTAACCCTAAACGTATCACTATCCCCAAACTTATCAAGTACCATAAACCTACCCTGAACCCTAGACCTAATCCAATCATTACCCTAACCTTAACTGTAATGATAATTCCAGTCATAACCCTAAACTCAAACCTAAACCAAACCCTAACACTAACACTGACCCTAATAATTCCCATAACAATAAACCTCACTCTTACCCTATACCTAACCCTTACACTAGATCTAGCCATGAAACTAACCCCAAAACTATCCCTAAGCATAAACCTAGCCCTGATATTAGCCCTATCCTTCATACTAGCCCTAACCCTAACAGAAACCTTAGCCCTTATCCTAGCCCTAAGCACAGCATTAATTATAACCCTAACCATAACCCTAGGCCTAACTCTAATACTAACCCCAACCCTAATCTTAGATCTAATTTAGCCCTATCCCTAACCTTAACCCTAAACTTAGCCCAAAGACTATCTGTAACTATCACCTTAGTCCTGACCCTAGTTCTAAACCTACACTTTACTGGAACCCTAATCCTAGCCCAAACCATAGGTCTAACACTAGCCCTATTCATAGCCCTAGCAGTATCCCTATATCTAACCCTAACTCTAAATCTAACACTAACCCTTAGCCTAAACCTAAACCTAAAATTAGCCCTAACCCTAAGGCTAATCCTAAAACTAGCACTAAACCTATACAAAAAAAAAAAAAAAAAAAAAACATAGACCTAGCCCTAACCCTTAATAAAAACTAAGACCTTACCATACATTTAGCCATAACTCTGGCCCTAATTTGAGTTTTAAGTAAAACTCTAAAACTAACCATTACCCTGACTTTGAACTTAAAACTAAACCTAACTCTAAACATCACCCTAACCCTATACCTAAACCTAACAATAGACTTAGCCCTAACCCTAACCCTAAAATTAGCCCTAATTGCAACCCAGGTATTACATTAGCTGTTACCCTAAACCCATCCTTTAGTTAACCAAAAATCTAGCCTTATTCTGAACACTATCCCTAGATTTAACCCTAACTCTAACCCTATCACTAATCATAACTAACCCCAGCTGTAACCCTAGATTTAAACCGAACCCTAACCCTAAGCCTAACCCTATCAATAACCATAAAAATAACCCTAGCTGTACCCCTATCTCTAAACCTATCCATTACCCTAACCATAACCATAAACCTAAATCTAAACCTGGGCCAGAACCTAATCGTATCCCTAATCCTAACCCTATCCATTACTCTAAACCTAACCTGACACCTAAACCTAACCCTGTCTTTAACCTAATCCTAACTCTAATGCTAATTCGAGCCCTAACCTTAAACCTTAACCTATCCAAAACAGTAATTGTGACCCTGACTCTAAGAGTGCCCTTAGCTCTAAACCTGACCCTAAACTTAAACCTAACCCTTACACTAGTCATAGCCATAAACCTAAACCTAAACCTGTTTTTAACCATAACACTAGACCTGAAATTAGCCCAAGCATACTCCTAGCCCTAATCATAGGCTTAATCCTAGCCCAAAACCTAACCCTAGCCTAACCCTAATTCTATTCCTCACCCTAGCCCTAAACCTACATATAACCTCATCCTATACCCCAAAATTAACCATAACCCTAAACCTAACAGTAACCCTAACCCTAACCCTAGGCCTAACAGAAACCTAGTGCTTATCCTAGACTTAATTTAATCCTATCCTAACCCTACAACTAGCCATAAGATTAAATATAACTCTTGCCCTAGCCGTAGCCCTAGTTCTATCCTTAGCTTTAATCCTAATCCAGATATAATCCTAAATCTAAATCTAAACCTAACTCTAAATTTAACTGTAAAAATAAGCTAAACCAAACTGTAACACTACCCCAACCATAATGCTAACCTAAAATGTGCCCTATCCCTATCCCTGGCCATAAACCAAAACCAAGACATAGCCCTAATCCTAACCCTTAACTTAAATCGAACCCTAACTGACAACTAAACCTAAAACTAACTCTAAAGCTAACACTGACCCTGACACTTACCCTAAGACTAATCCCAGCTCTAAACATCACTCTAACAAAAAATTCACCCTAACACTATATCTACCCTTAACCTAACCCTAAAACTAGCCTTAATCATAACCCTAGTTCATACTTTAGTCATTATCCTAACCGTACTAACCCTAACACAAATTCTACACATAATCTGAGCCCTAACCCTAGCTTTAACCCTAATACTAGCCCTAACCCTAACCCTAATACTAACACTGTCCCTAACCCGAACCCTAACTCTAACCCTATTCCTTATGCTAAGCCAAACCCTAACCTAAATGCTAACCCTAGTCCTAATACTAATCCTTAGCCTAATTTAAACTCTAACCATAATACTAGTCTTAACCCTAGCCCTCATTCCACTGCTAAACCTAACCCTGACCCTCATCTGACCCTAACAGTAACCCTAGGTCTAAACCTGACCCTAACCCTAAAAAAAACCCTAACACTAGCCCTACTGGTAACCCTATATGTAAGCCTAACCCTAGACCTAGATGCAAAGCTAATCCTAAATATAGCTATAACTCTAGCCCTAGCCCTAAACAAAATTCTAGTGATAGCACTAACAATAACCCTTATCCTAAACTGAAAACTTACCCTACCCCTAGATCTAAACCTAGTCATAATCTGGCTCTATCCCTAACCCTAAACCTATCCCAAAAACTGACCGTAATTTTAACACTGAACCTAGCTTTAAAAATGACACTAATTCAAAACCTAAAACTAACACTAGACCTAGCCATAACCCTAACCCTAAAACTAGCCCTAAACAAAAGCCAAGCTCTTACATTAACCATAGTCCTCACCCAGTCCTAAACCTAACATAAAACCTAGCCCTAATCCTAGGCCTAAACTTAGCTCTAAGGTTAAACCTTAGCCTAACCCTAGCCATAAACCCAGCCCTAACCTAAGCATCACCTTAGACCTAACCCTAGCTCAAAGCCTAAACTTTACACTAAACATAACCCTAGCTCTATCCTAAACCCTATCCCTAACCCTATCCTAATTCTAATGTTAAACCTAGCCTAAACTTTAGCTTTGAACATATCTATTACCCTAACCATAACCCTAAACCTAATTAAAACCACATCCCTAATGCTAAACGTAGCTCTAACCATAAATATAAACCTGGACCTAAACATAAACCTAACCCTTGCTCTGTCCCTAACCTTAGCTCAAACACTAACCCTTTCCCTAACCTAACTATAATCCTAGCACTAAATTTAACACTTACCCTAACCCTAAAACTTACCCTAAATCACACCCTAAACCTATCCCTAAATGTAGCCCTAAACCTACAGTTAATCCAAACAATAACCTAGCCATAACCCTAGCTCTAAGCCTATCCATTACACTAAACATAACCCTAACCCGATTGCTAAACCTAACTCATCCATTACCCTAATCCTTAACTGAAACCTAACTAACCATATCCATTACCCTAATCTTAAACCAAACACTAATGCTAATTTGAGACTTAACCCTAAACCTTTAGCTAAACCAAATGTTAACGCTGACCCTGACCCTGACCCTAATAATAACCCTAGCCCTAAAGATGACCTTTAATTTAAACCTAACTCTTACACTACACCTAGCCATAACCTATCCATAAAATTATTTTTAATGTTAACCCTAGAACTGATATTAGCTCTGGACCTGATCCTAGCCATAACCTTAACAGTAACAATAGCCCTTAACCTAACCCTAAACCTAGCCTTAATCCTAAACTGAATCAAAACCCTAGGCCTAATCTTAATTCTAATGCTCACCCTATCCCTAAAGCTAACTATAAACCCACCCATTCCCCTAAACTTTACTTTAACACCAATGCTAACCATAACTCTAGCCCAAACCCTCAGTCTAACCCAAACAATAACTCAAGCCTTAATACTAGCCATAATGTAGCCCTAACCCCAACACTAATCCTAGCCCTAAACATAGATCTAATTTAGCTACAATCCTATCCCTAACTCTAGCGCTAATCCTAGCCCTATTTAGACCTATCTCTAACAGTAACCCTAGTCCTAATCCTAACCCCAATTTAGCCCTAACCCTAGCCATAATCCTAGCCCTAATTTAGCCTTAACCCTAAAGCTAACTCTAAGACTACTACTATGACTAACTCTAATTCTCACCCTAGCCATATATCTAGTTCTAACCATATTCGTTACCATAAACTTAACCCTCAACCTAACCCTAGCCCTCGACCTAGCCCTAAACCTAGATCAAACACTAACTCTAAATCTAACCCTAATCCTAAGCCTAAACCTCAACCTAACCCTAGCCCTAACCCTGATGCTAATCCATAGTCTAGCTGTAACCTAAGCCCTAGCCCTAAAACAAAACCAACTTATATCCCTAACCCTTAACCTAAACCAAATCCTAACCGTACAACTACTACTAAATTTATCCATAATTCAAGTTCTAAAAATAACCCTAAAATAACCATGACTCTGAAACTAACAATAACAATAACCATTGCTCTAAATATCACCCTAACCCTATATCTTAACATAAGACTAGACCGAGCCCTAACCTAACCCTAAAACTAGCACTAATTCCAACAATAGTTCATACATTACCATAACCCTAATCCTAGCCCTAACAAACCCAAACCAAGCCCTAAACCGAGTCATAACCCTAGCTTTATACCTAAACCTAAACTTAACCCTCACCCAAAATAAAGCCCTAAACTTCACCATAACCCTTGCAAGAATTCTAACCATAACCCTAGTCCTATATCTAGCTCTAACCCTGTCCATTATCCTAACCATAACCATAACTCTAATGGTAAACCAGGCCTAGCACTAAACTTATCCCTAACCCTAACCTATTTCATTACCCTAAACCTAACTTGAACCCTAAACCTAAGACTATCATTTCCCTAACTCTAACCATAATGATAATTCAAGCCTTAAACCAAAACTTTAACCCAACCCAAATCCTAACTATGCCTTTTCCCATGATAATATGCCTAGCTCTAACCTGACCCTACCCCTAAACCTAATCCTTTCACTAGACCTAGCCATAAAACTAACCCTTAAACTATCACAATCTGTAATCCTAGACCTAACATTTGACCTAGGTGTAATTCTAGCCCTAAACTTAAAAGAAAACAAAAGAAAAGAAAAGAAAAGAAAAGAAAACAAAACATAATTCTAACCCTAATCCTAGCTCTAATCCTATCCATAACCCTAGCCTTAAATTTAGCTTTAACCCTATCAATTACCCTAAACATAACCCTAATTATAATGCTAACCCAAGCCTAAATCTAACCCTATTCCTAAACATAACCCTATCCATTATGCTAAATCTAACCTGAACTCTAAACCAAACCCTATCATTACCCTAACACAAACCCTAACAATAATTCGAGCCCTACCCCTAAACCGTAACCTGAACAAAACCCTAAACCTGATGCTGACCCTAATAATACCCCTAGTTCTAAATTTGACCCCTACCCGAAACCTAACACATAAACATAGCCATAAACCTAAACCTAAAACTATCCCTAACCATAACCCTAGATCTGACATTTTCCCTAAAAGTAATCCTAGCCCTAACCCTAACACAAACCCTAGCCCTCATCCTAGCCCTCAACCTAGTCTTAATCATAACTCTAATGAAACCCTTGCCCTAATCCTATTTCTAACCTTCACCTTAGCCCTATCCCTAGCTCTAACCCCACTGTTTACACGCAACCTCACCCTAAGCTTAAAACTAACACTAGGCCTAAACATAACCATTAAACCAGCCTTATTCCTAGCCCTAATTAAGCACTGTACCTAAACAAACACTAAGCTTAGCCATAAGACTCACTCTCACTCTCACCCTAGCCCTATTCCTAGTTCTAACCCTATCCCTTACCATAACACTAATCCTAGCCATAAACCAAGACCTAACAGTAACCCTATCCTTAGTCCTAGACCTAACCCTAGATTTAATCCTAAATCAAAATCTAACTTTAAACCTACACATAAAACTAAACCTAACACAAGCCCAAAACCTAATGCTAAGTCTGAAACCAGCCGAAACCATAGTGCCACTTCTAAAACAAAGCCGAGCAATAGCCTCAATTTTACAACTTAACCTAAACAAAAACCTAACCCTACACCTAGCCCTAACCCTAGCCCTAATTTGAGTCCAAACATCAGCCCTAAAACTACTCTGACATTGAATTTGACCCTAACCTTAACCCTAGCTCTAAATGTTAAACCTAACCCTAACACTAGACATCGTCCTAACCCTAATCCTATAATTAGACCATATGGTAACACTACACCATACATTGCCCATAAATCTAAAACTAGCCCTAACTATAAAGAAAACCTAGCCTTATTGCAAGACCT
Organism: Marmota monax; assembly: GCF_021218885.2. NCBI lineage: Eukaryota > Metazoa > Chordata > Mammalia > Rodentia > Sciuridae > Marmota > Marmota monax. Next base: position 189,102 of record NW_026692099.1, read on the forward strand.
AACCCTAGCTTTAACCCTAAACCTAAACCAAACACTGGCCCTAACCCTAACCCTAAACATTGCCCTAATTGTAGTTCTAATTCTATCCCTTACCCTAAGTTAACCCTAACCTTAATGCTAACCCTAGACCTAAACCTAATCCTTAGACTATCCCAACCCTCAACTTATTACTAGTCCTAACCCTAGCTCTCATTCTATCTCTAACCATAAACCAAACTCTAAACCTATCCCTGACACTTATTCTTACCCTAACAGTAACCATATGTCTAAACATGTCCCTAACCATAAACAAAACCTAAGACTAGCACTAGCAATAAACCTATACCTAAACCTAACCCTAACACTAGCCCTATACCTAAACCTAATCCTAATTCTAGCCATATCTCTAGCCCTAGACCTAAACAGAAACCTAGCGCTAGCCCTAATGATAAACCTTAACCTAACATAAACACTAAACCTACACCTAGACCTAACACTAGTGACAATTCTTGGTTAAACCTTAATCCTAACTATAACCCCAAAACTGACCCTGACCCTAACACTAACCATAGCTCTAAACATCATGCTAATGGTAACACTAACCATAACGCTAGATCAACCCGTATCACTTACCCAAAAAGTAGCCCTAATCATATCCCTGGTTTATACATTAGTTTTAGGCCTAACACTAGCCTCAGCCTAACACAAAATCTGGCCATAAGCCGTGCGCTAACCCTAGTTTAAACCCTAACCATAAAACTAGCCCTAATCCATACCCTAACCCTAGATCTAACCCTAGTGTTTACCCTATCCATTAACTTAAGCTAAACCCTAAACCTAATGCTAACCATAGTCCTAACCCTAATCCTTAGCCTGACCCAAACCTTAACCCTATTACTAGTCCTAACCCTAACCTTTGTTCTAGTTCTAAACCTAATCCAAACAATAACCCTGACACTTACTCTGACCCTAAAACTAACCACAGGTATAAACCTGACCCTAACCTGAAACTGAACTATAACATTAGCCCGACTGGTAATCATATACTTAAACCTAAACTTAACACTAGCCCTAGACTTAAACCTAATGCTAAATCTATCCATATCTCTGGCCCTAGTCCTGTACAACAACCTAGCCCTAGCCCTAGCAATAACACTTCACCTAACCCAAACACTAGCCCTATCCCTAGAACTAACCCTAGTCCTAATTCTGTCACAAAACCCAACACTTACTCTAACCTGAACAGTGGCCCTGACCCTAACATAATCCTACGTCCAAAGCTCACCTTAAACCAAAACCTAATTTTAACACTAGTTCTAGCCATAACTCGAAACCTAAATCTAGACCTAATCATAACCCTACCTCTTATATTACCCATGGCCCTAACCCTAGGCATAAACTAACACAAAACCTAATATTAGGCCTGAACATAACCCTATGTGTAACCATAAACATAACCCAGCCATAACCCTAACCATAAGCCTCACTTTAGACTTAACCCTTGCTCAAAACCTAACCTTTACCCTTAACATAACCCTAGCCATATCTGAAACCCCAATATAACACTAGCCCTAATTCTAACCTTAACCATAGTACTAACCATAGCTCTAATTATATCAACTACCCTAATACTAAGCCTAATGCTAACCATAAGCTTAGCCCTAACACTAGTTCTAATTCTATCCACTACCCTAAACATAACCCCAACCCTAATGTTAATCCTAGGCTTAACCCTAAGCCTATCGCAATCAATACACCTATCTATTGCCCTAAAAATTACCTGAACCCTAATCCTAAGCCTATTAATTACCCTAAACCTACCTCTAACCCTAATGCTAATTAGAGCCCTAAACCTAAATCTTAACCTAAACCAAACCTTAAGCCAAACACTGACCCTAATAATACACATACCTGTAAACTTGACCCTTACCCTAAATCTAACCCTTACACTAGACCTACCCATAAACATAAACCGAAACCTATCTCTAATGTAACCCTAGACCTGACATTAGCCCTAGCCCTAATCCTAGCTCTAACCATAACACAAACACTAGCTCTCATCCTAGCCCAAACGTAGGCTTAATCATAACCCTAACTCTAATTATAACCCTTTCCCTAGACCTAAACCTAGATATAACCCCATTGCTTACCCTAAACCTAACCCAAACCCTAACTTTAACACTAAACTTAGCCCTAACCTTAACGCTAGGACTAACCCTAACAATAACGCTACCCTAATCCTAAATCTAACCCTAATCATAGTTTTAAGACTTACTATAACTCTCTCCCTGGCCCTAGCCAGAATTCTAACCCTATCACTTATCATAATCTTATTCCTAGCCATAGCCTAGAATAACCCTAGCCCTAACTTACAACTTGCTGTAACCCTAGATCTAAACCTAACTCTAAATGTAACCTCAATTATACATCTAAACCTAACCCTAACATTAGCTCTAACCATACAGCAAATCCTAAAACTAGCCCTAACCATAAGCTTACACCTAAAACAAAACTGAGCCATAACACTAACCCTAAACATTTACCTAAACCAAAACCTAACCTTATATCTAACCCTAAGCCTAGCCCTAAGTTGAGTCCTAATCTTAATCCTAAAACTACCCCTAAACCTGTCTCTGACATTAACACTAACCGTACCTCTAAATATCACCCTAAACCTAAACCATAACCTAACAATAGACCTGGTCCTAACCCTAATTCTAAAACTAGTTCTTATCAAAACCCTAGATCATACATTAGCCATAACCTTAAACCTAATGCTAACCAAAACCTAGCCCAAATATGATAACTAACCCTAGCTTTCACCCTAATCCTAACCCTAACACTAGCCTTAACCCTATCCCAAAACCTAGAACTAACCCAAGCACTAACCTCTTACTTTACCCTAGCCAAACCCCAAACCTATTGCTAACCCTAGTCCTAAAACTAACCCTTAGTCTAACCCAAACCCTAACCCTATCACTACTCCTAACCAGAGACCTAATTCTTGTTATAATCATAAACCAAATTCTAAACCTAAACCTGACCCTTATTCTGACCCTGAATCTAAACCAAACACTAAGAGTAGTCCTACCCATAACCCATATTCTAAACCTAACCTTAACACTAGCCCTAGATTAAAGCTAATCCTAAATCTAGCCATATCTTTAACCAAGACCTAAACAAAAAACTAGCCCTAGCTCTAATGATAACCGTTAACCTAAGCCAAACAATAAACTTACCTCTAGACCTAACCAATCCTAATTATGGCTCTAGACCTAACACTAACCCTAATCCAAACACAGACCCTGACACTAACACTAACCCTAGCTACAAAACCAATGCTAACCGATACTTAAACTTAACACTAGACCTAGTCATAACCATAAACATAACCCTTACATTACCATAGCACTACAACTAGCTGTAAACCTAACACAAAACCTAGCCCTAATACTAGGCCTAAATCTAGAGCAAAGTGTAACCCTAACCCTACACTAACCATATCCCTTACCTTAAGCCTAATGCTCACACTAACCCTCACCCTCGCCTAAGACCTAACCCTAGATAAAACCCAAAACTGAACACTAATCATAACCCTAGTCCTATCCCTAAACCTAATCCTAATCCTAACCCTGAACTTAATGTTAACACTAGCCCTAATACTAGGTCTAAAATTATCTATTAGCTCTAATCCTAATTGGAAACCTAATCCTATACCTAATCCTAAACCTAACCTTCATCGTAGCCTTAAACCTAGATAAATCCCCAACGCTTACACTAAAACTAACCCTAGCCCAAATCCTAACACTAATCCTAAACCTAATACTACCCCTAACCCTAGCCTGACATCTAACCCTATCTATTACCATAACTCAAATGATAATCTTAGTCCTAACCTTAGCACTAACCCTAAACCTAAAACTACCCCTAAACCTAACCCAATATCTAACCCCTCCATTAATCTAACTCTAAAGATAACCTTAGCTCTAACTTTAACACTAACCCTAACCTTAACCATAAATCTAACCCTGGACATAATCCTAAACCTAACCCTCACCCTAGCACTAACCCTATCTCAAAACTTATCCTGTACGCTAAACTTATCCCAAAACCTAAACCTAACCCTAGCCCTAACCCTAACTCTGGCCCTAATCCTATTCAAAACCCTAGCCCTAACCCTAGTTCTAATCCTATTCATTACCCTAACAATAACACTTACCCAAATGCTAACCCTAGGCCTAACCAGATTGCTATCACTAAACCTAACCCTACTAATTACCCTAATCTTAACCTGAATTCTAAACCACAACCTATCCATAAACCTAACACTAATTCTAACCCTAACCCTAATCTGAGCCCTAAACCTAATAATTAATCTAACTCAAACCCGAAACCTGACTCTGACCATAAAATACACCTCACTCTTAACCTGGGCCTTACCCTAAACCTAATATTAGACCTACCCATGAACATAATCCTACAACTATCCCTTGCCATAATCCTAAACCTGGCATTATTCCTATCCCTAACACTTGCTCTAAACCTAACACAAACCCTAGCCTTCATCATAACCCCAAATATAGCGTTAATAATAACAGAAAACTAACCCTACACCTAAATCTAATTCTAATCATCGCCATAGACCTAAACCTAGCTATAACCCCGACCCTTCCTCTAAACCTAACCCTAACCCTAATCTTAAACATACCACTAACCCTAGGCTTAACCCTAACACCAATCATAGACATATTCCTAGCCCTAATTTAGCCCTAAACTGAACCCTAACCCTACACTTAAGACTAACCCTAACTATCATGCTATATCTATTCCTAGTTCTAACCCTATCCCTTACCTTAACCCAAACACTAGAACTAACCTTAGCTAAAACCCAAGCCATAGCCCTAACCCTAGAATTATCCATAACTCTAAATGTACCCCTAAGCGTAAACTCACCCTATCTCTAGCAATAACACTAACATTAATTGTAAAACTACCCTTAACTTTATCCTTAAAAGCCCTAAATCATAACAAGCCATAGTACTAACCCTAACCCTTAACCTAAACCAAACCCTAACCCTACATCTAGCTGTAAGCCTACCCATAATTCGAGTCCAATACCCAACCCTAAAACTACCCTGACCCTGACTCTGAACCTAACACTAACCCTAGCTCAAAACATCACCCTGAACCTAAACCTAAACATAAAACTAAACTTAGCCCTAACCGTAACGCTAAAATTAGCCCTAATCATAACCTAGTTTTTACATTAGCTGTATCCCTAGCACTAGCCCTAATGTTACTGAAAATCTAGCCCTAATGCGAGCCCCAACCCTAGCTGCTTTAACCGTAACTCTAAACTTAAAACAAGCACTATCTCTTACCCTAAACCAAACCCTAAATTTAACCTTAAAACCAACCCTGACTCTGACCCTAACACTAACGCTAGCTCTAAACATCACTCAAAACCTATACGTAAACCAAACCCTAGACCTAGCCCTAACTGTAACGATAAAACTGGTTCTAATCATAACCCTAGATCTTACCTTGGGTGTAGCCCTAAACCTAGCCCTAATCTAACCCAAAACCTATCCCTAATCAGAGCCATAATACTACATTTAACCCTAACCATTACCCTAATTCTAGCCCTAACACTTACCCTAATACTAACCATAAGCCTAACCCCTGACATAACCCAAAGCCTAACCCCAAACATAGCCTTAATGCGAACCATAAACCTAGCCCTGAAACGAGCTGTAACTCTATCCATTACCCTCGTCCTAATCCTAACCCTAATGCTAAACCTAGGCTAACCCTAAACCTATTCCTAACCCGAAACGTATACATTATCGCAAATCTAACCAGAACGCTAAACTTAACCCTATCCATAAACCTAATCCTAACCCTAATAATATTAACCCTAAAACTATCTCTAACCATAACCCTAAACCTGACATTAGCCTTAGCCCTAATGAAGCCCTAACCCTAAAACAAACACTAGCCCTAATCTTATCGCTAATCTTAGCCTTAATCCTAAACGTAACACTAACAATTGACCTTAACATAATTTTAACCCTCGCCCTAGTTCTAAAGCTAGCTATAACATCATACCTAACCATAATCATAACCATAACTCTAGCCATGTACCTAAGCTCAGCATTAATACTAACCCTAGTTCGAATTCTAGCTCTAATTAATCCCTAATTCTAACCCTAAATCTAATCCTAACACTAACTCTAACTCTCGCCATAGCTATAGACCTAGTTCTAACCCTATCCCTTATGATAACTGTAAACCTAAGCCTAACCCTAGCCCTCACCATTGCTATAGCCCTAAACCTAGATCTAACCTTAAGTCTCAATCTAATCCTACACCTAAGCCTAAACCACACCCTAGCACTAACTCTAATCCTAATGCTAATTTGAAAACTAGCCCTAAACCAAGCCCTAGCTCTCAAGAAAAACCAAGTCATTTCATTGATCCTAACCTGTAACCTAAACCAAAGACTAACCCTACAGCTAGCCCTAAACCAACCCCTAATTCAAGTCCTAACCCTAACCCTAGATCTAATATTAACACTGACTCTGACCTTAACGCTAACCCTAGATCTACACATCACCCTATTCCTAAACTAATCTTAACACTAGACCTCGCCCTAAACCTAACCGTAAAACTAGCCCTAATCATAATTCCAGTTTTAAACTAGCCATAGTCCTAAACCTAAGACAAAACATAGCCCTAATCCAAGGCCTAACCCTAGCTTTAACCCTAATCCTAACACTGGCCCTAACCCTAACCCTATCCCTAGTCCTGATCCTACCTCTAACTCTATTTTTTACACTTAGTCAAACCCTCACCCTATTGATACCCTAGTCTTAACCCTAATTATATGACTACAACAAACCATAACGCTATTACTAGTCCTAACCCTAAACCTCATTCTAGCTCTAAACTTAACCCAAACACTAACTCTAACCCTGACCTATATTCTGACCATAACACTAAACCTAGCTTTAAACCTCACCCTAACCCTTATCTGAAAACTAACACTAGCCCTACCATTAACCCTAAAACTATACCTAACAATAACACTAGCCCTAGACCTAAACCTAATCCTAAATATAGCCATAACCCTAGCCTTAGCCCTAAAATTAACCCTTAATTTAAACCAAACACTATCTCTACCCCTAGACCTAACCCTAGTCCTCATTCTGGACCTAACCCTAAAACTAATCCTAATCGGAACCTTGATATTTACCCTAACAAAAACCTAGGTCTAAACCTTATCCTATCCCAAAAACTAAACCTAACACTAGACAAACTCTCAATCTAGCCACAACCATAATTCTTGCTTTTACATTACTTATATATGTAACAGTAGCCCTAAACCTCACACAAAACCTAGCCATAATTACAGCCCTAAACCTAACCCTAAGCATAATTCTATCACTATACCTAGCCCTAACACTAACCCTAACCCTGGTTCTAGCCCTAACCATAGATCAAACACTAAAACTTACCCTAAAATAACCCTGTCCCAAACAATAAACCTCACCATAACTCTAGCCCAAATCCTAACTGTAACCATAGCCCAAACCCTAGCTATAATTCTATTCATTATGCTAAAAATAACTCTAAAACTAATGCTAATCCTAGCCCTAAACCTAACACAAAACCTACCCTAGCCGAGACTGTAAAACTAACCCTCGCTCTAGCCCTAAACCTATCTCAATTCCTAACCCTTAAACTTAATCTAAACCTAACACTAAACCAAGGTCTAACCCTAAACATAACCCCAGCCCATATCCTAACCTTAACCCAAGTCCATATCCTAGCATGAACCCTACCCATTAATCTAACCCTAAACTGAACACTAATGATAACATTAGACCTAAAGTTTAACCTCCCCTAACCCTAAACATAAAAATAACCCTGGAACTCACAGTGAACCTAACCCTAACCCTAAACCTAAGCTGGCTCAAATGCTGACCCTAATCCTAAACCTAAACCTAACGCTAACCTAAACCTAAACCTAACTTTAACCTGCCATCGAAACTTTTTAACCTAACCCTAATGATAACCTTAGCCCTAACAGTTACACTAATAATGACATTAACCCTAGACTAAACCATAAATTAATTTCAGCTATAGCAAAATCCTAGCTCAAACAGTACCCTAAACCTAATCCTAAGTGTAACCCTCACCTAACCCTGACCCTAACCCTAACTCTATCCCTGACCCTAACCATTATCCTTGCCCTAACACTAAGTCTAATCTTATAAATTACCCTAAAGATAACCATAACCCTAATGCTAACCCTAGGTCTAACCCTAAACCTATCACAAACCCTAACCATATCCATTACCTTAAAACAAACCTAACCCTAAACCTAACACTATCCGTTACCCTAACCCTAATTATAACATGAATCCTAATTTGAGACTTAACCCTAAACCTTAATCTAACTCAAACCCAAAGCCTGACCCTGACGCTAATAATACTCCAGCTCTTATTCTGACCCTTTCCCTGAATGTAACACTTTAATTTGACCTAGCCATAAATCTAACCCTAAAAAAGTCCCTAACTATAAACCTAGACCTGATATTAGTCCTAGCCCTAATTCTTGCCCTAAACCTAACACAAAAATTACCTCTAAACCTATCCTTAAATCTAGCCTTAATCCTAAACCTAACCATAAGCCTAGCCCTAACCCTAAAGCTAATCATAAAACTAGCACTAACCCTAAACATAGCACTAAAACAAAACTGAATAACAGGCCTAACACTAAACTTAACTTAAACCAAACACTAGCACTACACCTAGATCTAACCGTAGCCCTAATCCGAGTCCTAATCATAACCTTAAAAATAACCCTGAGCCTGACATATATCCTAACACTCATCCTAGTTCAAAACACCATCCGAACCCTAAACCTACCGTAATCCTATCCCTAGACCTAACCTTAAAACTAGCTGTAAACCTACATCAAAACCTAACCTTTATGCTAAACATAACCCTAAACCTAACCCAACCCTAGTTCTAACAAGAAATCTAACCCAAACTCAAGGAATATTTTTAACCATAACTCTAGTTCTAACCCTATCAATTATCCTAACAATAACCCTTACCCTAATGCTAACCCTAAGCCTAAATGTAGCCCTATCACTAATGCTAACCATATCAATTACCTAAACCAAACCTGAACCTTAAAACAAACCCTAACTCTACCCTAACCCTAACCCTAACATTAATTTGAGCCATAAACATAAATCATCCTTACCTAAGCAAAATCCTAAACCTAATAATTCCCTGAGCTCTAAACCTGACCCTTACACTAGACGTAGCCATAAGCCTAACCCTAAAACTATCTTTAACCATAAACCTAGACCTGATATTAGCCCTAACAATAATCCTAGCCCTGAGTATAAAATGAAAACTATCCCTCATCCTAGCTGTCATCCTAGCATTAATCATAACTTAATCCAACCCTATCTCTAACCTTAACTCTAACCATCACCCTACATTTATACCTAGATATAACACCATTCATTATCCTAAACTGAAACCTATCCCTATCCCTATCGTTAGGCCTAAGCTAAACTCTAACCCTAGCCCTAATCCTAGCCTTAATTTAACCCTATCCCAAACCCTAAATCTAATTTTAGCCCTATCATTAACTCTCTAACACTAACCCTAACCCTAATGTTAATCATAAAACTAGCCCTAACCTTAGCCCTAGCCCTAAAACAAAACTGAACCATGATCCTAACCCTAACCCTTAACCTAAACCAAACACTTACCCTAACCCTACCCCTAATTTGAGTTTTATTCCGAATCCTAAAAGAAACCCTGACCCTGAATCTGACCATGACACTCACCCTAGCTCTAAACATAAACCTAACCCTAAACCTAAACTTAACACTAGACATAGCCCTAACCCTAACCCTAAATTGAGCCCTAAACATAGCATTGATACTTACATTAGCCGTAACCCTAACTGTAGAACTAACTTAACACAAAACCTAGCCCTAATCTGAGCTGTAACCCAAGTTTTAACCCTAATCCTAACCCCAACACTAGCCCTAATCATAAACATAAACCTAGCCCTAAAAATAGCTCTAACCCTATCCATTGCCATAAACGTAACCCTAACTCTAATGCTAAACCTAGTCCTAAACACAACCCTATCCCTAATTCTTACCATATACATTACCCAAATCCAAACCTAGACAATAAACCTCACCCTATCATTGACCTAACACTAACCCTAATGCTAATTTGAGCCCTAACTTTAAAACTTAACCTATGCAAAACCCTAACCCAGACCCTGAATGTAAAAAATAGTCCTACCTCTTAACCTGACCCTAACCTTAAAACTAACACTTACACTACATGTACCCTTAAATCTAACACTAAAAGTATCTTTAACCATAACCCAAGACCTGATATTAGTTCTAGCATAATCCTAGCCATAAACTTAAAGCAAACCTAGTCCACATTTTAGCCCTAAACCTAGCCCTAATCGTAACCCTAACATTAACCTTAGCCCTAACCTAATTCTAACCCTCAACTTTCCACTAAACCTAGCCTAAAACCATCCTTTACACTAAACTTAACCCTCACCCTAACCCTAACCCTAGACCTAAGCTGAACACTAACCCTAGCCCTAATCCTAGCCTTATTTTAACCCTATTCCTAATACAAACGCTAACTACAGCCCTAAGACTAATTCTAAATCTCACACTAGCCCTATCCCCATTTCTAAACCTATCCCTCAACTTAACACTAACCCTAGCCCTAAGCATACCCATAAACCTAGCCATAACACTTGCCTAATCCTTATTCCTAGTCCAAACCCTATATCTAACTCTAACTTTAACACTAATACTAACCCTAAGCCTAATCCTAACATTAATACTACCACTAACTCTAACACTAATCTTGAAACTAACCCTAACCCTAATCCTAGCAGTAAAACAAAACCGAGTAATAGCCCTAACACTAGATCTTAACTTAAAGTAAATCATAATACTACACCTAGACCTAGACCTAGCCCTAATTCGAGTCTTAGTTTTAACCTTAATACTAACCCTGACTCTGACTCAAATCCTAACACTCTCCCTAGCTTCAAACACCACCCTAACCTTAAACCAAACCCTTACAGTAACCTTAGCCTTATTTTGAGTCCTTACTCTAACTCTAAAACTAACTCTGACCCTGACTATTAACCTAACACTAACACATGCTTTAAATATCACCCTAACCTTAAAGCTAATCCTAACAGTCGAGGTTTAACCCCTAACCATAACCCCCAATTTACCCTAATTGTAACCCTAGTTCTTACATTAGCTGTTGCCAAGCCCAAAACCTAAAACAAAACTAGCCCTAGTCCGAGCCCTAAACCTAACTTTAACCCTAACCCTTGCCCTAAACCAAGCCCTAACCCTGGCTGTAAACCTATCCCTTACCCTAAGCCAAACCCTAACTCTAATGATAACCCTAATCCTTAACCTAACACAAACCCTAACTCTATTACTAGTCCTAACTCGAGCACTCATTCAGGCTCTGACCATAACCCAAACCCTAACCCTAACCCTGAACCTTATTCTGACGTTAACACTAATTGTAGGTCTAAACCTCAACCTAACCCTAAACTGAACCCTAACAGTAGCCCTTCCAGTAAAATTATACCTAATCCTAACCCTAACACTAGCCCTAGACCTAAACCTAATCCTAAATTTAGCCATACCTCAAAACCTAGACCTAATGAAAAACCTAGACATAGCCCTAACAATAAACCTTAGCCTATGACAAACACTAACTCTTCCCCTAGACCTAATTCTGGCATTAATTGTAACCATAACACTAACCTGAAAACTGAACCTGACACTAACAGTAACCCCAGCTCTAAACACCACCCAGACCCAAAACTAACCCTAAAACTATACCTAGCCCTATCATTAACCCTAAAACTAGCCTGAATCATAACAAGTTCTTACATTAGCTGTAGCCCTAATCTAACACAAAACCTAGCCCTAATCCAATGCCTACCCTAACTTTAACCCTAAAGCTAATCCTAATCCTAACCATAGCCCTAACTATAACCCTACCCGTAAAATTAACACTTACCCTAACCCTAAAACTTACCCTAAATCACACCCTAAACCTATTCCTAAATGTAGCCCTAATCCTACAGTTAATCCAAACCATAACCTAGCCCTAACCCTAGCTCTAGACCTATCCATTTCACTAAACATAACCCTAACCCCAATGGTAACCCTAACCCAATTGCTAAACCTAACTCATCTATTACCCTAAACCTTAACTGAAACCTAAACTAAACCCTATCCATTAGCCTAATCTTAAACCAAACCCTAATGCTAATTCGAGACTTAACCCTAAACCTTTAGCTAAACCAATAGCTAACCATGACCCTGATGCTGACCCTAATAATAACCCTAGCACTAAAGATGACCTTTAACTTAACCTTAACTGTTACACTATACCTAGCCATCAATTAACCCTAAAACTATTTTCAACATTAACCATAGAACTGATAATAGCCCTAGACCTGGTCCTAGCCATAACCTTACAGAAACCCTAGCCCTTAACCTAGCCCTAAATGTAGCCTTAATCCCAAACTGAAATATAACCTTAGGCCTAATCCTAATTCTAATGCTCACCCTATCCCTAAAGCTAGCTATAAACCCACCCATTCCCCTAAACTTTACCTTAACACCAATGCTAACACTAACTCTGGCCCAACCTCTTAGTCTAACCCAAACACTAATTCAGCCTTCATACTAGACGTAATGTAGCCCTAACGCCAACACTAACACTAGCCCTAACACTAGCCCTAATTTAGCTCTAACCCTTCACCTAAATCCAGCCCTGATCCTATCCCTAATTTAGACCTAACTCTAACACTAACCCTAGTCCTAATCCTAGGCCCAATTTAGCCCTAGCCCTAGCCCTAACCCTAGCCATAATCCTAGCCCTAATTTAGCTCTAACCCTAACACTAACCGTAAGACTACTAGTATGAATAACTCCAATCCAAACCCTAGCCGTATCCCTAGTTCTAAGCATATTTGTTAGCATAACCATAACCCTCACCCTAACCCTAGCCCTAGTCCTAGCCCTAATTCAAGATATAAACCTAACTCTAAATCTAACCCTAATCCTAAGCCTAAACCTCAGCATAACTCTAGCCCTAACCCTGATGCTAATCCATAATCTAGCTGTAACCGTAGCCCTAGCCCTAAAACAAAACCAACCTATATCCCTAACCCTTAACCTAAACCAAACCCTAGCCATACAACTACTATTAACTTTAGCCCTAATTTGAGTTCTAACCCTAACCCTAAAACTAACCCTGACTCCGACACTAACGCTAACAATAACCCTTGATCTAACCATCACCTTAACCCTAAACCTAAACTTATCACTAGACCAAGCCTTAAACCCAAAAACTAGTACTAATTTCAACACTAGTTAGTACATTAAAATAACCGTAATTTTAGCCCTAAACAAAGCCCTAATCCAAGCCTTAACCCTAGCTTTAAACCTGACCCTAAACTAACCCTAACCCAGAACATAGACATAAATTTTACCCTAACCCTTGCCACAATTCTAACCATAACTCTAGCCCTATCACTAGCTCTAACCCTATCCATTACCCTAACCATAACCATAACTTTAATGGTAACCCTAGGTCTAACCCTAAACTTATCCCTAACCCTAACCTATTTCATTAACCTAAATCTAACCTGAACCCTAAACCTAACTGTATCATTACCCTAATTCTAACCCCAATGCTAATTCAAGCCCTCATCATAAACCTTAACCCAACCCAAACGCTAACTATGCCCCATCACATGATAATATACTTAGCTCTAACCCTGAACCTAGCCCTAAACCTAATCCTTATACTAGACCTAGCCATAATCATAACCCTAAAACTATCACTAGCCATAATCCTAGATCTGACATTTGCCCTAGCCATAATTCTAGCCCTAAACTTAACACAAAACAAACCCATAACCCGAACCCTAACCCTAGCCCTAATCCTATCCATAAACCTTGCCCTAAATTTAGCTCTAACCTTATCAATTACCCTAAGCATAACCCTAATTATAATGCTAACCCTAGGCCTAAATCTAACCCTATCCCTAACCGTAACCCTGTCCATTATGCTAAATCTAACCTGAACCTTAAACCAAACCCTATCATTACCCTAACCCAAACCCTAACGCTAATTCGAGCCCTACCCCTAAACACTAACCTGAACAAAACCCTAAATCTGACCTTGACCCTATTAACACCCGTAGTTCTAAATTTGACCTCTACCTGAGAGTTAACACTAACATTAAGCATAGCCATAAACCTAACCCTAAAACTATCCCTAACCATAACCCTAAACCTGACATTCACCTAACAGTAATCCTAGCCCTAACCCTAACACAAAGCCTAGCCCTCATTCTAGCCCTCAACCTAGCCTTAATCATATCTCTAATGAACCCCTAGCCCTAACCCTAATTCTAACCTTCACCCTAGCCCTATCCCTAGTTCTAACCCCACCATTTACAGGAAACCTCACCCTAAGCCTAAAACTAACAATAGGCCTAAACATAACTATTAACCTAGCCTTATTTCTACCCCTAATTAAGCACTCTTCCTAACCAAACACTAAGCTTAGCTGAAAGACTAACTCTCTCTCTCTCCCTAGCCCTATTCCTAGTTCTAACAATATCCCTTACCATAACCCTAATCCTAGCCATAAACAAAGACCCAACACTAGCCCTATCTTTAGGTCGAGACCTAACCATATATTTAATTTTAAATCAAAACCTAACTTTAAACCTAAGCTTAAATCTAAACCAAAAACTAGCCCTAAACCCAAGGCTAAGCCTAAAACTAGCCCTAACCATAGCCCTAGCCCTAAATCAAAAACGAACAATAGCCCTAATTTTAAAACTTGAACTAACCAAAATCTAACCCTACACCTAGCCCTAAATCTAGCCCTAATTTGAGTCCAAACCATAGCCCTAAATCTACTATGACTTTGAATTTGACCATAAAACTAACCCTATCTGTAAATGTTCTACCTAACCCTAACACTAGACCTAGTTTTACCTTAATCCTGAAACTAGACTAAATTGTAACCCTAGACCATACATTGGCCATAAATCTAAAACTAGCCCTAACTCTAACCAAAACCTAGCCTGAATACAAGACCTAACACTAGCTTAAACCGTAAACCTAAACCAAACACTAGCCCTAACCCTAACCCTAAAAATAGCCTTAATCCTAACTCTAATAATATCCCTTACCCTAAGCTAATCCTAACCATAATTATAACCCTAGACATAACCCTAATCCTTAGCCTAACCCAACCCTCACCCTATTACTAGTCCTAACCCTAGCCCTCATTCTAGATCTAACCACAACCCAAACCCTAAACCTCACCCTGACACTTATTCTGACCCTAACAGTAATCGTGTGTCTAAATCTGACCCTAACCATAAACCCAACCCTAACACTAGCACTTGCAATAAACCTACAACTAAACCTAACCCTAATACTAGCCCTAGACCAAAACCTAATCCTAACTGTAGCCATATCTCTAGCCCTTGACCTAACAGAAACCTAGCCGTAGCCCTAATGATAAACCTTAACCTAACACAAACACTAACCCTACCACTTGACCTAAATCTAGTGATAACACTGGGTTTAAACCTAATCCTAACTATAAACCAAACACTGACCCTGACCCCAACACTAACCCTAGCTCTAAACATCACGGTAATGGTAACTCTAACCCTAACACTTGATCTAGCCATAACACTTACCCAAAAAGTAGCCCTAATCATAACTCTGGATTATACATTAGTTGTAGGCCTAACACTAGCCCCAATCTAACCCAAAACCTGGCCCTAAGAAGAGTGCTAACCCTAGTTTTAACCCTAAACATAAAAATAGCCCTAATCCATACCCTAACCCTAGATCTAACCCTAGATTTTACTCTATCCATTACCTTAAGCTAAACCCTAAACCTAATGCTAACCGTAGTCCTAACCCTAATCCTTAGCCTAATCCAAACCCTAAACCTAATACTAGCCCTAAATCTAACCTTTGTTCTGGCTCTAACCTTAACACAAACCCTAACCCTGACACTTATTCTTACCCTAACACTAACCACAGGTATAAACCTGATCCTAACCCAAAACCGAACCCTAACATTAGCCCTACCGGTAATCACATACTTAAACCTAAACCTAACACTAGCCCTGGTCTTAAACCTAATACTATATCTATCCATATCTCCATCCCTAGACCCGAAAAACAACGTAGCCCTAGCCCTATCAATAATCCTGAACCTAACCCAAACACTAACCCTACCCCTAGACCTAACCCTAGTCCTAATTTTGGCACTAAATCCAAAACTAACTCTAACTTGAACACTGGCCCTGACCCTAATATAACCCTAGCTCCGAAGCTGACCCTAAACCAAAACCTAATACTAACACTAGACATAGTCATAAGCCTAACCCTAAAACTAGCCATAATTATGACCCTAGCTCTTACATTACCCATGGCCCTAACCCTAGGACTAAACTAACACAAAACATAGCCCTAATTTTATGCCTGAACATAGCTCTAAGTGTAACCCTAAACCTAACCCTAGCCCTAACCCTAACCCTAAGCCTCGCTTTAGACCTAACCCCAGATAAAAGCCTAACCATTAACCTTAACATAACCCTAGCCCTATTTCAAACCCAAACCTAACACTATCCCTAATCTTAACATTAACCATAGTTCTAACCATAGCTCTAATTATATTAACTACCCTAACCCTAACCCTAATCCTCACCATAAGGCTAGCCATAACCCTAGGTCTAATTCTATCCACTACCTTAATCATTATTCTAAACCTAATGCTAATCCAAGGCTTAACCCTAACCCTATCACAATCAATAAACCTATCCATTGCCCTAAAATTAACCTGAACCCTAATCCTAAGCCTATTCATTACCCTAACCCTAACTCTAACCATAATGCTAATTGGAGCCCTAAACCTAAACCTTAACCTAAACCAAACCTTAAGCCAAACACTGACCATAATAATAAACATAGCTGTAAACTTGACCCTTACCATAAATCTAGCCCTTACACTAGACCTAACATAAACATAAAGCAAAACCTACCTCTAATGTAACCCTAGAGCTGATATTAGCCCTAGCCCTAATCCTAGACCTAACCCTAAAACGAACACCAGCTCTCGTTCTAGCCCAAACCTTAGCCTAAGTCATAACCCTACCCCTAAATCTAACCCTTTCCCTACACCTAAACCTAGTTATAACCACATTCCTTACCCTTAACCTAACCCAAACCCTAACCCTAACACTGAACCTAGCCTTAACCTTAACCCTAGGACTAATCCTAACACTAATTCTAGCCCTATCTTAAACCTAACCCTAATTCTAGCTTTAAGACAAACTATAACTCTCGCCATAGCCCTAGCCCTAATTCTAACCCTATCACTTACCATAATCTTATTCCTAAAAAAAGCCTAAAATAACCTAGCCCTAACATTACAACATGCTCTAACCCTGGATCTAAACCTAACTCTAAATTTAACCCTAATTCTAAACCTAAACCTAACCCTCAAACTACCTCTAACCCTAACACAAATCCTAAAACTAGCCCTAACCATAGGCTTAGACCTAAAACAAAACTGAGTCATAACACTAACCCTAAACTTTTACCTAAACTAAACCCTAACCTTATATCCAGCCCTAAGCCTAGCCCTAATTTAAGTCCTAAACTTAACCCTAAAACTACCCCTAAACCTGTCTCTGACATTAACACTAACCCTACCTCTAAACATCACCCTAAACCTAAACCTTAACCTAACATTACACCTGGTCCTAACCCTAATTCTAAACCTAGTTCTAATCATACCCCTAGACCGTACATTAGCCATAACCCTAAACCTAATACTAACACAAACCCAGCCTAAATCTGATATGTAACCATAGATTTTCCCCTAAACCTAACTCTAAAACTAGCCCTAACCCTAAAACGAACCATAGATCTAACCTTAGCACAAACCTTATACATTACCCTAGCCAAACCCCAACCCTAATGCTAACCCTAGTCCTAAAACTAACCCTTAGTCTAACCCAATCCCTAACCCTATTACGAGTCCTAACCCTACCTCTCATTCTTGTTACAATCAAAACCCAAATTTTAACCCGAACCCTGATCCTTATTCTGACCCTGAACCTAAACCAAACCCTAACACTAGCTCTATACATAGCCCTATGCTTAAACCTAACCCTAACACTAGCCCAAGATTGAACCTAATCCTAAATCTAGCCATAATGTAACCAAGACCTAAACAAAAAACTAGCCCTAGCTCTAATGATAACAATTAATCTAAGCAAACACTAACCTTACCTCTGGACCAAACCAATCCTTATTCTGGCTCTAGCCCTAACTCTAACCCTAATCCAAACACAGACCCTGACACTAACACTAAACCTAGCTATAAAACTGACCCTAACCAAAATATAAACCTAACACTAGACCTAGCCATAACCATAAACATAACCCTTACATTACCATAGCACTAAAACTAGCTCTAAACCTAACACAAAACTTAGCCCTAATCCTAGGCCTAAATCTAGCCCAAAGTGTAACCCTAACCCTAACCTAACCTTATCACTTATCCTAAGCCTAACATTCAAGCTAACCCTAACTCTCGTCTTAGACTTAACCCTAGATAAAACCCAAAAAACGAACCATAAATATAACCCTATCCCTATCCCTAAACATTATGCTAATCCTAGTCCTAATGATACTGTTAACATTAGCCCTAATACTATCTTTAAAATTATCCATTACACTAAATCAAACCTTAACCCTAATTATAATCCTAGCTTTAATCCTAAATGTAAGCATAATCCTAGACCTAACCCTAAACCTAACCCTCATCATAGCTTTAACCCTAGATAAAACTCCAATGCTTACCCTAACACTAACCCTAGCCCAAACCCTAACACTAACCCTGAACCTAAAACTACCCCTAAACCTAGCCTGATATCTAACCCTATCCATTACCCTAACTCAAAAGATAATCATAGCCCTAACCCTAACACTAACCCTAAACCTCAAACTACCCCTAAACCTAACCCGATATCTCAGACTATCCATTAACCTAACTCTAAAGATAACCTTACCCCTAACCCTAACCCTAACCATAATCTTAACCATAAATCTAATCCTAGACATAATCCTAAACCTAAAACTCACGCTAGCACTAACCTTATCTCAAAACTTATCCTGCACCCTAAACCTAACCCAAACCCTAAACCTAGCTCTACCCCTAACCCTGACTCTAGCCCTAATCCTATCCAAAACCCTAGCCTAAAATCTAGCTCTAATGCTATTCATTACCCTAACAATAACCCTAACCCAAATGCTAACCCTAGGTCTAACCCAAACCCTAACCCTACAAATTACCCTAATATTAACCTGAATCCTAAACCTAAACCTATCCATAAACCTAACCCTAATTCTAACCCTAATGATAATTTGAGCCCTAAACCTAATAACTAACCTAACTCAAACCCGAAAACTGACCCTGACCCTAAAAATACATCTTACTCTTAACCTGAGCCTTACCCTGAAACTAATATTAGACCAAGCCATGTACCTAACCCTACAACTATCCCTAGCTGTAATACTAAACCTGACATTATTCCTATCCCAAAAACTTGCTGTAACCCTAACACAAACCCTAGCCCTCATTCTAACCCCAAATCTAGCCTTAATTCTAACACAAACCTAACCAGAGACATAAACCTAATTTTAATCATCGCCCTAGCCCTAAACCTAGCTGTAATCCCAACCCTTCCCCTAAACCTAACCCTAAACCTAATCGTAAAAATAGCCCTTACCCTAGGCCTAATCCTAACACCAATCCTAGACATATTCCTAGCCCTAATTTAGCCCTAAACTTAACCCCAACCCTAGCCTTAAGAATAACTCTAACTATCGCTCTATATCTATCCCTAGTTCTAACCCTATTTCTTACCGTAACCCAAACAATAGACCTAACCTTAGTCCTAACACTAGCCATAGACATAACCCTAATATTAACCAGAACTCTAAATGTACCCCTAAGCCTAAACTCACCCTACCACTAGCAATAACATTAACATGAATTGTAAAACTACCCTTAACTTTATCCTTAGCACTAAAACATAAAGAGCCATGGCACTAACATTAACCCTTAACCTAAACCAAATCCTAAACCTATATCTAGCCCTAACCCTACCCCTAATTTGCATCCTATCCCCAACCCTAAAACTAACCCTGACACTGACTCTGAACCTAACACCAATCCTAGCTCAAAGCATCACCCTTAACTTAAGCCTAACCATGAAACTAGACTTAGCCCTAATCGTAACCCAAAAATTAGCCCTAATCATAACCCTAGTTCTTACATTAGCTGTATCCCTAACACTAGCCTTAATGTTACTCAAAATCTAGCCATGATGCGAGCCCCAACCCTAGCTTTAACCCTAACTCTAAAGCTAAAACAAGTCTTAACTCTTATCCTAAAGCTAACCCTAAATTTAATCCTTGCATTAACCCTAAACCTAACAGTATCCCTAACACTAACACTAACCATAACACTTGTGCAAAACCTAGCTCTATCCCTATCCATTACCCTACCCCTAACCATAATCCTAACCCTAATGCTAACCCTCCGCCTAACCCTAACACATTCGCTAACCCTACCTATTCATTACCCTAAACATAACCCTAACCCTAACCTAACCAAAGACTAAACGTAGACGTAACACTAACCCTAAAACCAGCCCTAATTGTCACCCTAGTTCTTACATTAGGCATAGCCCTAAAGCTAACACAAAACCTAGCCTAGCCCTTATCCATGCTCTAACCCTAGCTTTAACACTAACCCTAAACCTAACCCTAGTCCTATCCCTAACACTAACCCTAGCCTTAACTCTAGCACTAACCCTATCCCTTACCCTAAGCCAAACTCTAAACCGAATTGTACCCTAGTCCTAAACCTAATTCTTAGCCTAAAACAAAACCTAACACTATTACTAGTCCTAAACCTAATTCACAACCTAGATCTATCACTATCCCAAACTATAACCCTAACCCTGACACTTATTATGACCGTAACACTAACCATAGGTCTAAACCTAACCCTAACCCTAAACCGGCCCCTAACTTTGACACTACCTGTAACAATATAACTAAAACTTACCCTAGCACTAGACTTAGACCTACACTTACTCCTTTATCTAGTGATAACTCTTGGCCTAGCCCTAATCAAAAACTTAGTCCTAGTTCTAATAATAACCCTTAACCTAACCAAACACTAACCCTACCCCTAGACCAAACCTTAGACCTTATGCTGGCCCTAACAATAAACCTAACCCTAAACCTAACATTGACTCTTACCCTAACACAAAACCTAGCCCTAAACCTTATCCTAACAAAACACATAACCCTTACACTAGACTTATCCATATCACTAACCCTGAAACTAGCCATAACCATAGGCCAAAAGCTATGTCTAACTCTATCCATTACCCTAAACCTAACATTAAACTTAATGCTAACCCTAGCCCTAACCCTCACTTTGGCTCTAAATCTAATCCCCATCCTAGTCCAAACACTAGCTCAATCACTTACCCTTAAAATTAACCGAATCGTAAACTAACCCATGGCCTAAACCTAAACCTAACCTTAACCCTAGCCCTAATCCTAACCTTAACCCTATCCCTAACCCTAGCTCTAAGCCTACATATTACCCTAACTCTAACCCTAACCTTAATGATAACCCTAGCCCTAACTTCAGCTCTACCCTACCCATTACCCTAACCCTAACATTAACCCTGATAATAACCCTAGCCCGTACCCTAAATCTACCCTAACCTCAACCCTAGACATAACCATAAACCTAATCCTTACCATAGAGCTAACCCTTCCTCAAATCCTAACAATTACCCTAAACCAAACACTAAACCTATCCCTAACCCTAACCTTAAGCCTAAGCATAACCCTAACTCTAAGCCTACGACATCAAACCCTATCCAATATCCTAAACCTAATGATAACCCTAGCCCTAATGTTAACACAACCCTTGACCCTAACTGTAACTATAACCTAGACCTAACCCTAAAACTAACACTTGCCCTAGTGCTAACCATAGCTCAAACTCTAAACCATACCCTAAACTTAAACCTAACCCTAAGCCTGGCTTAACCATAACTCTATCCCTAATAATAACCATAACCCTAGCCCTAACCCCATCCCTTACCCTAAGCATAACCATAACCCTAAGACTAACCCTATGCCTAACCCTAACCCTTTTGCTAAATCTAACCCTATCAATTACCCTACACGTAACTAGAACCCTAAATGAAAACCTATCATTACCCTAACCAAACACTAATGCTAATTCACATCTAAACCTAAACGCTAACCTAAACCAAACCTGAAAACTAATTCTATCCCTAAAAATACTCCTAGCTCTAAACATGACCCTTACCTTAACTGAACCCTTACAGTAGACCTAGCCATAAATCTAACCCTCATGTATCCCTAATGTAAGCATAGACCTGACATTAGACCTAGCCCTAGCCCTAGCCCTAGCCCTAATTCTTGCCATAACCCTAAAACAACCCCTAGCCCACATCCTAGCCCTAAACCTAGCCTTATTATTAAATCAAACCATAACCGTAGCCCTAACCTAATTTCTAACCTATGACCTAGCCCTAAAACTAACTCTAACTCCATCCATTCCTCTAAACCTAACCATATCCCTAAACATAAACCTAAGCCTAAACTAGGCCTAACCCCTAATAAAAACACTAGACCTAATCCTAGCCATAATTTAGCCCTAAACCTAACCTAACCCTAGCCCTAAGACTAACTCTAACTCTCGCCCTAGCCCTATTGCTACTTCTAACCCTTTTTCTTACCATAATATTATGACTTGCCTTTACATTAGCCCTAACCCAGATCTAGCCCTAAACCTATATCAAACCCTAACTCTAAATCTAAACCTAACCCTAAGGTAGCCCTCTCACTAACACAAGCCGTAACACTAATGCTATCCCTAATATTAGCCCTACCCTAGCCCTAGCACTACAAAAAAATACGAGTCATAGACCTAACCCTAAACTTTAAGATTAACCATACCTAAGCCTACACCTATCCCTAAACCTAGCTCTAATTCGAGTCATATCCCTAAACCTAAAACAAACTCTGACCCTGACTCTGACCGTAACACTAACCCTAGCTCTAAACATCATACAAAACCTAAACCTAAACCTAACCCTAGACTTAGCCCTAACCCTAACCCTAAAACTGGTTCTAATCATATCCCTAGTTGTAACCTTGGGTGTAGCCCTAAACCCAGCCCTAACCTAACCCAAAACCTATCCCTAATCAGAGCCGTAACACTACCTTTAACCCTAAACATAACCATAATTTTAGCCCTAACCCTTATCCTTAACCTAACTCTAACCCTAACCCTTGACATAACCCTACACCTAATCCTAACCCTAGCCTTAATTCTAACCATAAACCTAGCCCTAACCTGAGCTGTAACCCTGTCCTTTACCCTTATCCTAATCCTAACCCTAATTCTAACCCTAGGATAACCCTAAACCTATTCCTAACCCTAAAAGTATACATTACCGTAAACCTAACCTGAAACCTAAACTGATGATATCCATAAACCTAATCCTAACTCTAATAATCTTTACCCTAAAAAATATCTCTATCCATAACCCTACACCTTATTAGCTATAGCCCTAATGAAGCCCTAACCCCCCAAAAAAAAAACAAAAAACAAAAAAACAAAACAACAACAACAACAACAACAACAAAAACTCTAGCCCTAATCCTAGCTAATCCTAGCCCTAAGCTTAGCCTTAATCCTAAACCTAACCATAACCATAGACCTAACCCTAATTTTAACCCTCGCTCTTGTTCTAAAGCTAGCTATAACATCATACCTAACTACAACCATAACCATAACCCTAGCCATAAACCTAGGCTCAGCCTTAATACTAACCCTAACTCTAATTCTAGCTCTAATTAAACCCTAATTCTAATCCTAAATCTAATCCTAACACTAACTCTAACTCTCGCCCTAGCCCTAGCCCTAGTTCTAACTCTATCCCTTATGATAATTCAAACCCTAGCCCTAACTCTAGCCCTATGCTTTGCTGTAGCCCTAAACGTAGATCTAACCCTAACTCTAAATATAACCCTAACCCTAAGCCTAAACCACACTGTAACATTAGCTCTAACCCAAATTGTAATTTGAAAACTAGCCCTAACACAAGCCTTAGCTCTCAAGCAAAACCTAGGCATTTTACTGACCCTAATCCTTACCCTAAACTAAAGCCTAACCCTACAGCTAGCCCTAACCCTAGTGCTGGCAGATGTTGAGAGCCACAGCCAAAGGGGCCCCAGCAAACTTCCAGCTGCCAGCAAACTTCCAGCTGCTGGCTGATGATTGGCTCACAGCAGCCCCAGCAACATCTAGCTGATTGGCTCCTCGGCCCCAGCAACATCTAGCTGATTGGCTCCTCTGCGGTGATGCTCATTGGGCTGTTTCCCTGCCCTTTCAGACCACGGAGCTGCTCATTGGGGGACTTTTTTGGCTCCGCCCACGTGACCCAGCCAATCGGCCTCAAGAGCAGGAGGATTGTGGGAGGTGGAGAGAAGCTTGGGTGGGAGAGAGAGGCTTGTGGAAAGCCGGTGGTGGCAGTTGAGGCTCTGAGGGTTTTTCCTGAGAGGCTGTTTTGTTTGGCGTGTGTGGTTCTAAAAATAAAGTTAGTTTCTTTTGACAAGTGGCTCCTGATTGTGCCCAGCCAGACTGCGGCATTTGGTGGCTCGCACGGGGAGCGACTGAGGGTAAGTGAAACTGCTCGCCCCTGAGGGCAGGGCGAGAGGATGGGTAGCCATTTTAAGATTCCTCTTTTATTTTGCTTCACTTTTGTTTTAAGTTGCCTGTCCCTGGAGATGAGTGAGACGGAAGAAAAACCGCTCACATCTGAGGAAAAACTATTTACGTCTGAGGAACAGATAGGGAGAAAGGACGGATGCACATGTCAGGAGGATAGAAAGGCTATAATGACTTTTTGTTGTTCCCTTTTTATTTCATTCTGTCTCGGTTTTGTTTGGCGTCATCTTGTTGGGTTGTATTATAGTAGAAATACGGGATCAGAAATTAGTAAAAAACAAACTGAAAGAGTGTTAAGTAAATTGTTAGAGGAAGGAGGCATCTCAGTAAAATCAAGAGCAGTCAGGGCATACGTTGATACAATACAAAAATATAGCCCATGGCTTTTTAAGGAGGAGTTGTTAAATATATCACAATGGAACCATCATGGTGAAGATTTAAAAATAATAGAAAAGAAAAGCCCAGGGACACTGCCAGATGGCACATTGCCATTGTGGACGTTCATATCTTGTTTGCTTTGTCCAAAGCCTTCAGTTCAGACAATGGTAGAGGAAGGAGAAGACATAATGATTCAAGTAAAAGAGAAGGTCTCTCAAGTTAGTCAGACAGAGGAAAAGATTCAAGTAAAAGAGAAGGCCTCTCAAGCTAGTCAGACAGAGAAAGAAAGTGTAAAACAGAAAAAGCCATCAGGGGGAAAGTTACAACAGGAGACTGCTACTAACACCTTTCTATCACCAGAGGGTGTAAGTGTCCAACCAACAGCACCACCTCTACAGGAGACTGCTACTAACACCTTTCTATCACCAGAGGGCGTAAGTGTCCAACTAACAGCGCCACCTCCATATGCTGGGAGGCCCCCAACCCCCGCAGTTGATAGTTGGGATCCTGAGACAAGATCTCAAATATTAACATGCCCTGTATTTGAGGCAGGAGGGCAGCGATTTTACCAAGTTTTAAATTTCAAAACAGTGAAGCAGCTAAAAGAGGCTGTAACAACCTATGGTCCTCAAGCACCCTTCACTGTAAGCATGGTCGAAACCATTAACAACTTGAACATGACGCCAGCAGATTGGGCTAATATGTGTAAAGCTGTGCTAAATGGAGGACAATACCTGTTATGGAAGGTTGCCAATGAGGAATTTTGCAAGGAGACGGCTAGGCAAAATGCAGCAGCTGGTTATCCTCAGAGAAATCTAGATATGTTGTTAGGAAAGGGACCTTATGAGGATCAGCAGCAACAAATTGCATATGATCCTGTCGTATACGCACAAATTGCTGCAGATGCAATTAAGGCATGGAAGACTTTACAAAGACATGGAGGTTTACAAGGTCAATTTTCTAAGGTAATACAAGGAGCTAATGAACCTTTTGCTGAATTTGTAGATAGGCTTATTCAAACAGCTACCAGAGTTTTTGGGAATACAGAACAAGCAATGCCATTACTAAAACACCTGGCTTATGAGCCAGCGAATCGTTGGTGCAGAGATATCATTAGACCATGGAAACATGAAGATTTAAACACATATATTAAATTATGTAGAGACATTAATGAACAAGAGCAAGTCATGGCAGCTGCAATAAAACAGGCTTTAGATGCCAGAGACATTAATGAACAAGGGCAAATTGTGGCAGCTGCAGTAAAACAGGCTTTAGATGCCAGGCCAAGAACATGCTACAATTGTGAACAAACAGGACATTTTAAAAGGAATTGCCCCATTGGAGGAGGGTTTAACAAAACTAGGTATCAAAGGAGTAGAATACCAGGTATTTGCCCACGATGCCGTAGAGGGAGTCATTGGGCTAATGAATGCCGTTCTCAAACCACCATAGAGGGTACTCCATTATCAAAAAACGAACAAGGACCAGGTGTTTATCCACGATATCGTGGAGAAAGGCATCGGGCTCCATTGCCAAAAAATGGACAGGGGGGCCCAATGCTCCGGGGCCCAAAACCACAAATATACGGAGCACTGGAGGAACCCAGCAACCCCATCAGGGTAGTGCCCAGGACACATTGTCCATCAGATCCCTCATCAGACAAACCAGAGGGAGTGCAGGGTTGGACATCTGCGCCTCCGCCAGAGCAGTACTAACTCCAGAGATGGGAGTTCAAATCATTCCCACAGGGGTGAAAGGACCTCTTCCCAAAGGAACAGTAGGCTTATTATTGGGACGCAGCTCTTGTACTCTAAAAGGACTTATGATAAGTCCTGGGGTAATTGATCCCGATTATGAAGGTGAAATAAAAATTAAAGCCAGTTCTCCAAAGGGTATATCAGTAATTTCACCATGAGATAGAATAGCACAGTTACTAATAATACCCAGCCTACATGATAAATTTTCCAGTCGTACTGTAGAAAGAGGTTCCAAGGGATTAGGCTCCACAGGTGTAGATTGGGCTATGCTTTCTTTAAATTTAGATTCTCGCCCCATGCTAAAACTAAATATTCAAGGACATGAATTTAATGGGCTACTGGATACAGGTGCAGACCTTAGCATCATCTCTCGTCAAGAATGGCCAAAACATTGGCCATTACAACAAGCCACTCAAACGCTTCGAGGCCTAGGAGTGGCAACTAATCCCCATAGAAGTGCAATGGTATTAGATTGGAAGGATCCTGAAGGATGTGAAGGAACTATACAGCCATATGTATTGGATCATCTTCCCGTGAATTTATGGGGACGAGATGTCCTAGATCAATTAGGTTTGACATTAACAAATAACATCAACCAAAATGCACCCACTATTATGACTAGACAAGGTTTTAGGAAAGGAAAAAGATTAGAAAAACAAGAACAAGGTATAGCAGCACCAATACAAATAGATCAAGGAACAGACAGACATGGGTTGGATTTTCAGAAAGGGCCACTGAGACAATAAAAATTACTTGGAAATCAGAAAGACCAGTATGGGTTCCTCAGTGGCCCCTGACTAAAGAAAAGATACAAGCAGCCCATGACCTGGTCAAACAACAATTAGCAGAAGGACATATACAACCTTCTGTATCTCCCCTTAATACTCCCATTTTTGTCATCAAAAGAAATATGGTAAATGGAGATTATTGCAAGATTTAAGAGCCATTAATAATGAGATGGTTATTATGGGACCTGCTCAATCAGGGATTCCTCAGTTGTCTGCTTTGCCAAAAACCTGGTATGTTTTAGTTATAGATATTAAAGATTTTTTTTTCAATTCCAATTCATCCTGAGGATAGTCCACGTTTTGCATTTACTATCCCTGCACTGAATCATGAAGGTCCTGATCAGAGATATGAATGGAAAGTACTCCCTCAAGGGATGGCTAACAGCCCAACTATGTGTCAAATTTATGTTAACAAAGTAATCCAGCCACTTAGAAATCAAAATCCTGAACTACAAATATTTCACTATATGAATGATGTATTATTAGCACATAAAGCTAAAAACACATTGCTAGAATGTTATGCCAAACTTACAAACTTATTAAAAAATTATAATCTAGAGACAGCATTAGATAAAGGAAATTAAATTTTCCAATTAATTATTTAGGAGTTCTATTATCCTCAACCATGGTCTGTCAACCAAAAATTCAAATACGAGTTGATCAACTCAAATCACTTAACGACTTTCAAAAGTTATTAGGAGATATAAATTGGATAAGGCCTTATCTAGGTATACCAACAGGAGAGTTGGGACCTTTATTTGATATCCTAAAAGGTCCATCAGATCCAAATTCACCCCGAATGTTAACGCCTGAAGCAAGAAAGGCATTAAAAATCATTGAAACATATATGGAAAATATGCATTTGGATAGAATTGATATAAGTTTGCCTTTATTATTTATTGTACTACCAACAAAAATATTCCTACAGGAGTATTTTGGCAAGAAGGTCCATTATTATGGATACATTTATCTTATTCTCCTAACACTATTCTTACTAGGTATCCTGAGGCTGTAGGACAATTAATACTCAAAGGAATAAAAGCAGCAAAGGGAGTGTTTGGAATTTCTCCCAATAAAATTATTACTCCATATACTATGAATCAAATTGATGAGTTAGCTAATGAGTTAGATACATGGGCTATAATCATGTGCAAATCTAATGTTTCATTTGATAACCACTTACCATCTAATCCTTTATTGTCTTTTTGGTCATTGCATCCTGTAATTTTTCCAAAAATGACAAGAAAAACACCTATCATGAATGCTCCAAATATATTCACTGATGGGTCAAATAATGGTACAGCAGCAGTAGTTACCCCTGATCAAACTTTTACATTTTTAGTACCCAAACAATCAGCTCAAAAGGTAGAGCTTAATGCAGTTTTACAAGCTTTTGTGATGTTTAAAGATTCTGTATTTAATTTATTTTCTGATAGTCAGTATGTAGTTAATGCTCTAGGATCTCTTGAAGATGCTGGTAGGATTTCCCCTTCTTCAACTGTTTTCTCTTTGCTTTCCACTGTACAAAGTCTAATCTGGGACAGAAAAGATCCATTCTTTATAGGACATATCAGGGCACATACAGGATTGCCTGGAGCCCTTAGTTTGGGCAATAATTTAGCAGATAAAACTACACATGACATACATATTTTCTCTACACTAGAAGAAGCTATAAATTTTCATAAAAAGTTCCATGTCAATGCTAATACTTTACAAAGTGTTTTAAAATAACTAAGGAACAAGCTAGACAAATAATAAAACAATGTCAAAATTGTGTGACCTTTTTACCACAAGTTAATCTTGGAGTCAATCCTAGAGGATTGATACCTAACCATATTTGGCAGATGGACATCACACACTTGCCAGAATTTGTAAAATTAAAATATTTGCATGTTACAGTTGATACTTCTTCTGGAATTTTGATGGGCTCCCTTCATGCCGGAGAAAAAAACTAAAGATGTTATAGCTCATTGCTTACAAAATTTTGCCACTGTGGGTGGTCCAAAACAGTTAAAAACAGATAATGCCCCTGGTTATACTTCTACCTCTTTTAAACAATTTTGCTCAACATTTGGCATTACTCATATAACAGGAATCCCATACAATCCACAGGGACAAGGCATAGTTGAAAGAGCTCATCAAACTATTAAAATGTACTTATTAAAGCAAAAAGAAGGAATTGGGAAGGGGTATATATTCCCCAAAGATAAACTTAAAATAACCCTTTTTACTCTAAACTTTTTAAATTTGGATTCATCAGGACTTAGTGCTGCGGAAAGGCATATGTGTCCAAAAAATGTACATAAGCCCAAGGTACTTTGGAAGGATATTCTAACAGGACAATGGAAAGGTCCTGACCCAGTAATTTTCTGGAGTCGGGGGTCTGTTTGTGTGTTTCCACAGGGAGAACAGCAGCCGATTTGGATTCCAGAGAGATTAACCAAGGTCCTGACCCAGTGATTGTCTGGAGTCGGGGGTCTGTTTATGTGTTTCCACAGGGAGAACAGCAGCCGATTTGGATTCCAGAAAGATTAACTAAAGCGATTTCTACAGACCAAAAAGAAGATGATTTGGCTCAAATCCATAACAACTGATATCCAAAACTCCAGTTTGGCTATTCTTACATCTGCAACAGAACCAGGATGCTTTTTTCAATATCTATTTTATTATTGCCCTTTGACATATCATTAAGTTCTATTTTGTTTTTTGAGCTCATACAGACCTAGGTTAATGTTTTGCTGATCAGTTCTATTTTTTGACTATAGAGTTTTTAAACATTGCAATGGAGATTTCACCTGTAAAAAGTTATAAGGCCTTTACTATAATGTTATGTGTTGTATGTATTATATTATGTGTGCACACTTGTGTTTTGTGTTATATGTTTGAATGTATGTATGTCCATATATCATATAAGATGAGCACTCATGATAAAATGGATCCAAATATTTTTTTGTCACGTGATTTATATGGTTTAATTTAAATTGGGTAAACAACTGTTGAGGATTGTTTTAATATGTAAACAAAAAAGAAGGTTAACAGATCTGTTTGTTTACTTTCACCTTTCCTTTTCATTATATTTAATAATTCTCTTAAAGACAATGTAAATTGTTAAGAAAATTGTTTTCTTTTAGTGCCTTCTGTAATGTTACATAATTTTTTCTTTAGCCATTATTGCCAGAATTCCTATCTTCATCCCAGTGCCGGTGAAGACAATGTAAATTGTTAAGAAAATTGTTTTCTTTTAGTGCCTTCTGTAATGTCACATAATTTTTTCTTTAGCCATTATTGCCAGAATTCCTATCTTCATCCCAGTGCTGGTGAAGTCAAAGATAAAACCAATCTACAGCTTCTACAATAGCCATCACTGAACTGCTTGCAGAACTTGCCTGGACACATTGTGAGCTCACCTGTATGCATTGTGAACTATCTGTTGGTACAGCGAATTGTGGTAGTGCTGGAGTATTTTTGCTGATGGTGTCACCGGTGGTACAATTTTTCAAAGGAGCCCTCAATTGGCTTAATGCCATGGCATTTTGCATCCTCCTCTACTAGTGATGGTCTAAAATTTGGGGGCCAACAGAGGTGAGGCAGAGAACCTCACCCCCCCCACAGGTGCAAAGGCCTATCCACAAGTATGGCTGTATGCTGGACCGGTAGTCAGTGACGGGTATGATCCAATTGCAGTGGTACCAACCTAAGACAGGAGGCTGACGCCTAGAGGTCAGTTCATCCGATGACGGGTAAGGACCATATGTTGAATTGGACTGCCTAACAGGCACGGTCCCTAAGCCACATGCTTGTTGTTTAAACAGAGAGGGGGAGATGTTGAGAGCCACAGCCAAAGGGGCCCCAGCAAACTTCCAGCTGCCAGCAAACTTCCAGCTGCTGGCTGATGATTGGCTCACAGCGGCCCCAGCAACATCTAGCTGATTGGCTCCTCGGCCCCAGCAACATCTAGCTGATTGGCTCCTCTGCGGTGATGCTCATTGGGCTGTTTCCCTGCCCTTTCAGACCACGGAGCTGCTCATTGGGGGACTTTTTTGGCTCCACCCACATGACCCAGCCAATCAGCCTCAAGAGCAGGAGGATTGTGGGAGGTGGAGAGAAGCTTGTGTGGGAGAGAGAGGCTTGTGGAAAGCCGGTGGTGGCAGTTGAGGCTCTGAGGGTTTTTCCTGAGAGGCTGTTTTGTTTGGCGTGTGTGGTTCTAAAAATAAAGTTAGTTTCTTTTGACAAGTGGCTCCTGATTCTGCCCAGCCAGACTGCGGCACCCTAGCCCTAATTCGAGTCCTAACTCTAACCATAGAACTAATACTAACCCTGACTGTGAGCTTAACACCAACCCTAGTGCCACACATCACCTATCCCTTACCCTAATCCTAACACTAGACCTCGCCCTAAACCTAACCCTAAAACTGGCCCTAATCATAATGCCAGTTCTTAAACTAGCCATAGTCTTAAACCTAAAACTATACCTAGCCCGAATACAAGGCCTAACCCTAGCTTTGACATAATCCTAACACTGGCCCTAACACTAACCCTATCCCTAGTCCTAATCCTAGCTCTAATTCTTTTTCTTACACTTAGTCAAACCCTCACCCTATTGCTACCCTAGTCCTAAGACTAATTCTATGCCTACCCAAAACCATAACTTTATTACTAGTCCTAACTCTAACCCTGATTCCAGCACTAAACTTAACCAAACCCTTACTCTAACCCTGACACTTATTCTGACCCCAAGTCTAAACCTAGGTTTAAACCTGACCCTAACCCTTATCTGAAAAGTAACACTAGCCCTACCATTAACCCTAAACCTAAACCTAACAATAACACTAGCCCTAGACCTAAACATAATCCTAAATATAGCCATAACCTTAGCCTTAGCCTTAACAATAACCCTTAACATAAAACAAACATTAACTCTACCCCTAGACCTAACCCTGGTCCTCATTCTGGACCTAATCCTAAAACTAATCATAATCGGAACCTTGAGATTTACCCTAACAAAAACCTTAGCCCTATACCTTATCCTATCCCAAAAACTATCCCTAACACTAGACGAACTTTAAATCTAGCCACAACCATAACTCTTGCTCTTACATTACCCATATACCTAACAGTAATCCTAAATCTCACACAAAACCTAGCCCTAAATACAGCCCTAAACTTAACCCTAAGCGTAACTCTATCACTAAACCTAGTCCTAACCCTAACCCTAACCCTCGTTCTAGTCCTAACCCTAGCTAAAACACTAAACCTTACCCTAAAATAACCCTAGCCCAAGCACTAAACCTCACCCTAACACGAGCCCTAATCCTAACTCTAAACATATTCCAAAACCTAGCTCTAATTCTATCCATTATACTAACAATAACCCTAAAACTAATGCTAACCCTAGCCCTAAACATAACCCTAATCCTACCCTAGCCGAGACTGTAATAATAACCCTCACCAAAGCCCTAAACCTAGCTCAATCCCTAACACTTACACTCAATCTAACCCTAACACTAACCCAAGTTCTAACCCTAAACCTAACCCCAGCCCTAATACCAACCTTAACCCAACCCCTAACCTTAGCTTGAACCCTACTCATTAATCTAAACCTAAACTTAACCCTAATGTTAACACTAGACCTAAAGCTAAAACTACCATAACTCTAAACATGTAACACGAGAACTAAGAGTGAATCTAACCCTAACCCTAAACCTAAGCTAGCTAAAATGCTAACCCTAATCCAAAATCTAAACCTAATGCAAACATAAACCTAAACCTATCTTTAACCTGAAATCTAAACCCTAACCCTCAGGATTTCCCTAGCACTAACCGTTGCCCTAACCTTGACCATAACCCTAGAACAAACCATAATTTAATCTTAGCTATAGCAAAAATTCAATCTCAAACCCTAAACCGTACCCTAAACCTAATCCTAAGTGTAATTCTCACCTTAACCCTTACCCTAACCCTAAATCTAGCCCTAATCCTAACCATTATCCTACACCTACCCCTAGGTCAAACCCTACTAATTACCCTAAAAATAACCATAATCCTAATGCTAAACCTAGGCAAAACCCTAAACTTATCACAAACCCTAACCATACCCATTACCTTAAAACTAACATAACCCTAAACCTAACACTATCCATTACCCTAACGCTAATTCTAACCTTGATGCTAATTTGAGCCTTAACCCTAAACCTTAACCTAACCGAAACCCAAAGCCTGACCCTGACACTAATAATAATCCAGCTCTTAATATGAACCTTTCCCTAAACGTAACACTTTAAATTTAACTAGACATAAACCTAATCCTAAATATCACTTACTATAAACCTAGACCTGACATTAGTCCTAGCCCTAATTCTTGCCCTAAACCTAGCACAAAACCTAGCCTTAATCCTAGCCTTAAACATAGCCTTAATCCTAAACCTAAGCATAAGCCTAGCCCTAACCCTAAAGCTAATCATAAAACTACCCATAACCCTAAACATAGCACTAAAAGAAAACCGAGAAACAGGCCTAACACTAATCTTAACTTAAACCAAACCCTAGCACTACACCTAGATCTAACCCAATCCCTAATTTGAGTCCTAATCATAACCTTAAAAATAACCCTGAACCTGATTTATATCCTAACACTCATCCTTGTTCAAAACACCACCCGAACCCTAAACCTACCGTCATCCTATCCCTAGACTTAATCCTAAACCTAGCCCTAACCCTAGCTCAAAACCTAAACTTTATACCTAACATAACCCTAAGCCTAACCCTAAACCTAGTTGTAACATGAACTCTAACCCTAACTCAAGGCATATTCCTAACCATAAATCTAGTTCTAACCCTATCAATTACCCTAACCATAACCCTTACCCTAATGCTAACCCTAAGCCTAAATGTACCCCTATCACTAATGCTAACCATATAAATTACCCTAAAGCAATCCTGAACCTTAAAACAAACACTACCTAAACCCTAATCTTAACCTTAATGCTAATTTGAGCCACAAAACCTAAATCCTTACCTAAGCCAAATCCTTTTCCTAAAAATTCCCTGAGTTCTAAACCTAATCCTTGCCCTAAACTTAACCCTTACACTAGAAATAGCCATAAGCCTAACCCTAAAACTATATTTAATCATAACCCTAGACCTGATATTAGCCATAACACTAATCCTAGCCCTGAATCTATAACGAACACTATCCCTCAATCTAGCCATAAACCTAGCCTTAATCATAACCTTAATTCCAACCCAGCTCTAACCCTAACTCTAACCCTCACCTTACGTTTAAACCTTGCTATAACACCATTCTTTATCCTAAACTTAAACTTAACCCTATCCCTATTGCTAGGCCTAAGCTAAACTCTAACCCTAGCCCTAATCCTAGCATTAATTTAACCCTATCCCAAACCCTAAATCTAATTTTAGCCCTATCATTAACTCTAACTCTCACACTAGCCCTAACCCTAATGCTAATCCTAAAACTAGCCCTAACCCTAGCCCTATCCCCAAAACAAAACGGAACCATAGCCCTAAATCTAACCCTTAACCTAAACCATACCCATACCCTAAACGTAGCCCTAATTTGAGTTTTAATACGAACCCTAAAACTAACACTGACCCTGTGACCATAACACTAACCCTAGCTCTAAACATAACCCTAACCCAAAACCTAAACCTAACACTAAACATAGCCCTAACCCTAACCCTAAATTTAGCCCTAAACAACCCTGGTACTCACATTATCCATAACCCTAACTCAAGCACTAACTTAACACAAATCCTAGCCCTAATCTGATCCATAACCCAAGTTTCAACCCTAATCCTAATCCTAATCCTAACCCTAGACCTAATGATAAACATAAAACTAGCCCTAACCCTAGCTCTAACCTTATCCACTGCCATAAACATAACCTTAACTCTAATGCTAACCCTAGTCCTAAACCTAACCCTATCCTTAATCCTAACCCTATCCATTACCCTAATCCAAACCTAGACTCTAAACCTCACCCTATCATTGACCTAAAATTAACCCTAATGCTAATTTGAGCCCTAAGTTTAAAACTTAACCTATCCCAAACCCTAACCTGGACCCTGACTGTGAAAATAGTCCTAGCTCTAAACCTGACACTAACCCTAAATCTAACCCTTACACTACATATAACCATAAACCTAACAATAAAACTATTTAACCATAACCCAAGACCTGATATTAGCCCTAGTTCTAATCCTAGCCCTAAACTTAAAACAAACCCTTAGCCCTCATCCTAGCCCTAATCATAACCGTAACCTTAACATTAGCCCTAACCTAATTCTAACCCTCACCCTCTCACTAAACCTAGCCTAAAACCATCCCTTATCCTAAACTTAATCCTAACCCTAACCCTAAAACTAGACCTAAGCTGAACACTAACCATAGCCCTAATCCTAGCCTTAATTTAACCCTATCCATAATTCTAACACTAACCATAGCCCTAAGACTAACTCTAACTCTCACACTAGCCCTACACCTACTTCTAACCCTATGCCTCAACTTAACCCTAACCCTATCCCTGAACATAGCCATAAACCTAGCCATAATACTTGCCTAATCCTTATTCCTAGTCCTAACCCTACATCTAACTCTAACTCTAACACTAAACCTAAGCATAAGCCTAACGTTAATACTAGCACTAAACATAAAACTAATCATGAAACTAGCCCTAACCCTAACCCTAGCAATAAAACAAACCCGATTAATAGCCCTAACACTGAACCTTAACTTAAACAAATCCTAATACTACACCTAGACCTAACCGTAGCCCTAATTCGAGTTCTAAACTTAACCTTAATACTAACCCTGACTCTGACTCATATCATAACACTCACCCTAGCTCTAAACACGACCCTAACCTTAAATCAAACCCTTACAGTTACCCTAGCCTTTTTTTGAGTCCTAACCCTAACTCTAATACTAACTCTGACCCTGACTATTAACCTAACACTAACACACGCTCTAAATATCACACTAACCTTAAACCTAATCCTAACACTAGAGGTTTAACCCCTATCCATAACCCCCAAATTCAACCTAATTGTAACCCTAGTTCTTACATTAGCCATTGACAAGCCCTAAACCTAACACAAAACTAGCCCTAATCCGAGCCCTAAACCTAGCTTTAACCCTAAACCTTGCCCTAATCCAAACACTAACACTAGCTCTAAACCTATCCCTTACCGTAAGCCAAACCCTAACCCTAATGCTAACCCTAATCCTTAACATAACACAAGTACTAACCCTATTACATGTTCTAACCCTAGCACTCGTTCTAGCTCTAACCATAACCCAAACCCTACCCTTAATCCTGACCCTCATTCTGACCCTAACTCTAATCGTAGGTCTAAACCTGAATCTAAAGCTAAACTGTACCATAACAGGAGCCTTTCCAGTAACCTTATACCTAAACCTAACCCTAAAACTAGTCCTAGACCTAAACCCAATCCTAAATCTAGCCATAACTCGAAACCTAGACCTAATGAAAACTTAGAGATAGCCCTAACAATAACCCGTAGCCGAAGACAAACATTAACTCTTCCCCTAGACCTAATTCAGGCTTTAATTGTAACCATAACACTAACCTGAAAATTGAACCTGACACTAACAGTAACCCTAACTCTAAATGCCACCCAGACCCTAAACCTATCCCTAAAACTAAACCTAGCCCTAACATTAACCCTCAAACTAGCCTGAATCATAACAAGTTCTTACATTAGCTGTAGTCCTAACCTATCACAAAACCTAGCCCTAATCAAAGGCCTACCCTAGCTTTAACCCTAAAGCTAATCCTATTCCTAACCATAGCCCTGACCCTAATGCTAAGCCTAAGCCTAGACCCAATCCTTAGCATAAACCAACCCCTAACCCTAGCTCTAACCTATCCATTTCTCTGATGATAACCCTAACCCTTATGCTAACCGTAGTCCAAACCCTAATCCTATCCCTAACCCTATCCATTAACCTACACTTAACCTGAACCCTAAAACTAAAACTATCATTGCCTTATCCTTAACAATAATGCTAATTCAAGCCTTAAACCTAAAACTTAACTTAACAAAAACCCTAAACCTGACCCTAAACCTAATAATAGCCCTAGCACTAAACTTGACCCTAACACTAAACCTAACCCTTAAAAGAGATCTAGCTATAAACCTAATTCTAAACTATCCCTAACTGTAACACTAGACCTGACTTTTGCCCTAGCTCTAATCCTAGTACTAACCCTAACACCAAACTTAGCCCTCATCCTAGCCATACACTTCACCTTAATCATAAACCTAACCCTAACCCTAATTATAACCCTCATTCTAGCCATAAAACTACTTGTAATCCCAAGCCTTACCCTAAACTTAACCCTAACCCTAAACCTAACATTAGCACTAGCCCTAACCATAGGCCTAACCCTAAAACTAACCCTTGCCCTAAGACTAACTCTACCTCTCGCCCCAGCCCTATGCCGAGTTCTAACCCAATCCCCTACGATCACCCTAAACCTAGCCCTAAACTTAGCCCTAACCCTAGTCCTATCCTTCGCCCTGGCTCAAACCATAGATCTAAACCTAACTCTAAATCTAACCCTAAACCTAGGTCTAAACCTCACACTAAAACTAGCCCTAACCCTAATCCTAACATTAATCCTAAAACTAGCACTAACCTGCCCCTAGCCCTGAAACAAAACCAAGTCATAGCCCTAATCCTAATCCTTAACATAAACCAAACACTAACCTTACACCTAGACCTACACCTATCTCTAATTCCAGTCCTAAATCTAGCCTGAAAAGTAATTCAGACACTGACTCAGAACCTAACACTAACTCTAGGTCTAAATATTGTCATAACCGTGAACCTAACCCTAACACTAGACCTAGCCCTAACCATAACCCTATAACAAGCACTAATCATAACCCCACTTCATACATTACTTTTAGCCTTAAGCCTTGCCCTAACCTAACCAAAACCTAGTTTGAATCCGAGTCCTAAACCTAGCTTTAACCCTAAACTTAAACCTAAACCTAACACAAACAAAAGCCATAATCCTATATATATCCCTACACCTAATCTTAGGTCTAACCCTATCCATTATCCTAATGATAACCCTAACCTTAACCCTATCCATTACACTAAAACACATCTAAATTCTAAACCTAACCCTGTCATTAACCGACACACTAAACCTAATGCTAATTCAAGCCCTAAACCTTAACTCCAACATAAACCAAACGTTTTCCTTGAACCTGACCCTAATAATAACCCTAGCTCTAAACCTAGCCCTTAACCTAAACCTAACCCTTACAATGTACCAAGCCATAAACATAACACTAAATCAATCTCTAACTGTAACCCTAAACCTGGCATTAGACCTAGCCCTAATACAAGCCCTAAACCTAACACAAACACTAGCCTTCATTCTAGCACTAAGCATAGCCTGAATCGTAAACCTATCACTAACCCTAATCCTAACTCTAATATTAACCCTCGCCCTAGCCCTCAACATAGCTATAACCCACTTCCTTACCCTACATGTAACCCTAAATCTAACCCTAACCTGAGGTCTAAACCTAACACTAACCCTAGCCTTAATTTAGCCTTATCCCTAAACATAACCCTAGCCCTAGCCCTACGACTAACTCTCTCACACTAGCCTATCACTCGTTCTAACCCTATCCCTGACCATAATTGTAACCCTAGCCCTAATCCTAGTCCTAACCCTGGCCTTATTCTTAGTCCTATAACTAACCACAAATCAAATCCTAACTCTAAATTTAACCCTATCCCGAAGCCTAAGACTAACCATTATAAATACATTTATATTTAGATTCTATATCTACAGATGTTGGCTTCAATTATTATTTAGAATATAGTCATTAGTTTCATAAAAAGCATACCATTTCTGGTGGTATATAGAGAACTGATGGTCAGGGGTAGGATGCTATGTAAAGGGGGAAAGGAGTGAGGCTATGAGATTAATATATCTTAGCAAATTGGAGGAGAACTGTAATGAATAGACAGGGGTAATTTATGGAAGAATGTATAAATTTAAATTCATTATCTGAATTCACAAAATTACCCTAGGTATAAATAGTAAAATTTTGGAGGTTGAAAGTGGGATAGAGGGAGGAAGAAAAAAGAAGAAAAAAAAAACAGGAAAAGAAAGAAAGAGAGGGAGAATAAAAATAAGATAAAATAAAGCAGGGGGTGAGGTGGGCCTATGCAATTCCCCTATATTAAACTATTCAGGTGATTCAGTTCTTAAAGTCCAATTTCATGCAAATTTCTTGGTTTCACTTATGTTGATATTGTGAGGGCCAGAGGGGGAAGGGTAGAGTTGAATAGATGAGAAGAGCGAGAATAGAAAACTCTCTCAGAACGCTGTTTTCTTCCAGTAGGTGGAGTTGTCTATTGCTAGCTTGAGTCTCTGTGCTAAGGGTTTTGGAGGTAGCCAGTTTGAAAGGGCCTGAGCTTCTACCTGGAAGCTCCCTACTCTTAGTCTCTGAGTTGGAAACCATGTACTTGTACAGTTGCTCTTCTGCATTGATAGCTACACCCCCTCCCCCCAAAAAAAAGCTTGTGAGAAAAATCTTGAGTTATCACAGCTGGAGGTAGGGGAGTTGGAAAACGGGTACCTGAGCAGCCGCAGAATTGAGCTGGTAGCCACAGCGTCCGATGGATGGTGAGTAAGGTTTTCTAAGATGGACTCCATCTGTTTCCTGTGTAGGGTGCTTGGTGAGGTGGGTGGTTCTGGGGTTACTGTTGGCCTTGTCCAAGTCTTGGTCTTGTGAGCCACAAGCAAATCCTCTGTGTTCTGTGCTACCTATCCTTTTCGCCGAGTGTGCCTACATGGCCAAGACTTCTGTCTGAGCCGAGAGCGAACCCGTGGCCAGGACTACCATCTGTGCACACAGCTCTAGTCCGGCCAAGACTTCTGACTTCTGACAGAGCTGTCAGGAATAGTGTGTATTTTAAGATTTTCCTTCATTATGGCTTATTGATGTGATTGAAAATTGAGCTGGAAATCAAACAGGGTTGGTAGGAGGTGCTTGAAACTTCACAAATCAGTTCTCAGTGGGCACTTTCTGGTTTCTTTCTTTTGAAGGTAGGTCAAAGCTGAAGCATGCAAAATCAACTGTATCTGAGAGCCCTTAAGGAGAAAACACAGAAATATGTATGTATTGAAATAAGTCTCCCAATGATTTGATCAGGTTTCTTTGATACTGTACAGTATTCATCTTTAACTTTCCCCACTGGGCTCCCCAAGTTTGGGACATCTAGGATAAATGGTTTTCTGTGCAGGTAAGGGTTAGGGTTAGGTAATGGATAGGTTTAGGTTTAGAGCTAGTGTTAGAGATATTTTTGTTAAAATTTCTTTGATACTGGGCTGGATTCATCTTTTCCATAGCCTTACTATTCTCCCCAGGTTTGGGACTTCTGGGTTCACAGGTTCACTGTCAATAACAGTTTGTATTTTAAGTTTTCACTTCATTTTGATCTATATGGGTAAATGGAAATAGAGCTTGAAATCAAACAGAGTTGGTTTGAAAGGTTGCTTGAAACTTCACACACTCAGTCAGTTCTCAGTGTGCATTTTCTGGTATGTTTCTTGTGAAAGTATCCCTATGCTGAAATAGAAATAGCTTCATCTCTGAGTGCTTTAGGAGCAATCTTCAATATTATTTGGTCAAATTACTTTGATACTGTACAGGATTCATGCTTTACCTAGTCTTAAAAGGATCCCCAATTTGGGGCCTTTAAGTTCAATTGTTCACTGTCAGGAACAGTTTGAATTTTTAGGTGTCACTTCATTATGGACTATAGGTGTGAATGACAATGAAGCTGGAAATCAAACAGGGTTGGTACTAGCTGCTTGATACGTCACACACTCAATTAGTTCTCTGTGGGCACTCTCCACTTTCTTGCTATTGAATATAGGCCAAAGGAGAAGCATGCAAAAACAACTTAATCCGAGAGCACTTTAGGAGACAACAGGGAAATAAGCATATAATGAACTACCTCCCACAATTATTTGGTCAGATTTCTTTGATACTGTGCATTTTTCATCTCTTAGCTTGCCCCACTAGGCTTCGAACTTCAGGAGTTCTATGATTAAAGGTTATCTAAACAGGTTAGGGTTAAGATTACAGTTAGAGTTAGGGCTAGGTTTAGACCTGGAGTTATGTTTAGAGTTAGTTTTTTTTTTTTTTCAAATTTTCTTGATACTTGGCAGGATTTATCTTTTACCTAGCCTTACTATTTTTCCCAGTTTTGGGCATTCTCAGTTCAGTGGTTCGCTGACAGTAACAGTTTGTGTTTTGAGGTTTCACTTCATTTTTACCTACATGGTAATGGGAAATGGAGCTCGAAATCAAAGAGGGTTGTTGCTAGCTGATCGGAACATCTCACACTCAATCAGATCTCTGTGTGCACTCTCTGGTTTGTTCCTTGTGAATGTAACCCTAAGCTGAAGCATGCAAAGCAACTTTATCTGAGAGTACTTTAGGGGAAAACAAGAAAATAGGCATGTACTGAATTATCTCCCCCAATTATTTGGTCATATTTCTTAGATGCTGCACAGAATTTATCTGTTAGCTTGCCCCAGTAAGCTCCCCTCATTTGGGACATCTAGGATCAAAGAGTTTCTAAACACATTAGGGTTAGGTTTAGGATTATGGTTAGGGCTAGCTTTATAGATAGTGTTAGTGTTCGAGTTTGTTTTGTTCAAATTTCTTTGATACTGGGAAGGATTCATCTTTTACCTAGCCTTATTATGTGCCCCAGTTTGGG
This sequence comes from Marmota monax, assembly GCF_021218885.2. Taxonomy (NCBI): domain Eukaryota; kingdom Metazoa; phylum Chordata; class Mammalia; order Rodentia; family Sciuridae; genus Marmota; species Marmota monax. Next base: position 231,836 of record NW_026692099.1, read on the forward strand.
GCCTTGTTTGTTCAATGGTTCGCTATCAGGAATAGATTGTTTTTATTGTCTCACTTCATTTTGATCTATATGGGTAAATGCAAATGGAGCTAGAAATCAGAGGGTTGGTGCTAGCTGGTCGAAACTTCACATACTCAATCAGTTGTCTTTGGGCACTGTCTGGTTTCTTCCTTGTGAAAGTCGCTATAAGATGAAGCATGCAAAACTAATTTACCCAAGATCACTTTAGAAGAAATCAGGGCAATATGCATGTAGTGAAATACCACCCCCAATTATTTGTCAGAATTTTCAATACTGTACAGAATTCATCTGAAAGCTTGCCCCACATGTCTCTTCAAGTTTGAAACTTTTATGATGAAAGGTTCTCTTAACAGGTTAGGGTTATGGTTGTGGTTAGAGTTAGGGCGAGGGTTAGAGCTAGTTTTAGGGTTAGAGTTAGTTTTCTTCAACTCTTTTGGCACTGGGCAAGATTCATCTTCCTATTCTTAGTATACTCCCCAAGTTTGGGACTGCAAGTAAAAGGAGTTGCTCTCAGGAGCAGTTTTAATTTTAATTTTCATTTGATTTTGCCCTATAGGGGTGAATGGAAATGGAGCTGGAACTCAAACAGGGTTTGTGCTAGCTTCTTAAAACTTCACACACTTAATCAGTTCCCAGTGTGCATTCTTCTCGTTTGTTTCTTGTAGTTGTAGCCCAAATCTGAAGTAGAAAGAAACAGCTTTATCTGTGAGCACTTTAGGAGCAAGCTTCATATTTTTTTTTTTTTTTTGCTTAATTGCTTTGATACTGTAGGATTCATCCTTTTCCTAGCCTTAGTAGGATCCCCAAGTTTGGGCCTTCAAGGTTTCCCAGTTCACTGTTAGGAAAAGTTTGAATTTTTAGTTTTCACCTTATTATGGTCTATAGATGTGAATGGAAATGGAGCTCTAAATCAAACAGTGTTAGTACTAACTGCTTGAACCTTCACACAGTCAATCAGCTCTCTGTGGGCACTGTCTGGTTTGTTCCTTGTCAAAGTACCATAAACTGCATCATGAAAATTAATTTAACCAAGAGCACATTAGGAGAAAAAAGTGAAATATGAATGTACTGAAAGACCTCCCCCAATTACTTGGTCAGATTTCTTTGATACTGTGCAGGATTTTTCTCTTAGCTTGCACCACTAAGCTCCCTTTTTTGGGGACTACTATGATCAATGGTTCTCTAAACAGGTTAAGTTAGGTTTAGTGATAGGTTAGGGCTAGGTTTACAGCTAGTGTTTTGTTAGATTTATTTTTGTTCAAATGTCTTTGATGCTCCACAGGATTCAGCTTTTACATAGCCTTACTATATTCCCTAGGTTTGGGCCTCTTGCGTCAAGGGTTAGCTGTCTGGAACAGTGTGTATTTTAAGTTTTCACTTTATTTTGACCTATGTGGGTAAATGGAAATGAAACTGGAAATCAAACAGGGTTGGTGCTTGCTACTTCAAACCTCACAAACTCAATCAGTTCTCTATGGTCATTCTCTGGTTTTTTTCTTTGTAAAAGTAGCCCTAAGTGGAAGCATGCAAAGAAACTTTGTGTGAGAGGACTTTAGGAGAAAATGGAAATATGCATGTGCTGAACTACCTCTCCCAATTATTTGGTCAGATTTCTTTGATACTGTGAAAGATTCATCTGTTAACCTACCCCACTTGGCTCCACAAGTGTGGGACTTCTAGAATCAAAGGGACTCTAAACAGGTTAAGGTTAGTGTTAGGGTTTGTGTTAGGACTATGATTAGACCTAGTGTTAGGGTTAGAGTAAGTTTTGTTTTCAAATTTCTATGATACTGTGCAGGATTCATCTTTTTCATATTTTGACTATACTCCAAATATTTGGGCCTCCTACATAAAGGGTTTGCTTTCAGGAACAGTTTCAATTTTCTTGTTTCTCTTTTTTTTGCCCTATAGGGGTGAATGGAAATGAAGCTGGAAATTAAACAGGGTTTGGGCTAGCTGCTTGAATCATCACACATTCAATCAGTTCTCAGTGAGGTTTGTCTGGTTTGTTTCCTGTGGAAGTAGCCCTAATTTGAAGTAGAAAGAAACAGCTTTATCTCTGAGTGCTATAGGAGCAAGCAGAATGCACATGTACTGAAAGAGCTTCGAGTTTTTTTGGTCAGATTACTTTGATACTGTACAGAATTCATCCTTGACCTAGTCTTAGTAGGCTCCCGAAGTTTGGGCGTTCAAGATTCAATGGTTTGCTTTCAGGAACAGTTTCTATTTTAAGGTTTTACTTCATTTTGTCCTAAATGGAATTGGAAATAGACATCAAACAGGGTTGGTGCTAGCTGCTTCAAACTTCACACACTCAATCAGTTCTCTGTGGGCACTCTATGGCTTGTTCCTTATCAATATTGCTCTAAGCTGAAGCATGAAAAGCAAGTTTATCTGAGAGCACTTTAGGAGAAAAGAGGGAAATATAAATATATTAAAATACCTTCCCCAAATATTTGGTCATATTTCTTTGATACTGTGCAAAATTCATCTAATAGCTTGACCCACTAGGATCCCCAATTTTGGGAGTTCTATGATCATAGGTTCTCTAAACTGCTTAGCATTAGGGTTGGGGATAGAGTCAAATGTAGCATTAGAGTTACAGTTACATTTGTTCAAATTTATTAGACACTGGGCAGTATTCATCCATTGCCTACCCTTGTTAAGTTCCCCAGTGTTGGACCTTCTCAGTTCAAGTGTTCACTGTCAGGAACATTGTATATTTTAAGGGTTCACTTCATTTTGATCTCCATGGGTGAATGGAAATGGAGGTCAAAATCAAATAGTGTTGGTGCCAGCTGCTTGAAACTTTACATACTCAATCAATTCCCTGTCAGTATTCTCTGAATTCTTCCTTGTGAATGTATCCCAAAGCTGAAGCATGCAAAAAAATCTTTATCTGAGAGCACTTTAGGAGACAACAGGAAAATATGCATGCACTGAATTACGTCCCCCAGTCATTTGGTAAGATTTCTTTGATACTGCACAGGATTCATTTGTTAGCATTCCCCACTAGTCTCCAAGAGTTTGGAACTTCTATCTTCAAAGGTTATCTAAACAGGTTAGGGTTAGTTTTAGGGTTAGGGTTAGTGCTAGTGTTAGAGGGACTGTTAGGGTTAGAGTTAGTTTTGTTCAAATTTCTTTGATATTGGGCAGGAGTCATCTTTTACCCAGTCTTAGTATGTTCAACAGTTTTGGGCATTCTTGGTCCAAGGTTCACTTTCAGGAACAGTTGGAGTTTAAGGTTTCACTTCATTTGAACCTATACAGATAAATGGAAATGGAGCTAGAAATAAAACTCTGTCCGTACTAGCTGCTTGAAACTTCACACACTCAAACTGTTCTCTGTATGCACTCTGTGGTTTCTTCCTTGTAAAAGTAGTGCTAAGCACAAGCATGCAAAAACAACTTTATCAAGAGCATTTTATGAGAAATCAGGGAAATATGCATGTCTTGAATTACCTCCCCCAAATTATTTGGTTAGATTTGTTTGATACTGCACAGGATTCATCTGCTAGCTTGCTTCCCTGCGTTCCCCAAGTTTGGGACTTGTGTGTTCAAAGCTGTATACTAGGCATAAACCTAAAACTAAATCTAACACTAAACCTAACCCTAATCCTATCCCTGAACCTAAATCTTACCCTAAACCTAACACTAACCAAACACTAAACCTATTCCTAAAACTAACCCTAACATAACCCTATCCATAACCTTATCCCAAACACTAAACCTAACCCTAAAACTAACACTAAACCTACACCTAACCTTAACCTAACTCTAAATCTAACACTAACACAAACCCTTACCCTAACCCTAACCCTAACCTAACAATAACCCTAAGCCTAAGCCTAACCCTAACACTAAACGTAATCCTTACTCAAATTATAATCTTAACTCTAACACTAACTCTAAACGTTAAGGTAACACTAACCCTAACCTTAAAACTAACCCTGGCAGTAACCCCAACCCTAACTTGAACACTAAACCTAACACTAAACCTATCACAAATCTTAAACATAACAGTAACCCTAACTGTAACACTAAACCTAAAATGAAACCCAGCACTAAGCATAACATTAACCCTAACTCTACCCCTAAACCTAATCCTAATGCTAAGCCCAAAACTAACCCTATCTTTAACCCTAACCCTAAATATAACACTAACCCTAACCCTAATTTTAAACCTAACCATAAACCTCACACTAACCCTAATACAAACCCTAAACCTAACCCTAACAGTAACCCTAACACAAACTCTAACACTAACCCTAACACTAACCAAAACCCAACCCTAATCCTTACCCCAAAACCAACCCTAACACTAATCCTAACACAAACACTAACACTAAAACTTACCATAACCCTAACACTAATCCTACCCTTGAACCTAACCTAACACTAACCCTAACCCTAAAACTATCCCTAACCCTAACCCTAATACTAAACCTAACCCTAACAAAAACCCTAAATCTAAACCAAATCCTATCTGGAACCCTAACACTAACCCTAACCCTAAACTTAAATTAAATACTAACCTTAACCCTAAAAAATACCAAACCCTAACCATAACACTAAACTTAAGACTAACCCTAAGCCTAAATCCAACCCTAAATTTAAAACAATTCCTAATCCTAACCCTAACCCCAACACTAATCCTAAAACTAACCCTATCTCTAACCCTTAGGCTAACACTAAGTATAAACCTAATCATAACCCTAACCCTAACCCTAACCCTAACACTAACTCTAAACTTTCACTAACCCTAACACTTTCCTTAACCCTAACCCTAACCCTAACCCAAACACTAAATCCAAACCTAAACCTAAACTTAACCCTAACACTCATGCTAACCTAACAATAACATGAACTGTAATCCTAACCCTAACACTAACCCTAAAATTATCCCTAACCCTAACCCTAACACTAACAGTAACCATAAACCTAATCCTAACACTACTGCTAACACTAACTCTAACATAAAGTTTAACACTAAAACTAACCCTAACTCAAAACCTAATCCTAACCCTACCCCTAGCCCTAGCCCTAACTCAAACCCAAACCCTATCTCAAACACTAACCCTAACCCTAACTCTAACCCTAAACCTAACCCATACTCTAACACTAAACCTAACCCAAACCCTAACCCTAACCGTAACCATAACACTAACCCTAAACCTAACACTAACCCTACAACTAACCCTAAACATATTCCTAAACCTAACACTATACCTATCCTATATTCTAACTCTAACCCTAACACCAACCCTAACCTAAACCCTAACATTAATCCTAACTTGAATTCTAACCCTAACACTATGATGAAACTTAACCCTAACCCTAACACTATTGCTAACCCTAACCCTTACCCTAACACTAAACTTAAACCTAACAGTAACCGTAAACATAACACTAACCCTCAATCTAACCTTAGCAGAATACCTCACACTAACCCTAATTTAACCCTAAACCTAACAGTAACACTAACGATAACACTAACCCTAACTCAAACCCTAACACTAACACTAAACATAACACAAACTCTAATTCTAATGGTAATCCTAAAACTAATATTAACCCTAACCCTAACCCTAATACAAACTTTAATCCAAACCCTAATACAAAACCTATCCCTAAACCTAACCCCAACACTAACCCTAACACTAACCCTAAACATAACCCTAACCGTAACTGTAACCCTAAACCAAAAAATAACCCTAATCCTGACACAAACCCTAACACTACCCCTAATCCTAAAACTAATCGTAACCCAAAACCTAACACTAACTCTAACCCTAAACCTAACCCTAAACCTAAACCTAACACTAAACCTAACGCTCATTTTTAATTTAACCCTAAATTTTACCCTAACCCTAACACTGAAACTAACCCTAAACATAACACTAACCCTACATTGAACCTAAAGCTAACCATAACCCAAATTCTAACACTAAACCTAATCCTAACACTACCTCTAAAACTATCCCAAAGCCTAACATGAACTGTAACAATAAACATAATCCTAACACTACTAACCATAATGCTAGCCCTAACACTAAACCTAAAACTAATCCTAAGGGTAACTTTAACACTAACCCTATCCCTAAACTAAAATCTAAACATAACACTATCCTTCACCCTAACCCTAAACCTAACACTAAACTTAAACCTATCCCTAGCCCTAACACTATTGCTAAACCTAACCCTAACCCTAACATTAACACTAATCATAAAACTAAACCTAACCTAACCCTAACATGAACCTTAACCATAACACTAACACTAACACTAAGCCCAAATCTAATCCTAACCCTAACACTAACCCGAAGACCGACCCTAACCCTAACGCTAACGCTAACCCTAACTAAACCATAAAAATAACCCTAACACTAACACCAATGCAAATCTAATGCTAAAACTAACCCTAACCCTAATCCTACCTCTAAACCTAAACTAAAACTTACTGTAATCCAAAACCTAACCATAAACCTAACCCTAACACTAAACCTAAACTTAACCATAACCTGAACCCTAACCCTAACCCTACCACTAACCCTAACCCTAACACTAACCCTAACACTAACACCAACACTAAACCTAACCCTAACACTAAATTTAACCCCAATCCTATCTGTAACCCTAACATTAACACTAAACCTAACCTTAACTTAAATCCTAACCCCAACCCTAAAAAACCCTAACCATAACCCTAACACTAAATCTAACACTAACCATAAACTTAAATCCAAACCTAATTTTAAAAGTAACCCTATTTCTAACCCTAATGCCAACACTATCCTTAACCCTAAACCTAACCTTAACCCTAATTCTAACCCTTAAGCTAACACTAACCATAACCTTGAAACTAACACTAACACCAACCCTAAACCTAACCCTAACCCTAACCATAACATTAACCATAACTCTAACCCTAACACTAACTCTAAACCTATCACTAACCCTAACACTATCCTTAATTTTAAACCTAACCCAAACCCAAACACTAACACAAACCTAAGCTTAACCCTAAGCCTAACCCTAACCCTTAAGCTAACACTAACCATAACCTTGAAACTAACACTAACACTAACCCTAACCATAACACTAACCATAACTCTAACCCTAACACAACTCTAAACCTATCACTAACCCTAACACTATCCTTAATTTTAAACCTAACCCAAACCCAAACACTAACACAAACCTAAACTTAACCCTAACCCTAACACTCATGCTAAACTTAACCTTAACATGAACAAAAAACTAACTCTAACACTAACCCTAACCATAAACATAACCCAATCCCTAACCCTAACACTAACCCTAAAGTTGACTCTAAACCCAACTCTAAAACTAACCGTAACCATAAACTTAACCCTAACACTAACTCTAACTAAAAGTTTAACACTAACATTAAACTTAACCCATACCCTAATCTTAGCCGTAACACTAGCCCTAACCCTAACCCAAACCCAAACCTAACCCTATCTGAAACCCTAACCCTAACTTTAACACTAATTCTAACCCTAATCCGAACCGTAACACTAAACCTTACCCTAACCCTAACAATAACCATAAATCTAACCCTAACACTAACCCTAAACCTAACCCTAACCATCACCATAGCACTAACACTAAATCTAAAACTAACCCTAATACTAACCCTAAATCTATTCCCAAACCTAACACTATACCTAACCGTAAAAATAACACTAACACAAACTCTAACCGTAACCCTAAACTTAACCCAAACCCTAACACTAACACTAACCCTAACCCTGTCCCTAAAACTAAACCTAACAAAAACATAACACTAACCCTTAACCTGACCCTAAAACTTACCTTAACCCAAACACTAACCCTAACTCTAACTTTAAACATAACACTAACACTACGATAAAACCTAACCCTAACCATAATCCTAAAATTAACACTAACACTAACTGTATCACGAACCCTAAAACTAAACCTAATCTTAACCCTAATGCTAAACCTAACTCTAACACTATACCTAACCCTAACGCTTACACTAACGCTAACCCTAACTCGAACTCTAGCTCTAACACTAACCCTTAATCTATTCCTAACACTAGCACTAACACTAAACCTTTACCTAACCTTAACACTATTGCTAAACCTAACCCTATCCCTAATCTAACACTAACACTCACATTTACTATAACCCTAACATGAACCCTAACCCTAACCATAACACTAAAACTAACACTAAACCTAACCTTATCACTAATCCTAAACCTAATGCTAATGCTAACATTAACCTTAACACAAACCCTAACCCTAATACTAACACTAACCCTAACCCCAACCCTAACCCTAACCTTAACCCTAATCCTACTTATAAACCTAATCTAACACTTACCTTAAACTAAACCTAACACAAACCCTAACATGAACCCTAACACCAAACCTAAACATAACCCTAACTGTAACCATAACACTAACACTAAATCTAACCCTAACCTTAACACTAACCCTAAAACTATTCCTAAACCTAACACTATACCTAACCCTAACCCTAACCATAGCCATAACCCTTACATAACCCAACCCCTAAAGTTAACACTAAGCCCAATTCCGTCCATAAAACAAAACCTAGCAAAAACCTAACACTAACCCTTAACCTAACCCTAAAACTTACCTTAACCTGAACTCTAACCCTAAGTCCAACCTTAAACATAACACTAACCCTAAGACAAAACCTAACCCTAGCCATGATCCTAAACATATCATTAACCCTAACCCTATCACTGACCATTAAACTAACCCTAATCCTAACCCTAATGCTAACCCTAACTCTAACTCTAAACCTAACCCTAACGCTAACCCTAAACCTAATCTAACACCTACCCTAAGCCTAAACATAACACAAACCCTATAACTAACCTTAACCTAACACAAACTCTATCACTAACCATAACCTTAACATGAACCCTAACCCAGCACTAACCCTAACACTAAAACTAACCCTAACCCTATCACTAATTGTAAACCTAATGCTAACCCTAACACTAACTTTAACCCTAACCCTAACCTTAATACTAACCCTAACCGTAACCATAACCATAACACAAACCCTAAAAAACCCTAAAACAAACCCTAGCTCTACACATAAGACTAACCTTAGCCCTAACCCTAACCCTAGGACTAACACTAAACCTTTCCCTACCCCTAACACTATTGCTAAACCTAACCCTAACCCTAACTCTAACCCTAATATGAACCCTAACCCTAACTCTAACACTAAAACTAACCATAACCCTATCACTAAACCTAAACGTAATGCTAACCCTAAACTAACACAAACCCTATCCTTAATACCAAACCTAACCATAACCCTAATCCTAACACTAACCCTTACTCTAAACTTAACACTAACACTAAACCTAAACCTAACCCTAAACCTAACCAAACCCTAATACTTAACCTAACCCTAAACCTTATCCTAACCCAAACACTAAACCTAACTCTAACCTTAAACCTAACACAAAAAGTAAGTCTTACCCTAATTTTAACCCTAACACAAAAAATAATCCTAAGCCTAACACTAAACCTCTTACCGTAACCCTAAATCTAACCCTAAACCTAACCCTATTCCTTATCCTAATACTAACCACAACACTAAACCTAACCCTAATCCTATCCCTGAACCTAAATCTTACCCTAAACCTAACACTAACCAAACACTAAACCTATTCCTAAAACTAACCCTAACATAACCCTATCCATAACCTTATCCCAAACACTAAACCTAACCCTAAAACTAACACTAAACCTACACCTAACCTTAACCTAACTCTAAATCTAACACTAACACAAACCCTTACCCTAACCCTAACCCTAACCTAACAATAACCCTAAGCCTAAGCCTAACCCTAACACTAAACGTAATCCTTACTCAAATTATAATCTTAACTCTAACACTAACTCTAAACGTTAAGGTAACACTAACCCTAACCTTAAAACTAACCCTGGCAGTAACCCCAACCCTAACTTGAACACTAAACCTAACACTAAACCTATCACAAATCTTAAACATAACAGTAACCCTAACTGTAACACTAAACCTAAAATGAAACCCAGCACTAAGCATAACATTAACCCTAACTCTACCCCTAAACCTAATCCTAATGCTAAGCCCAAAACTAACCCTATCTTTAACCCTAACCCTAAATATAACACTAACCCTAACCCTAATTTTAAACCTAACCATAAACCTCACACTAACCCTAATACAAACCCTAAACCTAACCCTAACAGTAACCCTAACACAAACTCTAACACTAACCCTAACACTAACCAAAACCCAACCCTAATCCTTACCCCAAAACCAACCCTAACACTAATCCTAACACAAACACTAACACTAAAACTTACCATAACCCTAACACTAATCCTACCCTTGAACCTAACCTAACACTAACCCTAACCCTAAAACTATCCCTAACCCTAACCCTAATACTAAACCTAACCCTAACAAAAACCCTAAATCTAAACCAAATCCTATCTGGAACCCTAACACTAACCCTAACCCTAAACTTAAATTAAATACTAACCTTAACCCTAAAAAATACCAAACCCTAACCATAACACTAAACTTAAGACTAACCCTAAGCCTAAATCCAACCCTAAATTTAAAACAATTCCTAATCCTAACCCTAACCCCAACACTAATCCTAAAACTAACCCTATCTCTAACCCTTAGGCTAACACTAAGTATAAACCTAATCATAACCCTAACCCTAACCCTAACCCTAACACTAACTCTAAACTTTCACTAACCCTAACACTTTCCTTAACCCTAACCCTAACCCTAACCCAAACACTAAATCCAAACCTAAACCTAAACTTAACCCTAACACTCATGCTAACCTAACAATAACATGAACTGTAATCCTAACCCTAACACTAACCCTAAAATTATCCCTAACCCTAACCCTAACACTAACAGTAACCATAAACCTAATCCTAACACTACTGCTAACACTAACTCTAACATAAAGTTTAACACTAAAACTAACCCTAACTCAAAACCTAATCCTAACCCTACCCCTAGCCCTAGCCCTAACTCAAACCCAAACCCTATCTCAAACACTAACCCTAACCCTAACTCTAACCCTAAACCTAACCCATACTCTAACACTAAACCTAACCCAAACCCTAACCCTAACCGTAACCATAACACTAACCCTAAACCTAACACTAACCCTACAACTAACCCTAAACATATTCCTAAACCTAACACTATACCTATCCTATATTCTAACTCTAACCCTAACACCAACCCTAACCTAAACCCTAACATTAATCCTAACTTGAATTCTAACCCTAACACTATGATGAAACTTAACCCTAACCCTAACACTATTGCTAACCCTAACCCTTACCCTAACACTAAACTTAAACCTAACAGTAACCGTAAACATAACACTAACCCTCAATCTAACCTTAGCAGAATACCTCACACTAACCCTAATTTAACCCTAAACCTAACAGTAACACTAACGATAACACTAACCCTAACTCAAACCCTAACACTAACACTAAACATAACACAAACTCTAATTCTAATGGTAATCCTAAAACTAATATTAACCCTAACCCTAACCCTAATACAAACTTTAATCCAAACCCTAATACAAAACCTATCCCTAAACCTAACCCCAACACTAACCCTAACACTAACCCTAAACATAACCCTAACCGTAACTGTAACCCTAAACCAAAAAATAACCCTAATCCTGACACAAACCCTAACACTACCCCTAATCCTAAAACTAATCGTAACCCAAAACCTAACACTAACTCTAACCCTAAACCTAACCCTAAACCTAAACCTAACACTAAACCTAACGCTCATTTTTAATTTAACCCTAAATTTTACCCTAACCCTAACACTGAAACTAACCCTAAACATAACACTAACCCTACATTGAACCTAAAGCTAACCATAACCCAAATTCTAACACTAAACCTAATCCTAACACTACCTCTAAAACTATCCCAAAGCCTAACATGAACTGTAACAATAAACATAATCCTAACACTACTAACCATAATGCTAGCCCTAACACTAAACCTAAAACTAATCCTAAGGGTAACTTTAACACTAACCCTATCCCTAAACTAAAATCTAAACATAACACTATCCTTCACCCTAACCCTAAACCTAACACTAAACTTAAACCTATCCCTAGCCCTAACACTATTGCTAAACCTAACCCTAACCCTAACATTAACACTAATCATAAAACTAAACCTAACCTAACCCTAACATGAACCTTAACCATAACACTAACACTAACACTAAGCCCAAATCTAATCCTAACCCTAACACTAACCCGAAGACCGACCCTAACCCTAACGCTAACGCTAACCCTAACTAAACCATAAAAATAACCCTAACACTAACACCAATGCAAATCTAATGCTAAAACTAACCCTAACCCTAATCCTACCTCTAAACCTAAACTAAAACTTACTGTAATCCAAAACCTAACCATAAACCTAACCCTAACACTAAACCTAAACTTAACCATAACCTGAACCCTAACCCTAACCCTACCACTAACCCTAACCCTAACACTAACCCTAACACTAACACCAACACTAAACCTAACCCTAACACTAAATTTAACCCCAATCCTATCTGTAACCCTAACATTAACACTAAACCTAACCTTAACTTAAATCCTAACCCCAACCCTAAAAAACCCTAACCATAACCCTAACACTAAATCTAACACTAACCATAAACTTAAATCCAAACCTAATTTTAAAAGTAACCCTATTTCTAACCCTAATGCCAACACTATCCTTAACCCTAAACCTAACCTTAACCCTAATTCTAACCCTTAAGCTAACACTAACCATAACCTTGAAACTAACACTAACACCAACCCTAAACCTAACCCTAACCCTAACCATAACATTAACCATAACTCTAACCCTAACACTAACTCTAAACCTATCACTAACCCTAACACTATCCTTAATTTTAAACCTAACCCAAACCCAAACACTAACACAAACCTAAGCTTAACCCTAAGCCTAACCCTAACCCTTAAGCTAACACTAACCATAACCTTGAAACTAACACTAACACTAACCCTAACCATAACACTAACCATAACTCTAACCCTAACACAACTCTAAACCTATCACTAACCCTAACACTATCCTTAATTTTAAACCTAACCCAAACCCAAACACTAACACAAACCTAAACTTAACCCTAACCCTAACACTCATGCTAAACTTAACCTTAACATGAACAAAAAACTAACTCTAACACTAACCCTAACCATAAACATAACCCAATCCCTAACCCTAACACTAACCCTAAAGTTGACTCTAAACCCAACTCTAAAACTAACCGTAACCATAAACTTAACCCTAACACTAACTCTAACTAAAAGTTTAACACTAACATTAAACTTAACCCATACCCTAATCTTAGCCGTAACACTAGCCCTAACCCTAACCCAAACCCAAACCTAACCCTATCTGAAACCCTAACCCTAACTTTAACACTAATTCTAACCCTAATCCGAACCGTAACACTAAACCTTACCCTAACCCTAACAATAACCATAAATCTAACCCTAACACTAACCCTAAACCTAACCCTAACCATCACCATAGCACTAACACTAAATCTAAAACTAACCCTAATACTAACCCTAAATCTATTCCCAAACCTAACACTATACCTAACCGTAAAAATAACACTAACACAAACTCTAACCGTAACCCTAAACTTAACCCAAACCCTAACACTAACACTAACCCTAACCCTGTCCCTAAAACTAAACCTAACAAAAACATAACACTAACCCTTAACCTGACCCTAAAACTTACCTTAACCCAAACACTAACCCTAACTCTAACTTTAAACATAACACTAACACTACGATAAAACCTAACCCTAACCATAATCCTAAAATTAACACTAACACTAACTGTATCACGAACCCTAAAACTAAACCTAATCTTAACCCTAATGCTAAACCTAACTCTAACACTATACCTAACCCTAACGCTTACACTAACGCTAACCCTAACTCGAACTCTAGCTCTAACACTAACCCTTAATCTATTCCTAACACTAGCACTAACACTAAACCTTTACCTAACCTTAACACTATTGCTAAACCTAACCCTATCCCTAATCTAACACTAACACTCACATTTACTATAACCCTAACATGAACCCTAACCCTAACCATAACACTAAAACTAACACTAAACCTAACCTTATCACTAATCCTAAACCTAATGCTAATGCTAACATTAACCTTAACACAAACCCTAACCCTAATACTAACACTAACCCTAACCCCAACCCTAACCCTAACCTTAACCCTAATCCTACTTATAAACCTAATCTAACACTTACCTTAAACTAAACCTAACACAAACCCTAACATGAACCCTAACACCAAACCTAAACATAACCCTAACTGTAACCATAACACTAACACTAAATCTAACCCTAACCTTAACACTAACCCTAAAACTATTCCTAAACCTAACACTATACCTAACCCTAACCCTAACCATAGCCATAACCCTTACATAACCCAACCCCTAAAGTTAACACTAAGCCCAATTCCGTCCATAAAACAAAACCTAGCAAAAACCTAACACTAACCCTTAACCTAACCCTAAAACTTACCTTAACCTGAACTCTAACCCTAAGTCCAACCTTAAACATAACACTAACCCTAAGACAAAACCTAACCCTAGCCATGATCCTAAACATATCATTAACCCTAACCCTATCACTGACCATTAAACTAACCCTAATCCTAACCCTAATGCTAACCCTAACTCTAACTCTAAACCTAACCCTAACGCTAACCCTAAACCTAATCTAACACCTACCCTAAGCCTAAACATAACACAAACCCTATAACTAACCTTAACCTAACACAAACTCTATCACTAACCATAACCTTAACATGAACCCTAACCCAGCACTAACCCTAACACTAAAACTAACCCTAACCCTATCACTAATTGTAAACCTAATGCTAACCCTAACACTAACTTTAACCCTAACCCTAACCTTAATACTAACCCTAACCGTAACCATAACCATAACACAAACCCTAAAAAACCCTAAAACAAACCCTAGCTCTACACATAAGACTAACCTTAGCCCTAACCCTAACCCTAGGACTAACACTAAACCTTTCCCTACCCCTAACACTATTGCTAAACCTAACCCTAACCCTAACTCTAACCCTAATATGAACCCTAACCCTAACTCTAACACTAAAACTAACCATAACCCTATCACTAAACCTAAACGTAATGCTAACCCTAAACTAACACAAACCCTATCCTTAATACCAAACCTAACCATAACCCTAATCCTAACACTAACCCTTACTCTAAACTTAACACTAACACTAAACCTAAACCTAACCCTAAACCTAACCAAACCCTAATACTTAACCTAACCCTAAACCTTATCCTAACCCAAACACTAAACCTAACTCTAACCTTAAACCTAACACAAAAAGTAAGTCTTACCCTAATTTTAACCCTAACACAAAAAATAATCCTAAGCCTAACACTAAACCTCTTACCGTAACCCTAAATCTAACCCTAAACCTAACCCTATTCCTTATCCTAATACTAACCACAACACTAAACCTAACCCTAATCCTATCCCTGAACCTAAATCTTACCCTAAACCTAACACTAACCAAACACTAAACCTATTCCTAAAACTAACCCTAACATAACCCTATCCATAACCTTATCCCAAACACTAAACCTAACCCTAAAACTAACACTAAACCTACACCTAACCTTAACCTAACTCTAAATCTAACACTAACACAAACCCTTACCCTAACCCTAACCCTAACCTAACAATAACCCTAAGCCTAAGCCTAACCCTAACACTAAACGTAATCCTTACTCAAATTATAATCTTAACTCTAACACTAACTCTAAACGTTAAGGTAACACTAACCCTAACCTTAAAACTAACCCTGGCAGTAACCCCAACCCTAACTTGAACACTAAACCTAACACTAAACCTATCACAAATCTTAAACATAACAGTAACCCTAACTGTAACACTAAACCTAAAATGAAACCCAGCACTAAGCATAACATTAACCCTAACTCTACCCCTAAACCTAATCCTAATGCTAAGCCCAAAACTAACCCTATCTTTAACCCTAACCCTAAATATAACACTAACCCTAACCCTAATTTTAAACCTAACCATAAACCTCACACTAACCCTAATACAAACCCTAAACCTAACCCTAACAGTAACCCTAACACAAACTCTAACACTAACCCTAACACTAACCAAAACCCAACCCTAATCCTTACCCCAAAACCAACCCTAACACTAATCCTAACACAAACACTAACACTAAAACTTACCATAACCCTAACACTAATCCTACCCTTGAACCTAACCTAACACTAACCCTAACCCTAAAACTATCCCTAACCCTAACCCTAATACTAAACCTAACCCTAACAAAAACCCTAAATCTAAACCAAATCCTATCTGGAACCCTAACACTAACCCTAACCCTAAACTTAAATTAAATACTAACCTTAACCCTAAAAAATACCAAACCCTAACCATAACACTAAACTTAAGACTAACCCTAAGCCTAAATCCAACCCTAAATTTAAAACAATTCCTAATCCTAACCCTAACCCCAACACTAATCCTAAAACTAACCCTATCTCTAACCCTTAGGCTAACACTAAGTATAAACCTAATCATAACCCTAACCCTAACCCTAACCCTAACACTAACTCTAAACTTTCACTAACCCTAACACTTTCCTTAACCCTAACCCTAACCCTAACCCAAACACTAAATCCAAACCTAAACCTAAACTTAACCCTAACACTCATGCTAACCTAACAATAACATGAACTGTAATCCTAACCCTAACACTAACCCTAAAATTATCCCTAACCCTAACCCTAACACTAACAGTAACCATAAACCTAATCCTAACACTACTGCTAACACTAACTCTAACATAAAGTTTAACACTAAAACTAACCCTAACTCAAAACCTAATCCTAACCCTACCCCTAGCCCTAGCCCTAACTCAAACCCAAACCCTATCTCAAACACTAACCCTAACCCTAACTCTAACCCTAAACCTAACCCATACTCTAACACTAAACCTAACCCAAACCCTAACCCTAACCGTAACCATAACACTAACCCTAAACCTAACACTAACCCTACAACTAACCCTAAACATATTCCTAAACCTAACACTATACCTATCCTATATTCTAACTCTAACCCTAACACCAACCCTAACCTAAACCCTAACATTAATCCTAACTTGAATTCTAACCCTAACACTATGATGAAACTTAACCCTAACCCTAACACTATTGCTAACCCTAACACTTACCCTAACACTAAACTTAAACCTAACAGTAACCGTAAACATAACACTAACCCTCAATCTAACCTTAGCAGAATACCTCACACTAACCCTAATTTAACCCTAAACCTAACAGTAACACTAACGATAACACTAACCCTAACTCAAACCCTAACACTAACACTAAACATAACACAAACTCTAATTCTAATGGTAATCCTAAAACTAATATTAACCCTAACCCTAACCCTAATACAAACTTTAATCCAAACCCTAATACAAAACCTATCCCTAAACCTAACCCCAACACTAACCCTAACACTAACCCTAAACATAACCCTAACCGTAACTGTAACCCTAAACCAAAAAATAACCCTAATCCTGACACAAACCCTAACACTACCCCTAATCCTAAAACTAATCGTAACCCAAAACCTAACACTAACTCTAACCCTAAACCTAACCCTAAACCTAAACCTAACACTAAACCTAACGCTCATTTTTAATTTAACCCTAAATTTTACCCTAACCCTAACACTGAAACTAACCCTAAACATAACACTAACCCTACATTGAACCTAAAGTTAACCATAACCCAAATTCTAACACTAAACCTAATCCTAACACTACCTCTAAAACTATCCCAAAGCCTAACATGAACTGTAACAATAAACATAATCCTAACACTACTAACCATAATGCTAGCCCTAACACTAAACCTAAAACTAATCCTAAGGGTAACTTTAACACTAACCCTATCCCTAAACTAAAATCTAAACATAACACTATCCTTCACCCTAACCCTAAACCTAACACTAAACTTAAACCTATCCCTAGCCCTAACACTATTGCTAAACCTAACCCTAACCCTAACATTAACACTAATCATAAAACTAAACCTAACCTAACCCTAACATGAACCTTAACCATAACACTAACACTAACACTAAGCCCAAATCTAATCCTAACCCTAACACTAACCCGAAGACCGACCCTAACCCTAACGCTAACGCTAACCCTAACTAAACCATAAAAATAACCCTAACACTAACACCAATGCAAATCTAATACTAAAACTAACCCTAACCCTAATCCTACCTCTAAACCTAAACTAAAACTTACTGTAATCCAAAACCTAACCATAAACCTAACCCTAACACTAAACCTAAACTTAACCATAACCTGAACCCTAACCCTAACCCTACCACTAACCCTAACCCTAACACTAACCCTAACACTAACACCAACACTAAACCTAACCCTAACACTAAATTTAACCCTCATCCTATCTGTAACCCTAACATTAACACTAAACCTAACCTTAACTTAAATCCTAACCCCAACCCTAAAAAACCCTAACCATAACCCTAACACTAAATCTAACACTAACCATAAACTTAAATCCAAACCTAATTTTAAAAGTAACCCTATTTCTAACCCTAATGCCAACACTATCCTTAACCCTAAACCTAACCTTAACCCTAATTCTAACCCTTAAGCTAACACTAACCATAACCTTGAAACTAACACTAACACCAACCCTAAACCTAACCCTAACCCTAACCCTAACACTAACCATAACTCTAACCCTAACACAACTCTGAACCTATCACTAACCCTAACACTATCCTTAATTTTAAACCTAACCCAAACCCAAACACTAACACAAACCTAAGCTTAACCCTAAGCCTAACCCTAACCCTTAAGCTAACACTAACCATAACCTTGAAACTAACACTAACACTAACCCTAACCATAACACTAACCATAACTCTAACCCTAACACAACTCTAAACCTATCACTAACCCTAACACTATCCTTAATTTTAAACCTAACCCAAACCCAAACACTAACACAAACCTAAACTTAACCCTAACCCTAACACTCATGCTAAACTTAACCTTAACATGAACAAAAAACTAACTCTAACACTAACCCTAACCATAAACATAACCCAATCCCTAACCCTAACACTAACCCTAAAGTTGACTCTAAACCCAACTCTAAAACTAACCGTAACCATAAACTTAACCCTAACACTAACTCTAACTAAAAGTTTAACACTAACATTAAACTTAACCCATACCCTAATCTTAGCCGTAACACTAGCCCTAACCCTAACCCAAACCCAAACCTAACCCTATCTGAAACCCTAACCCTAACTTTAACACTAATTCTAACCCTAATCCGAACCGTAACATTAAACCTTACCCTAACCCTAACAATAACCCTAAATCTAACCCTAACACTAACCCTAAACCTAACCCTAACCATCACCATAGCACTAACACTAAATCTAAAACTAACCCTAATACTAACCCTAAATCTATTCCCAAACCTAACACTATACCTAACCGTAAAAATAACACTAACACAAACTCTAACCGTAACCCTAAACTTAACCCAAACCCTAACACTAACACTAACCCTAACCCTGTCCCTAAAACTAAACCTAACAAAAACATAACACTAACCCTTAACCTGACCCTAAAACTTACCTTAACCCAAACACTAACCCTAACTCTAACTTTAAACATAACACTAACACTACGATAAAACCTAACCCTAACCATAATCCTAAACTTAACACTAACACTAACTGTATCACGAACCCTAAAACTAAACCTAATCTTAACCCTAATGCTAAACCTAACTCTAACACTATACCTAACCCTAACGCTTACACTAACGCTAACCCTAACTCGAACTCTAGCTCTAACACTAACCCTTAATCTATTCCTAACACTAGCACTAACACTAAACCTTTACCTAACCTTAACACTATTGCTAAACCTAACCCTATCCCTAATCTAACACTAACACTCACATTTACTATAACCCTAACATGAACCCTAACCCTAACCATAACACTAAAACTAACACTAAACCTAACCTTATCACTAATCCTAAACCTAATGCTGATGCTAACATAACCTTAACACAAACCCTAACCCTAATGCTAACACTAACCCTAACCCCAACCCTAACCCTAACCTTAACCCTAATCCTACTTATAAACCTAATCTAACACTTACCTTAAACTAAACCTAACACAAACCCTAACATGAACCCTAACACCAAACCTAAACATAACCCTAACTGTAACCATAACACTAACACTAAATCTAACCCTAACCTTAACACTAACCCTAAAACTATTCCTAAACCTAACACTATACCTAACCCTAACCCTAACCATAGCCATAACCCTTACATAACCCAACCCCTAAAGTTAACACTAAGCCCAATTCCGTCCATAAAACAAAACCTAGCAAAAACCTAACACTAACCCTTAACCTAACCCTAAAACTTACCTTAACCTGAACTCTAACCCTAAGTCCAACCTTAAACATAACACTAACCCTAAGACAAAACCTAACCCTAGCCATGATCCTAAACATATCATTAACCCTAACCCTATCACTGACCATTAAACTAACCCTAATCCTAACCCTAATGCTAACCCTAACTCTAACTCTAAACCTAACCCTAACGCTAACCCTAAACCTAATCTAACACCTACCCTAAGCCTAAACATAACACAAACCCTATAACTAACCTTAACCTAACACAAACTCTATCACTAACCATAACCTTAACATGAACCCTAACCCAGCACTAACCCTAACACTAAAACTAACCCTAACCCTATCACTAATTGTAAACCTAATGCTAACCCTAACACTAACTTTAACCCTAACCCTAACCTTAATACTAACCCTAACCGTAACCATAACCATAACACAAACCCTAAAAAACCCTAAAACAAACCCTAGCTCTACACATAAGACTAACCTTAGCCCTAACCCTAACCCTAGGACTAACACTAAACCTTTCCCTACCCCTAACACTATTGCTAAACCTAACCCTAACCCTAACTCTAACCCTAATATGAACCCTAACCCTAACTCTAACACTAAAACTAACCATAACCCTATCACTAAACCTAAACGTAATGCTAACCCTAAACTAACACAAACCCTATCCTTAATACCAAACCTAACCATAACCCTAATCCTAACACTAACCCTTACTCTAAACTTAACACTAACACTAAACCTAAACCTAACCCTAAACCTAACCAAACCCTAATACTTAACCTAACCCTAAACCTTATCCTAACCCAAACACTAAACCTAACTCTAACCTTAAACCTAACACAAAAAGTAAGTCTTACCCTAATTTTAACCCTAACACAAAAAATAATCCTAAGCCTAACACTAAACCTCTTACCGTAACCCTAAATCTAACCCTAAACCTAACCCTATTCCTTATCCTAATACTAACCACAACACTAAACCTAACCCTAACCATAACACTAAGGATAACCCTAACCGTAACAATTAAACTAACCCTAACCCTAACCCTAACACTAACACTAACACTAAACCTAACACTAATGCTAACCCTAACACTAAAACTAACACTAACACAACCCTAATACTATCCCTAATCTGATCCCAAACAGTAACACTAGCTGTGACCATAACCTTTATTCTAAAACTAACCCTAACTATAACCATAATGTTAATCATAACTGTAATTCCAGCCCTAACCCTAACCCTAACTCTAACACCAACTCTAACACAAACAGTAACCCTAACCATGTCACTAAACTTACCCTAACCCTAAACCTAACCATTACATTAACACTTACTCAAACCCTAACAAGAACACAAACCCTAACACTTACTCTAACCCTAAGACTCACCCAAACCCTAACCTTAACACTAACACTAAAGTAACCATCATTCTATCACTAACAATAATTTCAACCATGCACCTTACCCTAACATAACCCTAACACTAACTCTAACATAAAACCTTACCCTAACCCTAAATCTAACATTAACACTAAACCTAACACCAAACTTAAACCTAACCCTAACCCTAACCCCAGCCCTAATACTAACCGTAACCCCAATGGTAGCCCTAAACCTAACACGAATTCTAACCCTAACCCTAAGCCTAACCCTAACACTAATCATAAATCTTACTTTCATCCTAACCCTAAATCTAACAGTAACCCTAACACTAATCCTCATGCTAAACCTTACACTAAACCTAACCCAAACCCTAATCCTATCACTAATTCTAATCATAGCCATAACCCTGAACATAACACACACCAGAACTAAAACGCTACCACTCACCCTAATACTATCCCTAACCCTAACTCTAATGCTAACATGAAAATTAACCCTAAACTTAACCCTAACCCTAAAACTAACCCTAACCCTAACTCTAATTCTTACCCTATAACTAATTCTAACCCTAACCATCCATAAAAATAACAGTAATCCTAACCCCAATGCTAACCCTAACACTAATTCTGACACTAATACTAACCGTAACGCTAACCCTAACCCTAAACTTAACACAAAGCCTAAATTTAACCCTAATCCAAACACTATCCCTAAACCTATCCATAACACTAACACTATTTCTAATCTTAAACCTAAACATAAACCTAAGGCTAACCCTAAATTTAAAACAAACCATAACACTAACCCTAACTCTAACCCTAACATGAACTGGAATCCTAACCATATAAGTAACGCTAAACCTAAAACTAAACCTAACACTAACCCTAAAATTAACCCTACCACGAACCTTAACCCTAACCCTAACTCTATCACAAACCCTAACCCCAAACCTAACCCTAACACAAACCCTAACCCTAACCCTAATGCTTAGACTAACACAAAACCTAACAATAAACCTAATCCTAAGACTAATGTAAACCTAACACAACCCACACCATACCCCTAACACAAAACATAAACCAACCCCTAACCCTAACCCTAACACTAACCCTAAAGCTAAACTTAACCCTAATCCTAACACTAAACCTGACTCCAACCCTAACCCTATCACTAACCCTAACCCAAACTCTAACCTGAAAACTAACACTAACTCTAAACTCAACACTAACCCTAACCCTAACACTAACACTAACCCTAACTTATGTGTAAGGCTAAACTTAAGCCTAAACCTAAACCTAAGCCTCACTCTAACCCTAATCCTAACCATAACCATAAACATTACCCTATCCCTAAACCTAAAACAAAACTTAACCCTAAACCTTACCCTAACACAAACCATATCCTTCACCCTAACACTAATCATAACACTAACCCTAACCCTAACCCTGACTCTAAAACTGACCCTGACCCTAACCTGAACAATAATTTTAACGCTAACTCTAAAACTAACCCTAAACATAACCTTAACCCTAAACTTAACATGAACCCTAATCATAATATTAAGCCTATTTGTAACAACAGCCCTAGTTTTAACCCTAGCCCTAACCATAAAACTAACCCTAAACATATACCTAACCCAAAAAATATCCCTAACACTAACCCAGACACTAACACTAAACGTAACCTTAAACCTAAGTTTAACCCTAACACTAACCCTAACGCTAACACAAACCCTAACCCTAACACTAACCAAAACCCTAACCCTAACCCTTAAACTAACCTAAACCTATCTCTAACCTAACACTAATCATAACCCTAAACCTAACACTAACCCTAACACTAACTAACCCTAAACTTTAAAAAAACCATAAATCTGACTCTAACACTAACCATAACACTAACACTAACACTAAACCTAATTCTTTCCCTACCACAAACCCTAACCGTAACCCTAACAGTACCCTAACACTAACCCTAAACCTAACCTTAAATTAAACCTTATCTTGAATGAAACTGTATTCCTAACCCTAACCCTTACCCTAACAATAACCTTAACACTCAAACTTACCCTAACCCTAACCCTAACCGTAACCTTAAACCTAATACTAAGCCTAAACCCAACACTAACCCTTACCCAAACACTATTTCTAACACAAACTCTAACCGTAATTCTAACCCTAACCCTCACCATAACCCTCAATATAACTGTAAAACAAACCCTATCTCTAAATCTAAAATGAACCATAAACATAAATGTAAGAGTAACCGTAATGCTAACCATAACACTAACCCTAAACCTAACCTTAACCATGACACTAACCCTAATTCTAACCCTCACACTAAACTAACCTAAGCCTAACTCTAACACTAACGCTAACACTTACACTAACCCTAACCATAAATCTGCTAACTCTCACCTTAAACATAAATCTAAAACTAAACCTGACCCTAATCCAAACTCTAACCCTAACCCTAACCTAACTGTAACCCTAACACTGACAGTAATTCTAACCTAACCTTAAACTAACCCTAACCTTAACCAGAATCCTAACATTAATTCTAACCATAACACTAACCTTAACCCTATTTCTAATCCTAAGCTTAAACCTACCCCTAACACTAACCCTAACGCTAACCCTAACACTAAACCTTACTCTAACACTAACCCTAAACCTAACCATAACCCCAACACTAACCTTAACCCTAACAATAAACCTAACAATAACCATAAACCTAACATTAACTATAGCCCTAATACTAGCCATAAAGCTAAACATAAACCTAACCCCAACACTAATATTAACCTTAATGCTCACCCTTTTTCTAACATTTAAACTAACACTAATCCTAACCCTAAACCTAAACCTAACACCTAACATTAACCCTAAACCTAATCCTAACACGAATCATAAATGTAACCCTAACCCTAGGTAAACCTAACCCTAACCCTATTGTTAGAGTGAACCCTAGCCCCTAACCTAACCTAACCCTAACACTAACCATAAACCTTAACTAACCCTAAGCCTAAATCTAACCATTACACTCACCCTAACCCAAACCCTAAGAGTACCACTAATTCTAATCATAACCCTTACCCTAACCCTTAACCTTATATTAAACCTAACCCTAACACTAACCCTAAACCTAACCCTGACCCTAACACTAACCCTAACACTGACACTAACCCTAACCTAACCCTAACGGTAACACAAACCCTAACCCTAACCATAACCCTAACCCTAAACTTACCCTAAACCTAACCCTAACCTAACACTAATCTTAATCCTAAAACCAACCCTTACTATAACCATAACCATAAACCTAATCCTAACCAAAAAACAAATTCTAACCCTAAAACTATCCCTAATCCTAACAGTAAACCTAAACCTTACACTAACCCTAACCCTAACCCTAATTCTAACATGAACTCTAATTCTAATCCTAACAGTAACCCTAAACCTTATCCTAACCCTAACCCTAATCCTAACCCTAAACCTAACCCTAATACTACAGTTAACTCTAACCCTAACCATAATACTAACCCAAAACCTAACACTAATCATAATACTAACCCTAAACCTAACCATAATCCTAAGTATAATACTAATCCTAACCTTAATGCTAACCCTTACATTAAAACTAAACCTTACTCTAAACTTGACAATAAACATAACCCTAAACAAAAATCTAACCCTAAACTTAATTATAATGCTAAACCAAAAATGATCGCTAACCCTAACTGGAACCCTAACACTAACACTAACTTTAAATCTCACCCTAACCCCAACATGAACCATAAGCCTAAACCTAACCCAATCACAAACACTAACCCTAATGCTAACATTAACACTAACTCTAACCCTAAACATAATACTAACCATAATTCTAAACATAACCATAATCTTAACTGTAACCCTAAGCCTAACCCAACCATAACCCTAACACAAATCCTAACACTAAACCTAACACTAATCCTAATGCTAACCCTAACCCTAACCTTAACACTCACCCTAACCCTAACCATAACACTTACCCTAACCCAAACCCTAATATTCACCCAAACCCTAAACCTAACACTAACATTAACTCTAATTATAACCCTAAACCTAAACGTTACCCAAACACTGACTCTAACCCTAACACTAACTGTAAGCCTAACACTAACATTATCCCTAACCCTAATGCTAAACCTAAATTTAACCGCAACCCTAACCCTACTCTTAACTCTAACACTAATCGTAACATAAACAGAAAACTTAACCCTAACCCTAACCCTAACCTAACCCTAATCTTAATTCTAAAATTGCACTAAACCTGTCCCTATTGGAAACCTAACCCTAACCAAAACCCTAACACTAACACTAACCCTAACCCTAAACCTTACTCTAAACCTAACCCAAACAATAACAATAACCATGACCCTAACATTAACCCTAACCCTAAAAATAACACTAACTCTAACCCTAAACTTAAGCAAAACACTAATACTAACTCTAACACTGACCCTATGCTAACCCTAGCCCTAATACTAAACCTAACCCTAACCCAAACAGGAACTCTCACCCTAACCCTAACACTAACCATAACTGCAACAGTAACCCAAACCTAACACTAACCCTAACCCTAACACTAACACTAGCCTTAACCCTAAACCTAACAAAAATGCTAATACTAACCCTAACACTAAACTTAACCCAAACCCAAACCCTAACACTAACTCTAACCCTAACCCTAACACTAACATTAAACTTATCCCTTTCCCTAACCTAACACTAACCTAATCAAAAAACTAATACTAACCCTAACACTAACCCTAAATCTAACTCTAACTCTATAACTAAACCTAAACCTAACCCTAAACCTAAAAATAACACTAATGCTAACCCTAACCATAACCCTAAACCTAACAATAATTTTAAATCTAATCTTAACCATAATTCTAATGATAACTTGAGCCCTACCCCTAACACAAACCCTAAACCTAACCGGACATTAACCCTAACACTAACCCTAAATCCAACCCTAAACCTAACTCTAAAACTAACCCTAACCCCAAACTGAACTCTAAGCTTAAACCTAACCCTATCACAAACACTAAGCCTAACCCTATCCTTAACACTAATCCTAACCCTAAACATAATACTAACCCAAATTCTAACCGTGACCATAATCTTAACTGTGACCCTGAGCCTAACCCAACCATAACCCTAACACAAATCCTAACACTAAACCTAACACTAATCCTAATGCTAACCCTAACCCCAACCCTAACACTAACCCTAACCCTCAACCTAACCTAATTCTAATGCTAACTTTAACCTTAAAATGAATCCTAACTGTAAATGTAACCCTAAACTTATCCCTAAACCTAACCGTAACAGAAACTCTAACACAACCCTAACACTAAAAGTAACCCTAAGCCTAAACCTCACCCAAACCCTAACACTAAAACTAACACTATTTTTTTCATAACCCTAACCCTTGTCATAAACCTTATCCTAACACGAACCCTAACCCTAACCCTAACACTAACCCTAACCCTAACCCTAACCCTAATACTAACCCTAAACCTAACACTAACCCTTACCTAACACTAACACTAAAACTAATACTGTCCCTAACCCTAAATCTAACCAAAACACTAATAGTAACCAACCATAACACTAACCATAAACATAACACTAACCTTAAACATAACCCTAACTTTGATTCTTACCCTAGCCCTACAACTAAACCTAACTGCAATCGTAACCCTAACCTAACACTAACTCTAACCCATCCCTAAAACTAAGCCTAAACCAAAACATAACCAAAACTCTAACACTAACCCTAACACTAACCCTAATACTAGCACTAAACCAACCCTTACCCTAACCTAAAACTAACCCTAACTCTAACCCTAACACTTACCCTAATACTAAACATAATCAAAACACTAATACTAACCCTAACACTAACCCTAAATTTAACCGTAACCCTCACAGTAACCCAAACCCTAACCCTAACAGGAACTCTCACCTTAACCCTAACCCTAACACTAACCCTAACCCTAACCCTAAACCTAAAATTAAACCTAAACCTAACACTAAACCTAACCCTAAACCTCAACCTAACCCTAACCCTAACCCTAATCTATCACTAACCCTAACCCTAATCGTAACTCTAACCCTAATTCTAAACCTAACCATAAACCTAAACATACAACTAACTTTAAATCTAACTTTGACACTCCCCTAACCCTAACCCTAACCATTTCCCTAACCTAACCGTAATGCTAACCCTAACACTAAAACTAACCCTAACACGAATCCTAGTCCTAAAACTACACTATTTTTATCCTAACCCTAACCCTAACCCTATACTAAGTCTAACAGTAATCGTAACACTAACACTAACCCTAAACCTAACAATAACCCTAAACCTATTTCTAATCTTAACCCAAACATTAATCCTAAATCTAAACTTTATTCTAACACAAACCCTGACCCCATCCCTAACACTAACACTCTCTGTAACCTTATTCTTAACACAATCCCTAACCTGAAGACAAACCCTAATCCAAATGAAAAAACTAAACCTAATCTAAACCTAACCTTATCCTTTATGAAACACTTACACTATCCCTAACACTAACCCTAACCCCAACCCTAACCCTATCACTAAAACTAACCATAACCCTAATGCTTAACCCTAACCATAACGTAAACTCACCCTAAGACTAACCTTAATACTACCCTTAACCCTAAAACTAACCCTACAATCACCCTAACCCTAACTTTAAAACTAATCTTACCATAATACTAACCCTAACCCTAATGCAAACCCTACTTTAATCCTAACCTTAAACCTTACCTTAACCTTAACCCAAAAATAATCCTAAACCTAATTCTAACACTATTCCAAAAGTAACCACTAACCTGGACTCTAAGCCTAACACTAACCCTAACCCTAACCCACACACAAACCCTAACCGTAAACCTAACAGTAACCCTAAACCTAACTGTAACAGTAACTTTATCCCTAATCATAACTCTAACACTAACCCTAAAATTAACCGTAATCCTAACACTATCCATAAACCAAACCCTAACCCTAACAGTAACACCAACCCTAACACTAAACTAACCCTAGCACTAACCCTAATCCTAACCCTTTCACGAAACCAAACTTAAACCTAACACTATTCCTAAACCTAACCCTAACTGCAACCCTAACCCTAACACTAACCGTAAAACTTAACCTAAACCTAACACTAACATTACCCTAATCCTAACCCTAACATTTATCCTAAAACTATTTCTAACACTAACACTAACCCTAACCCTACCACTATCCTAAACCGAACCCTTACCCTAACACTAAACCTAAATGTAAACCTAAACCTAACCCTAAAACTAGCACTAACCATCAACCTAAAAATTACCCTATCACTAACTCTACCCCTAACACTAAAACTAACACTAAACCTCAACATAAACCTAACCATAACCCTAACAATTACTCTAAACCTAACTCTAACACTAACCTAAACTTAACTCTAACACTAACCCAAAGAGTAATCTAACCCTAAACCTAACCCTAACTGTAACAATAACCCTAAACCTAACTGTAAACCTACACCTAACCCTAACACTAAACTAACCCTAACTCTAACAAGCCCAAAACCTAATTTTAACCATAATCCTAACATTAACCCTAACCATAATTCTAATATGAAACTTAAAACTAATCCTAACCATAACTCTAACACTAATTCACACCCTAACATTAACCTTAGCACAAACTCTTAACCTAACACTAACCCTAACAAAAACCCTAACCAAACCATAACCCTAACCCTACCCTAACTCTAACCCCTACCTTAAACTAATCCTAAACCTAACCCTAACACTAACCCTAACCCAAACCTAACCCTAACCCTAACCCTAACCCTAACACTAACCTTAACCAGAACCCTAACCCTATAACTAAACCTAACCCTAAGCATAAACCTAATCATAACCCTAACCATAAATCTAAGTATAATCTTAACCGTAACCCTAATGATAAGCTTAATTCTAACCCTAACACAAACCCTAACCCTAACCGAGCACTAACCCTAACACTACCCATAAAGCCAACCCTAACCCTAAATCTAAAACTAAACCTAATCCTAACCTGAACCGAAGCCTAAACGTAACCCTATCACAAACACTAACCCTAACCGTAACACTAACCCTACCCCTAACCCTAATATTAACCCTAACCCTAAGTGTTACGCTAATTTTAAATTAAACCTAAGCCTAGCCCAAATCTTAAGCCTAACACTGAACCTAGCACTAACTCCAATGTTAACCCTATCCCTACCCCTAACCCTAACCCTATCTCTAAACCTAACCCTGTCTCTAACCCTAAACTTAATCCTAACACTAACCCTAACCCTAACCCTTACTCTAACCCTAACACTCACCTAATCCTAACCCTCAAACTAACAGTAACCATACCCTATACCTAACACTAATCCAAAACCTAACTATAACACTAACCCAAACACTAACGCTATACCTAACCTTAACTCTAAACCTAACACTAACTGAAACTACAACCCTAACCCTAAACCTAATCCTGACCGTAACCCTAACCCTAGCCCTATTCCTAACCCTATCCCTAATCCTTACACTTCCTCTAATCCTATCCATTGCCCTAAGCCAAACCCTCACCCTAATGCTACCCTAGTCCTAACACTAATCCTTAGCCTATCCCAAGCCATAACTCTTTTACTAGTCCTAACCCTTGGCCTCATTCTTGCTCTAGCCTTAACCCCAAACCTGACCCTTATTCTGACCCTAACACTAACCTTAGATTTCAACCTGACACTAACCCTAAACCGGAACCTAACTCTTCCCCTACAATAAATCTATACCTAAACATAACAGTAACAGTAGAACTAGACCAAACCTAATTTGAAATAGAGTTGTAAATCTAGCCCTATCCCTAAACAAAAACCTTGAACTAGCCCTAACAGTAACCTTGAATCTAACACAAAGACTATCCCTAACCCTAGACCCAATGCTAGTCCTCAGTCTGTCCCTAACCATAACCCAAACACTGACACTTACCCTAACACAAACCCTAGCTTTAAAACTTATCCTAACCCAAAACCTAACCCTAACACTAGACTTATCCATAACCATAACCCTAAAACTAGCCATAACGTTGATCCATAGCCCTAACGCTAGCCATAAACATCACAAACCTATCCATTATCCTAGTCCTAAACCTAGCCCTAATTGTAACTCTAACCATAACACCAGAACTGACCCAAACCGTAAACCTCACCCTAGTCCTAAACCTAGCTAAAACTCTAACCCTTTCCCTAATCATAACATGAACCCTATCCCAAACCCTAGCCGTGACTCTAACCCTAAGCCTTTACCTAGACCTAACCCTAACCCAAACCCTAATACTTACCCTAAATCAAACCCTGACACTATCCCTAGGCTTAATTCTAACCCTAGCCATAAACTTAACCTTAACCTTAGCCCTAAGATTAGCTCTAACCCTATCCATTACCCAAAAGATAAGCCTAAAACAAATGCTAACCCTAGTCCTAACGCTAACCCTTTCAATAACAATAACCATATCCATTACTCTAAACCTATCCTGAATCCTAAACCTAACCCTATCCATGATCTGAATCCTAAACCAAACCCTAATGCTAATACAAGCCTTAACCCTAAACCTTAACCTAAACCAAACTGTACCCACCCGGACCCTGACCCTAATAAAACACCTAGCTCTATATCTGACCCTTACCCTAAACCTAATCCTTACACTAGAACTAGCCATAACCTAACCATAAAAGTGCCACTTGCTTTGAACCTAGACATGACATTAGCCCTAGCCCGAACACATACCCTCATCCTGGCACTAAACCTAGCCTTGAATCTAACCCGAACCCTAACCCTAGCTCTAAATCAAATTCTAACCCGACTCTAGCTCTAAACCAAGCTATAACCCCCTTCCCCTAAATCTGACCCTAACCCTAACACTAACATTAACCATAACCCTAGCCCTAACCCTAGGCCTAACCCTAACAGTAACCCTAGAACTAATCCTAGCCCTAATCCTAAACCTACCACTAACTCTAGCTCAAAGAATAACTCTAATTGCACCCCAGTCCTATTTCTAGTTCTAACCCTATGGATTACCGTAACCCTAACACTCGCCTAACCTTACCCTAATGCAGGCCCTAGCCCTAAACCTAGATGTAACCATAACAATAAATCTAAGCCTAAACCTCATCCTACCACTAGCCATAACACTATCGCTAATCCTAAAACTAGCCTCAACCCTAGCCCTAGCTCTAAAGCAAAACTGAGCAATAGCCCTAACCTAAGCCTAGCCTAAGAGTAACGCTAAACCTGGCATTAGCCCTATCGCTAATTCTTACCCTAACCCTAACACAAAACCTAACCCTACACCTAGCCTAGATCCTAGAACTAATTCAAGTTGTATCCCTAACCCTGAACAGTAACACTGATCCTGACTCTGACCCTAACACTAACCCTATCTCTAATCATCTCCATCAACCTAAACCTAATCTCAACACTAGACTTGACCTAGACCTAATGCTATCTCTAACCATAACCCTAGTTCTTATATTAGCTGTAGTCCAACACTAGCCCTAACCTAATGCAAAACCTACTCCTAATCCGAGCCCTTACTCTAGTTTTAATAGTAGCCCTAACCCTATTTCTAGCCCTAACACTTAAACTAAAACTAACCATGAACCTAAACCTTGTCCTTACCCAAAACCTAAACCAAACCATAGCCCTATTCCTAACCATAACACTAGCCCTCAACCTAGATATCATTTTATCCATTACCCTAACCATAACCATAAGCAATTTCTAACCCTAGACCAAACCTTAACCATAGCCCTAACCTAACCATAAACCTAGTCCTAACTGTAGCTCTAATCCTATCCATTACCGGAACCATATCTTTAAATAAATTTTATCCCTAGGCCTTACTCTAACCCTATGCCTAACCCTAAACCTGTCCATTATACTAAACCTAACCTGAATCTGAAACCTAACCATATCCATTACTCTAATTCTAATGCTAATTTTAGCCCTAACACAAAACCTTAACTTAACCCATACCCTAATCCTGACTCTGACCCTAATAATAACCCTAGCTGCAAACCTGACCCTAACCCTCAACGTAAACCTTACAATAGACTTGGTCATACACCTAAACCTAAAACTAAAACTAACCATAACCCTAGAACTGACATTAATCCTAGAACTGACTTAATCCTAGCCCTAACCCTAGCATAAACCATACCCCTAATCCTAGAACTAAGACTAGCCTTAATCCTAATCCTGACCTTAACCACAGCCCTAACACTAATTTATCCCAAGCCCTAGCCCAAAATGTAGATGTAACATCATACCTTACCCTAACCCTAACGCTAACCCTAATACTAGCCCAACTCTAGGCCAAAATCTAACACTAACCTTAGGGTTAATCCTACCCCTAAATTAACCTTAATCCTAAACCTAATCCTATCCCTAGCCCTATGACTAACTCTAACTCTCGCTCTAGCCCTATCCCTAGTTCAAAACCTATCCATTACCATAAACCAAACCCTAGCCCTATCCCTAGCCCCAACTCTAACTCTAGCCGTCATCCAAGCCCTAAACTGGTTGTAAACCCTAACCTTAAGCCCAAACCTCACCCTAACACTAGCCCTAAACCTAATGCTAATTGGAAAAACTAGCTCTAACCCTACCCTAGCCCTAAAACAAAACTGAGTCATAATCCTAACCCTAACCCTTATCCTAAACCAAATATTAACTTTACACCTATCCCTAAACTTAGCCCTAATTTGAGTCCTAACCCTAATCATAGAAATAACCCTGACCTTGACTCGAACCCTAACAGTACCCCTAGCTCTAAACATTGCCCTAACGCAAACCCTAGAACTAGCCCTATTCAGAAAACTAGTGCTGTCATTAGACGTAGCCCTAATGCTAACCCAAATTCTAACCTAATCCGAGCCCTTACTCTAACCCTAACCCTAACCCTACCTCTAACCCTATCCCTTACCTTAAGCCAAACCCTCTCTCTAATAGTACTCTAGTCCTAAAATTATTCCTTAGCCTACCTCAAACCCTAACTCTATTACTAGTCCTAAACCTAGCCCTCATTCTATATTTAACCCTAATCCTAATCCTGACCCTTATTCTGATCCTAGCACTAAACCTAAATCTAAACCTGACCATAACCCTAAATTGAACCCTAACATTACCCTTACCGGTAAACCTATACATAAACCTAACAGTAACACTAGCACTGGTCCAAACCTAATCCTAAATAGAGTCATAATTCTAGCCTTAGCCTTAAAAAAACCCTAGCACTAGCCATAACAATAACCCTTAACCTAACCTAAAGTTTAAACATATCACTTGACCAAATGCTAGTCCTGATTGTGGCCTTAAATATAAAACTAATCCTAACCCAACAATGACCCTTAAATCAATAGAAACCCTAGCTCTAAACCTTATACTAAACCTAAACCTAACCCTATCATAGACTTATCCATAACCCTGACCCTAACACTAGCCATAACAATACCCCTAGCCCTTACATTACCCATAGCCCTAATGTTAGCCCGAAACATCACACAAAACCTAGCCCTTATCCTAACCCTAAAACCTAGTCCTAATCATAACCCTAACCATAAACTTAGACCTAATCCTAATGCTAACCCTTGTGCTAGCCTTAACCCTATCTGGAACTCTAATCCTTAGCCCAAAGATAGCCCTAAACCTAAATTTAACCTTAGCCATGACTCAAAACCTAACCCTTGCCCTAGCCCTAACCCTAGCTCAAATGCCTACATTTACCCTAAACCTAACCCTAACATTAACCCTAGGCCTAACCCTAACCTTAACCCAAATCTTAATCTTAACTCTAGCCCTAACCTTAGCTCTAACCCTATACCTTACCCTAAAGATAAGCCTAACCAAAATGCTATCCCTAGGCCTAATGATAACCCTATCACTAACACTAACCTATCCATTACTCTAAAGCTAACCAGAACCATAAACCTAATTCTATCCATTACCCTAACCCTAACACTTACCCACCGCTAATTCAAGCATTAACCCTAGACCTTAACCTAAAAAATAACCCTACCCCGACCCTGACCCTAATAATACATCTAGCTCTAAAATTGACCCCTACCCCAAGCCTAACCCATATACTAGACATAGCCATAACCTAAAACTAAAACTAATACTAACCATGATCCTAGACCTGACATTAGCCCTAGCCCTAATCCTAGCCTTAGCCCTAACACAATCCCTCAGCGAAACCGGAAACCTAGGCTTAATCCTAACCCAAATCCTAACTTTAGCCCTAATCCTAATTATAACCCTTGCTGTAGCCCTAAGGCAAGCTATAGCCCTATCCCTTCCCCTAAATCTAATCCTAACCCTAAGACTAACACTAACCCTAACCCTAGGCCTAAACCTAACACTAACCCTAGTGCTAACCCAAGCCCTAATTTAGCACTAACCATAAACATACCCTAAACCCTAGCCCAAAGACTAACTTGGACTCTTGCCCTAACCCTATTTCTAGTTCTAACCCTATCCATTACCATAACGCTAACACTAGCCCTAACCTTAGCCCTAACCCTAGCCATAGCCCTAAACCTAGATCTAACCATAAAAATAAATCTAAGCCTAAACTTCACCCTACCACTAGCCCTAACACTATCACTAATCATAAAACTAGCCCTAACCCTAGGCCTAGTTCTAAAACAAAACTGAGCCATAGCCCTATAACTAACAGTAGCCTAATGTTAACCCTAGACCTGATATTAGCTCTATCCCTATCCCTAATCCTAGTTCTAAGCCTAGACTTAATTCTAACCCTAATTTTAAACCTAGCCCTAACCCTAAATTTATCCCTTCTCCTAGCACTAAACATAGCTGTAATATCATACCTTACCCTAAACCTAATGCTAATCCTAACCCTAGCCGTAAACCGAGACCTAAATCTAACACTAACCCTAGCACTAATCCTAGCCCAAATTTAGCCCTAACAGTAAACCTAACCTTATCCCTATCCCTAAGACAAACTCTAAATCTCTCCATAGCCATATCCCTAGTTCTAAACCTATCCTTTACCTTGAACCAAATGCTAGCCCTATCCCTAGCCCCAAACTAAGCCCTAACCTTTGCCAAAGGCTTAAGCCTAGATATAAAACTAAAATTAAGTATAAACCTCACACTAACACTAGCTTTAACCCTAATGATAATTGGAAAACTAGGCCTAAATCTACCATAACCCTAAAACAAAACCGAGCCATAACCCTAACCCTAAACCTAACCCAAACCCGAAAGATACACCTAGCCCTAAACCTAGCCCTAATTTGAGTCCTAACCCTAATCTTAGAAATAAACCTGACCCTTACTTGGCCCCTAACACTAACCCTAGCTCTAAACATTGCCCTAACAATAACCCTAGAACTAACCCTAAACAGAAACCCTGTTCTTTCATTAGCCATAGCCCTAATGATAACACAAATCCTAGCCCAAATACGAGACTTAACCCTAGTTTTAAGTCTAATCCTAACCCTAACCCTAGCCCTAAACCTAACCCTAAACCTAACCCTACCTTAAACCCTATCCCTTTCCATAAGCCAAACCCTAACCCTAATGATACCCTAGTCCTAAACTTAATCCTTAGCCTACCCAAAACCCTAACTCTAATACTAGTCCTATCCTAGCCTCATTCTAGCTCTAAACCTAACCCTAAACATGACCCTTATTCTGACCCTTACATTAACCCTATGTCTAAACCTGACAATAACACTAAAACCGAAACCTAACACTTCCCATACCGGTAAACCTACAATTAAACCTAACAGTAACACTAACGGTAGACAAAACCTAATCCTAAATATAGTCATAAATCTAGCCCTAGCCCTAAACAAAAACCAGCACTAGCCCTAACAATAATCATTAACCCAACTTAAAGACTAACCCTATCCCTAGACCCAACACTAGTAATAATTCTGGCACTCAAAGTAAACCTAAACCTATCCTGAAAAATGACCCTTAACCCTAAACAAACTCTAGCTCTAAACCCTATCCTAACTCAAAACCTAACCCTAACACTAGATGTTTCCATAACCCTGACCCTAAAACTAGCCATAAACATATTCTTACCTCTTATATTTCCCATAACCCTAATGTTAGCCCTAAACCTCACACAAAACCTAGCCCTTATCCTACCCCTAAACCTAGACCTAATTGTAACACTAACCATAACCCTAGACCTAAGCCTAATCCTATGCTTGCCCTAGCCCTAAACATAGCTCAAACTCTAACCCTTACCCTAAATATAACCCTAACCTTAACCCTAGACCTGACTCTAAATTTAACCCTCACCCAAGACCTAACCCTAGCACAAATGCTAATATTTACTCTAAAATTATGCCTGACATTAACCCTAGGCCTAACTCTAAACCTAGCCCTAATCATAACCTAATCCGTAGCCCTAACTTTAGCTCTAACAATATCCACTATTCAAAAGATGATTCAAACTCATATGCTAACCCTAGGCTTAACACTAACCCTATCACTAACACTACACTATACATTACTCTAAATCAAACCTGAACCTTAAACCTAATCCTATCTATAACCCTATCCGTATCCCTAACCCCAAAGCTAATTCAATCCTTTACCCTAAAACTTATCCTAAGTCAAACCCTACCTGGACCCTGACCCTAATAATACACCTAACTTTAAACCTGACCCTTACCTAAATCTCACCCTTAGACTAGACGTAACAATAGCCTAACCCTAAAACTAACACTAACCATAAATCTAGACCTGACATTAGCCCTATCCCTAATCCTAGACTTAGCCCTAACACAAACCCTCATCCTAGAACTAAACATAGCATTAATCCTAATCTTAGCCCTAAATCTAATTCTAACCCCCGCCTAGCCCTAAACCTAGCTATAACCCCATCCTTTCCCCTAACCCTAACCCTAACCCTAGCCCTAATACTAAATGTAACACTCACCCTAGCCCAATTTCTAGTTCTAACTCTATCCATTAATAACCCTTACACTAGCTCTATCCTTAGCCATAAACCTAGCCATAGCCCTAAATCTAGATGTCACCATAACAGTAAATCTAAGCCTAAACCTCACAAATCCACTAGTGCTAAAACTATTGATAATCTTAAAAGTAGCCCTAGCTGCAAAACAAAACTGGGAAAAAGCCCTAACACTAAACCTAACCAAACCATAATCCTAGACTTGACATTAGACCTATCCCAAATTCTTACCCTAACCCTTACACAAATCCTAACCCTACACCTAGCCTTAACCCTAGCCCTAATTCGAGTCTATCCCTAACTCTGATCAGTAACACTGATCTTGAATCTGATGGTAACACAAAACCTATCTCTAATCATCACCCTAAACCTAAATCTAGTCTACATACTAGATTTTGACATAATGCTAAACATAACACTAGCCCTAATCATAACCCTAGTTCTATCAAATTAGCCATAGTCCGAAATAGCCCTAACCTAACTCAAAACCTAGACCTAATCCGAACCTTAACCCTAGCTTTAACTCTAGCCAAAACCCTAACTCTAGCCCTAACACTTAACCTAATCCTAACCATAAACATAAACATTGTCCCAACCTGAAATCTAACCCAAACTATAGCCCTAATCCTAACCATAATCCAAGCCCTATCCCTAGCTCTAATCTTATCCATTAACATAACCATAACCCTAACCAGATTGTCACCCTAGGCCTAACCCTAACCAAAGCTCTAACCTAACCATAACCCTAGTCCAAACTGTAGCTCTAATCTAATCTCTTACCCTAACCATAACCCTAACTGAATTCTATCCATAGGCCTAAACCTAACCCTATCCTTAACTCTAAT
This sequence comes from Marmota monax, assembly GCF_021218885.2. NCBI lineage: Eukaryota > Metazoa > Chordata > Mammalia > Rodentia > Sciuridae > Marmota > Marmota monax. The sequence continues at coordinate 270,951 of NW_026692099.1, forward strand.
CCTGTCCATTACTCTAAATCTAACCCTAACCCTAAACTTAATCGTATCCATTACCCTAAGCTTAAAAATAACCCTAATGCTAATTTGAGCCCTAAGCCTAATCCTTAACCTAACACATACCCTAAACCTGACTCTTACCCTAATAATACCAGTAACTGCAAAACTGACCCTAACCTTCATCCTAACACTTACAATAGACCTGGCCATAATCCTTAGCCTAAAACTATCCCTAACCATAAACCTAGACCTGACATTAGCCCTATACATGATCCTAGCCCTAACCATAACACAAATCCTATCCCTAATCTTATACCTAAGCCTAGCCTTAATCCTAACCCTAACATTAACCCTAGCCCTAAGCCTAATTTTATGCTTAGCCCTAGCCCTAAATGTAGCTGTAACATCATACCTTACCCTAATCCTAATGCTAACCCTAACCCAAGCCCTAAACCTAAGCCTAAACCTACCACTAACCATAGCTCTAATCTAGTCCTAATTTAGCCCTAACCCTAAACCTAACACTATCCCTAGCCCTAAGACTAACTCTAACTCTCACCCTAGCCCTATCCCTAGTTCTAAACCTATCCGTTACCATAACCAAAAACCTATCCCTAGCCTTAGCCTCAACCCTAGCCCTAACATTCATGCTAGCCCTAAACCTGGATCTAACCCTAACCTTTAGCCTAAAGCTCACTCTAACACTAACCCTAAAACAAATGCTAATTGGAAAACTAGCCCTAACAGTACCCTAGCCCTAAAACAAAATTGAGCCATAACCCTAACCCTAACCCTTAACCTAAGCCAAAACCTAACCCTACACCTAGCCCTAAACGTAAACCTAATTTGAGTCCTAACCCTAAACTTAGAAGTAACCCTGACCCTTACTCGGACCCTAACAGTAACCCTAGCTCTAAATATTGCCCTAATGCTAACCCTAGAACCAGCCCTAAACAGAATCCTAGATCTTTCATTAGCTATAGCCTTAATGCTAACACAAATCCTAGCCCTATTCTGAGCCCTAAACCTAGGATTATTCCTAAACCTAACCCTAACCCTAACACTACCTCTAACCCCATCCCTTACCCTAAGCCAAACCCTCACCCTAATGCTAGCCTAGTCCTAAGCATAATCCTTAGCCTACCTTAAACCATATCTCTATTACTAGTCATAACCCTAGCTCTCATTCTAGCTCTAACTCTAACTCTAACCCTGACCCTTATTCTGACCCTAACACTAACCCTAGGTCTAAACCTTACACCCAAAAGTGAACCCTAACCCTACCTCTACTGGTAACACTATACCTAAACCTATCAGTAACACTAGCACTAAACCAAACCTAACCCTAAATAGAGTAATAAATCTAGACTTAGCCCTAAACAAAACCTAGCACTATCCCTAACAATAACCATTAACCTAACGGAAAGACTAACTCTATTCCTAGACCCAACGCTAGTCCTAAATATGGCCCTCACCCTAAACCTAACCCTAACCCAAAAATGACAGTTACCCTAAAACAAACCCTACCTTTAAATCTTACCCAAACCCCAAAACTAACTAGTACACTAGACTTACCCATAACCCTAACCCTAAAACTAGCCATATCCATACCCCTAGCTCTTACATTATCCATACCCTAATGATAGCCATAAACTTCACACAAAACATTTCCCTTATCCTAGCCCTAAACCTAGCTATTATTGTAACACTAACCATAAGCCTAGACCTAAACCTAACCCTATCCCTTGCCCTAACCCTTATTCCAGCTCAAACTCTAACCTTAATCTAAATATAACCCTAACCCTAACATTAGCCCTATATCTAACCCTAAACCTCATGCTAGCCCTAATCCTAGGTCAAATGCTAACACTTACCCCAAAACTAATCATGACACTAACCTTGGCCTAACCTTAACCCTAGTCCTAATTCTAACCTTAACCATAGCTCTAACCATAGCTCTAACCATATCCATTATCCTAAAGATAAGCCTAACCCAAATGCTAACCCTAGGCCTAATGCTAACATTATTGCTAAAAATAACCATATTCATTACTCTAAACCTAAACTGAAACTTAAACCTAACCCTATCAATTACCCTAACCCGGACCCTAACCTTATACTTAATGCTAATTCAAGCCTTAATCTTGAATCTTTACCTAAACCAAACCCTACTTGAACCCTGACCCTAATAATAAACCTAGCTTTAAAACTGACCCTTAACCTAAACCTAAACCTTACACTAGACCTAGCCATAAACTAACACTAAAACTAACCATAACCATAAAGCCCGACCTGACATTAGCCCCAGCCCTTATCCTAGCCCGAACCCTAACACAAACACTAGTCCTCATCTTAGGTCTATACCTACCCTTAATCATAACCCAAACCCTAACTCTAGCCCTATCTCTAATTTTAACCCTTGCCCTATACCTGAACTTAGGTATAACCCCATCCTTTCCCCTAAACCTATCACTAACCCTAACCCTCACACTAACCATATCTCTAGCCCTAACCATAGTCCTCACCCTCACACTAACCTAGCATTAATTCTAGCCCTAATTTAGCCCTAACCCTTACTCTACCCCTAACCTTGGCCTAAGACTAAATCTAATTCTCCCCAGCCCTATATCTAGTTCTAACCCTATCCATTACAATAAACCCAAGACAAGCCCTAACCTTAGCATAAACCCTAGCCCTAGACCCTACCCTAGATCTAACCATAACTCTACATTTGACCCTAACCATAAGCCTAATCCTCAATCTACCACTAGACCTAACACTATTGCTAATCCAAAAACGAGCCATAACCCTAGCCTTATCACTTAAAGAAAACCGAGCCATTGTCCTAACCCTAAAGGTTAACCTAAAAAAAGAAACACCTAAACCTAAACCTAGCCATAACCTTCCAGCTCTAATTCATGTACTCGTCCTAAAATTAACCCTGACCCTGACTTATAACCTAACACTAACCTTAGTTCTAAATATCACACTAACCATAAAGATAATGCTAACACTAGTTCTAGACCAAATACTAACTCTAATCATAACCTTAGTTCTTATATTAGCAATAGACCTAAACCTAGCCCTCAACCTAATAGACAAACTAGCACTAACCTGAGCCCTAACCCTATAAGTAAACCTAAACTTAAACCTAAACTTAGCCCTAACACTAATCCTAAACCTAGCCTTAAACCTAGCTCTAACTCTGTCATTTACCCTAAGACAAACCCTATCTATAATGCTAAACTTGGTCCTAATCCTAATTCATAGAATAATCCAAACCCTAACCCTATTACTAGTCCTAACTCTAGCCCTCATTCTAGCTCTAACCCTAACTCAAATCCTTATCCTAACACAAACCCTCAGTCTAAATCTGACCCTAACCCTAAACCAAACCCTGAATATTGACCTACCAGTAAACTTATACCTAAACTTAGACTAACACTGGCCCTAGACCTAAGCCTAATCCTAAATATAGACATAACTCTAGACCTAGAGCTAAAATACCCTGAGCCATAGCCCTAACATAATTGTTAACCTAATGCAAACACTAACCCTATCCTTGGACGTAACTCTAGTCCTAATTCTGGCTTTCGCCTTAAATCTAAGTCTAACAAAAACATTGACCCTAACACTAAAACTAAACCTAGCTCTAAACCTGAACCTAACCCAAAACCTAAACCGGTCATTAGAAGTAGCCATAACTCTAACCCTAAAACTCGCTCTAATCAGAACCCTAGATCTTATGTTACACATAGCCTTAACCCTGGGCCTAAACCTAACACAAAACCTAGCCCTAATCTGAGGCCCAAACCTACCCTAAGCGTTACCATAATCCTAAATGTAGCTCTAACCCTAACCCTTGCCTTTCACGTAAACTTTTGTCAAAGTCTAACCCTTAACCTAAACATATCCCTAGCCCTATTCCTAAACCTAAACCTAACCTTAGACCTAATCCTAATTTTAACCCTAGTACTAACACAAGGTCTTACCCTAACATTAGGATTAGGGTTGGGTTTAGGGTTAGGATTACAGTTAGTGTTAGGTTTCAGGTTACGGTTAGAGTTAGGGTTAGTGTTAGGTTTACAGTTAGGTTTCAGGTTAGGTTACGGTTAGGGTTAGGTTTTGGGTTAGGGTTAGAGTTAGGGTTAGTGTTAGGGTTAGGTTTATGGTTAGGTTTAGGGTTAGTGTAAGGTTTAGGGTTATGTTTAGGGTTAGGGTTAGTATTAGGGTTAGAGTTAGTGTTTGGGTTAAGTTTAGGGTTACGTTTATGGTTAGAGTTAGGGTTAGGATTAGGATTAGTGTTAGTGTTAGGTTAGTGTTAGGGTAAGTTTAAGGTTAGGGTTATGGTTAGGGTTAGGGTTGGTTTTATGTTTAGTGTTAGGGTTAGTGTTAGTGTTAGTGTTACAGTTAGTGTTAGGGTTAGGGTTAGGGTTAAGGTAAGGTTATAGTTTGGGTTGGGGTTATGATTAGTTTTAGTGTTACTGTTAGGGTTAGGGTTAGAGTGAGTGTTAGGGTTAGGGTTAGGTTTAAAGTTAGTGTTAGGTTTAGGGTTAGTGTTATGGTTAGGGTTAGTGTTAATGATTAGGATTTGTGTTAGTGTTTGATTTAGGGTTAGGTTTAAGTTAGGGTTAGGGTTAATGCAGTGTTAGGGTTAGGGTTAGGTTTGGGGATAGGGTTCGTTTTAGGGATAGGATTAGATTTAGATTTATTTAGGGTTAGGTATACGGCTCGTTTTATGGTTAGGGTTAGTGTTAGGTTTAGGTTTAGGGTTAGGCTTAGTGTAATTTTTAGGGTTAGGGTTAGGGTTAGCATTAGGGTTAATGTTAGGGTTATGGTAATGGATAAAGTTAGATCTAGGCTTTGGCCAATGGTTACAGTTAAAATTAGGGTTAAAGTTAGGGTTAGGGACAGGGCTATGTTAATGTTTAGGGTTACGATTACGGCTCAGTTTTGAGGTAGAATTAGGGTTACAGTTACTTTATTCAAATTTATTTGATACAATCCAGGATTCATCTTTAACTAACCTTACTCTGTTTCCCAGATTTAGGCTTTTTGATTCAACTGTTTTGTGTCTGAAACAGTTGATGATTTCATTTTACTTCATTTTGACCTGTACGAGTAAATGTAAATGGACCTGGAAATCATACAGGGGAGTTTATGCTGGCTGTTTGAAACAGCACACACACACACCCTCGATTCTTTGTGGGGGACACTCTGGTATGTTCCTTGTGAGTGTAGGCCTAAGTGGAAGCATGCAAAAACAACTTTGTCTGAGAGCCCTTTAGGAGAAAGCAGGGAATATGCATGCACTGAAATTCCTCCCATAATTATTTTGTCAGATTTGCTTGATACTGAGTAGGATTCATTATTTAGCTTTCCCTGCAAAGCTCTCCATGTGTGGGACTTCTAGGATCAATGGTTCTCTAATCAGGTTAGGGTTAGTGTTAGGTTTAGGGTAATGGCTAGGGTTAGATATAGTATTAGGGTGACAGTAAGTTTTGTACAAATTTCTTTGATACTTGGAAGGAGTCCTGTTTTACCTAGCCTTAATATGTTCCTCAGGTTTGGGCCTTCTTATGTCAATAGTTTGCTAACAGGGACACTCTGTATTTTAAGGTTTCACTTAATATTGACCTATATAGGTAAATGAAAATGGAGGTTGAAATCAAATTGGTGCTAGCTGCTTGAAACTTCAAACACTGAATCAGTTCTCTGTGGGAACTCTCTGGTTTGTTCCTTGTGAAAGTAGCCCTAAGATGAAGATGGCAAAAACAACTTTATTTAAGAGCCTTTTAGCAGAAAACAAAGAAATATGCATGAACTGAAATACCACCTCAATTATTTGGTCATATTTCTTTGATACTGCATAGGATTCATCTGCTACCTTAGCCCACTAGGCTCCCCACGTTTGAGACTTCTGGGATCATCAGTTTTTCAATCAGGTTAGGGTTTGTGTTAAGGATAGTGTTAGAGCTAGTGTTAAAGCTAGTATTAGGATTAGAGGTAGTTTTTTTTTTTAATGTCTTTGATACTGGGCAGGATTCATTATTTTCTTACTATACTCCCCCTTTTGGGCCTCCTACGTTCAATGGTTCACTGTAAGGAACAGTTTGTATTTTAAAGTTTCAGTTCATTTTGTCCTATACAGGTAAATGGAAATGGAGTTGAAAATCAAACAGCATTGGTGCTAGCTCCTTGAAACTTCACACTCCATTAATTCTCTGTGAGCAATCTCTGGTTGGTTCTTGTGAGAGTAGACCTAAGCTGAAGCATGTAAAAACAACTTTATCCAAGAGTCCTTGAGGAGATAACAGGGAAATATGCATGTACTGATATACTCCATCAACTTTTTGGACAGATTTCTTTGATACTGCGCAGCATTCCTCGCTTAGCTTTCTTGTCCCACTAGGCAGCCCAAGTTTGGAAATTCTGCGGTCAAAGGTTTCATAAAAATGTTAGGGTTAGGGGAAGAGCTAGGGTTAGAACTAGTGTTAGGGTTAGAGTTAGTTTTATTACAAATTCTTTGATACTTAGCAGCATTTATCTTTTAGCTAGATTTACTCTGTTCCCCAGGTTTAGGCCTTCTCTGTTCACAGCTTCACTGTCAGGAACATTTTGTATTTTAAGATTTCACTTCATTTTGACCTATACGGGAAAGTTAATGGAGTTGAAAATCAAACAGTGTTTGTGCTAGCTTATTGAAACTTCACACACTCCATCAGTTCTTTCTAGGGCCTCTGGTATGTTCCTTGTAAAAGTAGGCCTATGCTTAAGCATGAAAAAACAACTTAATCTGAGAGCCCTTTAGGAGAAAACAGGAAAATATGCATGTATTGAAATACCTCCCATAATTATTTGGTCAGATTTGTTTGATGTTGGATAGAATTCATCACTTAGCTTGCCTCACAAGGCTCGCCAAGTGCGGGAAGTCTAGGATCAATGGTTCTCTAATCAGGTTAGGGTTAATGTTAGGTATAAAGTTATGGCTAGGGCTAGGGTTAGAGGTAATGTTAGGGTGAGAGTTAGTTTTGTTCAAATTTCTTTGATACTGGACAGGAGTCATCTTTTATCTAGCCTTAGTATGCTCCCAAGGTATGTTCTTCTCAATTCAATGGTTCACTATCATGAACACTTTGTATTTAAGGTTTCACTTCATTTTGACACCTATGGGTAAATGGAAATGGAGGTGGAAATCAAACAGGCATCCCTTCCCCTAAACCTAACCCTAAACCTAACCATAAACATAGCCCTAATCCTAGGCCTAAGGCTAACATTAACCCTAGACCTATTCCTAGTCCTTATTTAGCCATAACCCTAACCCAAACTCTAGCCCTAAGACTAAGTCTAACCCTTGCCATAGCCCTATTCCTAGTTCTAACCCTATCCTTTACCATAACCCAAACACTAGCTCTAATCTTAGCTCTAACACTAGCCATAGCCATGACCCTAGAATTAACCATAAATCTAAATCTACTCCTAAGCCTAAACTCACCCTATCAATAGCAATAACACTAATGCTAATCATAAAACTACACTTAACTTAGCTTTAGTCCTAAAAAAAAAAAAAAACGAGCCATAAGACTAACCGTAAACCTTAATGTAAACCAAATCCTAACCCTCCATGTAGCCTTAAGCCTACCCCTAATTTGAGTCCTATCCCTAACCATAAAACAAACCGTTACCTAACTCTCAGCCTAACACTAACCCTAGTTCAAAACATCAACCTAAACCTAAATCTAATCCTAAAACTAGACTTAGTCCTAAATGTAACCCTAAAACTAGCCCTAATCCTAACCTTAGTTCTTACGTTAGCTGTATCCCTCTGGGAGAGCCCTAAAGTAACCCAAAACCTAGCCCTAATCCAAGACCCAACCGTAGCTTTAACCCTAACTCGAATCCTATAACCCTAAACCTAACCCTTACAATAACTCTAGCCCTAAAACCCTAAAAGTAGCCCTAAACTTCACCCAAGAACTTACATTTGCCCTATCCCTAACCCTATCCCTAACTTAACGCACAACCTAGCCCTAATCCTAGCTTTAACCCTAGCCCTATTCATAACCATAAACCTAGCCCTAAACCAATATCTAACTCTATTTATTACCATAACCAAAACCATAACCCTAATGCTAACCCTAGGCATGAACCTAAACCTATCCCTAATCTTAACCCAATCTATTACCCTGAACCTAACCTGAACCTAAACTTAACCTATCATTACCCTAACCCTAACACAAACACTAATTCAAGCCCTAAATTTAAACCTTAACCTATCCCAAACCCTAACCCTGACGTTGACCCTAATAAAACCTCTAGCTCTAAACTTGAGCATAACCCTACACCTAACCCTTACTTTAGATGTAGCCATAATCCTAACCCTGAAACTAACTTTAACAATAATTCTGGACGTGAAATTAGCCCTAGCCCTAATCCTAGTCCTAAACCTAAAACAAACCCTAGCCCTCAACCTAGCCCTAAACCTAGCTTTAATCATGACCCTAACCCTCACTGTACCCCTAACCCTAATTCTAACCCTCACCCTACCTCTATACCTAGGTATAATGCCATCTCTTACCCTAATCTTAAACCTAAACCTAACCCTAAATCTAGGCTTAAGCCAAACAATAAACCTAGCCCTAATCCTAGCACTAATTTAGCCCTATCTCTAACCCTAACACTAACCCTAGAACTGAGACTCACTCTAACTCTCACCCTATACCTATACCTAGTTCTAACCGTATCCCTTACCATAATCCTATCCCTTACCGTAACCCTAGCCCTAGCCCTAACCCTTGCCCTATCCTTAGTCCCAGCCTTAACCCATTATCTAACCCTAACTTCAAATATAACCCTAACCCTAAGCCTATGCTTAACATTTACACTATCCCTAAACCTAACCCTAGGACTAAAATAAACCGAGCAATAGCCCTAACCCTGAACACTAACTTAAACCAAACCCTAACACTAAACCTAGACCTATCCCTAGCCCTAATTCGAGTTTTAACACTAACTTTAAAACTAACACTGATCCTTACTCATATCCTAACACTCAACCTAGCTCTAAACACCACCCTCACCTTAAACCGAATGCTAAGAATAACCCTAACAATAATTCGAGTCCTATCACTAACCCTAAAACGAACCCAAACCTGACTCTTATCCTAACACAAAACCTAGCTATAAATATCACCCTAAACTTAAATTTAACCTAACACTAAACCTAACCATAACACTAAAACTCACCTACATTTAGCCCTAGTTCTTACATTAGTCATGGCCCTAATCCTATCCCTAACCCTAACACAAAAACTAGTCCTAATCCGAGACCTAAACCTATATGTATCCCTAACTCCAACCCTAAATATAGCCCTAACCCTAGCTCTAAACCAATCCCTTTCCCTAAGCAAAACCCTAAACCAAAGGGTAACCCTAGACTTATCCCTAATCCTTAGGCTAACCAAACCCACTCTATTAATAGCCCTAACCCTAGCTCTCATTCTAACTCTAACACTATAACAAATTCTAACCCTTACCCTGACCCTTATACTGACCCTACCACTATTCCTAGGTCTAACTCTTACCTTAACTCTAACCCAAAACCTATGGTAATCCTATTCCTAGATCTAACCCTGAAGCTAACTCCCAGCCTAGCCCTAACCATAGCTCAGAAACTAACACTTACGCTAAACATTGCCCTAAATCTAACCATACTTCTAACCCTCACCCTAACCCTAACTCAAGACCTATTCCTAACCATAACTCTAGCCATAACCTTGACTCTAACTGTATGCATTACCCTAAACATTACCCTTACCCTAATGCTAACCCTAGGCCTAACCCTAACCTTATCACTATACCCCAAACTGTCAATTACCCTAAACCTAACCTGAACCCTAAACCTAACCTTATCATTACCCTAATGCTAATCCTAATGCTAATTCAAGCCCTAACCCTAAACTCAAATCTAAACCAAAGCCCAACACTGACCCTGACATTAATAATTCCCCTAGCTCTTCACCTGACTATTACCCTGCACCTACCCTTACACTAGACTTAGACATAAACCTAACCCTAAAACTATCCCTATCCATAACCCTAGACCTGATTTTAGCCCTAGCCATAATCCTAGCCTTAACCTAACACAAACCCTAGTCCATATCCTAGCCCTAAACCTAGCCTTAATTATAACCTTAACCCTAACCCTGGCCTAAACCTAACACTAACCATAGCCCTAATCTTAGCCCTAATTTAGCCCTATCCACAACCCTGACCCTAACCCTAGCCCAAAGACTAACTCTAACTCTCTCACTAGCCCTAACTCTAGTTCTAACCCTATATATTACATTAAACCTAATCCTAGCCTGAACCATAGGTCTAACCCTAGCCCTATTCATAAACATGGCCATAACCCTAGATCTAACCCTAACTCTAAATCTAACCCTAACAATAAGCCTAAGCCTAAACCTAACATAGCCCTAACCTTAAGGCTAATCCTAAAACTAGTCCTAACCCTAGCCCTAGCACTAAAACCAAACTGAGCCATAGACCTAACCCTAACCCTTAACATAAACCAAGCCCTAATCCTACACCTACCCCTAACCCTAGCAATAATCCGAGTCTTAAATCGAATGCTAAAACTGATCCTCATCCTGACTATTACCTGAAAACTAACCCTAGGTCTAAACATCACCCTATCCCTAAACCTAAACCTAACACTGGACCTAGTCCTAACCCCTAACACTAAAATTAGCCTTAATCATAACCCTAGTACTTACACCAGCCGTAAACCTTACACTAGCCCTAACTTAACCCAAATCCTTGCCCTATTCTGAGCCCTAAACCTAGCTTTAACCCTAAACCTAACTCTAACACTATCACTAATTGTAACCATTAACCTAGCTGTAACCCTAGCTCTAAACCTATCCATTACCCTAACCATAACCCTAACAATAGGCCTAAACCTAACCCTATCCCTAACCATCACCCTATCCATTACCCTAAATCTAACCTGAAAACTAAACCTAACCCTATCCTTACTGATCATAACCTTAATGCTAATTCGAGTCCTAATTTTAAACCTTAACCTATCCAAAACACGAATCGTGACCATGACCCTAATAATACCTTTATCTCTAAACCTGACCCTAACACTAAACCTAATGCTTACAGAAGGCATAGCCATAAACCTAATCTTAAACTATCTTTAACCATAACCCTGGACCTGAAATTAGCCCTAACCGTAATCCTAGCCCTAAACCTAGCCTTAAAACTAAACTGAACCATAAGCCGAGCCCTAACCCTAATTCTAACCCTCACCCTAGCCCTAAAACTACCTATAACCCCATCCCTTACCACAAATATAACCATAACCCTAAACCTAACCATAAGCCCCTCCCTAACACTAGGCCTAATACTAACACTAAGCCTAGCGCTAATCCTGGCTCTAATTTAATTCTATCCTAACCCTAACCCTGGCCCTAAGACTAACTAGAACTCTTGCCTTAGCCCTAGCCCTAGTTCTATCCTTAGCCCTATCCTAACTCTAGATCTAAACCTAACTCTAAACCTAAACCTAACTCTAAATTTAACTGTAATCATAAGCCAGACCAAACCCTAACACTACCCCTAACCATAATGCTAATCCTAAAACTTGCCCTAGCCCTAGCCCTAGCCATAAAACAAAACCAAGCCATATCCCTAACCCAAACCATTAACCTAAACCAAACCCAAACCTTACACATAGCCCTAACCCTAACTCTAAAAATTACTCTGACTCTGATGCTGACCCTAACACTAATCCTAGCTCTAATCATCACCCTAAATTAAACTAACCCTAACACTAGACCTAGCCTTAACCATAACACTAAAACTAGCCCTAATTGTAACCCTAGTTCATACAATAGTCATTGTCCTGACCCTAGCATTAACACTAAAACAAATCCTACCCTGGATCCGAGCCCTAAACCTAGCTTTAATCCTAATCTTAACCTTAACACTAGCCCTAAACCTAACCCTCACCCTAGCCCTAAACCTAGCTCTAACCCTATTACTTACCCTAAGCCAAACCCTAACCCAAATGCTAACCCTAGTCCTAACCCTAATCCTTAGCCTAACTTCAACTCTAACCATATTACTAGTCTTAACCCTAGCCCTCAATCTACCTCTAAACCTAACTCGGACCCTCATCTGACTCTAAAAGTAACCCTAGGTCTAAACCTGACCCTAAACCTCAACCAAAACATATCACTAGACCTACTGGTAACCCTATACTTATGCCTAAGCCTAACACTACAACTAGACCCAAAGCTAATCCTAAATATAGCTATAACTCTAGCCCTAGACCTAAACAAAATCCTAGCACTAGCCCTAACAATAACCCTTAACCTAAATCAAACACTTACCCTATCCCTAGACCTACCCCTCCTCCTAATTCTGGCTTTAACCCTAAACTTAAACCTATCCCGAACAGTGACCCTGATCCTAACACTTGAACTAGCTTTAAACCTGACACTAACCCCAAACCTAGACCTAACACTAGACCTAGCTATAACCCTAAACCTAAAACTAGCCCTAAATACAACCCTAGCTTTTACATTACCCATAGTCCTAACCCTAGACCCAAACCTAACACAAAACTTAGAGATAATCCTAGGCCTAAACTTGGCTCTAAGCATAAACCTTAGCCTAGCCCTAACCCAAACCCTAACTCTAACCCAAACCCTCTCTTTAGACCTAACCCTAGCTCAAAGCCTAACCCACACTAACCATAACCCTAGCCCTATCCTAAATCCTAATCCTAATCCTAGCCCTAATCCTAACCTAACCCTAGTCTGAAATTTAGCTGTGATCATATTCATTACCCTAACCATAATCCTAAACCTAATTAAAACCCTATCCCTAACACTAAACCTAACTCTAACCATAATATTGAACTTAGAACTAAACCTAAACCTAACCCTCGCATTAGACCTAACCCTAGCTCAAACACTAACCCTTATCCTAACCTAACCATGACCTTAACCCTAAACTAACACTTACCCTAACCCTAACACTTACCCTAAACCAAACCCTAGCCCTACCTCTAAACCTAACCCCAATCCTAAACTTCTTCCCAACCATAACCTATCCCTTACCCTAGCTCTAAAACTATCCATTACACTAAACCTAATGTTAACCCTAACCCGATCGCTGAAACCTAACCCATCCGTTATCTTAAACCTTAACTAAAACCTAAAGTAAACTCTTCCATTACTTTAACTCTAAACCTAACCCTAACACTAATTTGAGCCCTAACCCCTTAACCTTAATGTAAACCAAATGCTAACCCTGACCCTGACCGTGACACTGATAATAACCATAGCTCTAAAGTTGACCTTTAACATAAACCTAACCCTTACAATAGAACTAGCCATAACCTAACCCTAAAACTATTCTTAACCATAACCCTAGACCTGATATTATCCCTAGCCCGAGACCTAGCCCCAACCCTCTCAGAATACCTAATCCTTATTCTAGCCCTAATCCTAGCCTTAATCCTAGACAGAACCATAACTCGAGGTTTAATCCTGATTCTAACTCTCACCCTAGCCTTAAACCTAGCTAAAACCTCACTCATTCCCCTAAACTTAACCCTAACCCCAGTGCTAACCCTAACCCTAGCCCAACCCCTAGGCTTAAACCTAACACTAACCCAGGTCCTAATTCTAGCCTCAATTTAGCAGTAACCCTAACCTTCACCCTAAGCCTACTCCTAAGAATTCTCATCCTAGACGTATCCCTAGTTCTAACCATATTCCTTACCATAACCCTAACCCTAGCCCTAGCCCTAGCCCTAACCCTAGCATGAGCCCTAACTTTGGATCAACCCTAACTCTAAATCTAACCCTAACCCTAAGCCTAAACTTCACTCTAAAACTAGCCCTAACCCTGATGCTAATTCAAAATCTAGCCTTAACCTTAGCCCTATCCCTAAAACAAAACTGAGCCATAGCCCTAACTATAATCCTTAACCTAAACCAAAACCTAACCCTAAAACTAGCACTAACATTAGCCCTAATTCGAGTCCTAAACCTATCACTAAAAATAACCCTCGCCCTTACACTGACCCTAAATATAACCCTTGCTCAAAACATCACCCTAACATTAACCCTAAAACTGGCACAAATTGTAACACTATTTCATACAATAGCCATAGCCCTAACCCTAGCCCTAACCAAAACCAAACCCTAGCCCTTATTTGAGACTTAACCCTAGTTTTAAACCTAACCCTAACCCAAAACCTAGCCCTAAACCTTACCCTAACCCTAGCCAGAATCCTAAACATAACCCAGACTTATCACTAGCTCTAACCCTATACATTACCCTAACCCTAACCATAACCCTAATACTAACTCTAGGCCTAACCCTAACCTTATTGCTAACCCTAACCTTATTCATTAACCTAACCCTAACATGAACCCTAAACCTAACCCTATCATTACCCTAACCCTAATGCTAATGCTAATTTGAGCCCTAATCCTAAACTTAACCTAAGCCAAACCCTAACTCTGACGATTCCCATAATAATATACTTAGCTCTAACCCTGGCCCTACACATTAACCTAACCCTTATACTAGATCTAGCCATAAACCTAACCCTAAACCTATTCCTAACATAACCATAGACCTGATGTTTGCCCTAGCTGTAATCCTAGCCCTAATCTTAACACAAACCATAACCCTAACCCTAACACTAACCATAACCCTAGCCCTAATCCTATCCATAACCCTAGGCCTAAACTTAGCTCTACCCCTATCAACTACCCTAAATATAGCCCTAATTCTAATGCTAAACCTAGGCCTAAATCTAACCCTATGCCTAATCATAACCCTATCCATTATGCTAAACCTAACCTGAACCCTAAACCTAACCCTATCATAACCCTAACACAAACCCTAATGCTAATTTGAGCCCTAACCTAAACAAAACTCTTAACATGACTCTGACCCTAATAATATTCCTAGCTCTAAATTTGACCGTTACCCTAAATCTAACCCTTACACTGAACATAACCATAAACCGAACCCTAAAACTATCCCTAACCGTAACCCTAGAACTGACATTTACCCTAACACTAATCCTAGCCCTAACAAAAACACAAGCCTTAACCCTCATCCTAGCCCTTAACCTAGCCTTAATCATAACTCTAACGAAACTCTGGCCCTAACCCTAATTCTAACCTTCATCCTAGCCCTAAACCTAGCTCTAACCCCATCATTTACACTCAACCTAACCCTAAGCCCAAAACTGACCCTAGGCCTAACCATAAACATAAACCTAGCCCTATTCCTAGCCCTAATTAAGCCCTATACCTAACCAAACCCTAAGCCTAGCCCTAAGACGAACTCTCACTCTCACCCTAGCTCTAGCTCAAGTTCGAATCCTATTTTTATCATAACCCTAATCCTAGCTATAAACCTAGAACTAACGCTACCCATATCCTTAGCCTTAAACCTAACCCTAGTTCTAATCCTAACTCTAGATCTAAATCTAAACCTAAGACTAAACCTAATCCTAACACTAGTCCTAAACCTAATGCTAATCTTAAAACTAGCCCTAACCATAGACCTAGCTCTAAAACAAAACCGAGCAATAGCCTTAACTTTAAAGCTTAACCTAAACCAAAACCTAATGCTACACCTAGCCCTAACGATAGCCCTAATTCGAGTCCAAACCTAGCTCTAAACCTGACCTTTACCCTAAACCTAACTTTCCACTAGACCTAGCCATAAACCTACAGTTAACACTGTTCCTAACCATAACCTTAGACCTGACATTAGCCCTAGCCCTAATCCTAGCTCTATCCCTAACATAAACCCTAGCCCTCATCCTAGCACTAATTTTAGCCTTAATCCTAACCTGAACACTCACCCTATTCCTATACCTAATTCTAACCCTCTCCCTAGCCCTGAACCTAGCCATAACCTCATCCTTTCCCTTAAAACTAACCATAACCCTAACACTAACACTAACACTAATTCTAGCCCTAACCATGTGTCTAACCCTAACATTAGCACTAATCTAGCCCTAATTATCCTGAACCCTAAGAAAATCGCTAACTCTAGCCCTAAGAATACCTCTAACTCTCAACCTAGCCCTATTTTTGTTTCTAAACCTGTCCATTACCATAACCCTAACACAAGCCCTAACCTTAGCCCTAACCTTAAATCAAACCATAACAATAAATCTAACCCTAACCTTAAGCCTAAACCTCACCCTACCACTAGCTGAACACTATCACTAATCATAAAACTAAACCTAACCATAGCCCTAGCCCTAACACAAAACGGAGCCATTACCCTAACCCTAAACACAACCTAAACCAAACCCTAACCCTACAACTAGCCATAAACCTAGCTCAAATTTGTGTCCTAGAACTAAAACTACCCCTTTCAATGACTCATATCCAAACACTAACCCTAGCTCTATATCACCCTAACCATAAAGCAAATGTTAACACCATTCCTAGCCCAAAACCTAACCCTAAAACTAACCCTAATAATAACCCTAGTTCTTACATTAGCTATAGTCCTAATGCCAGCCCTAACCCCAAAACAAAAATAGCCCTAATCTGAGCCCTAAAACTTGATTTAACCCTAAAACCAGCACTAGCCCTCAACCTCACCCTAACACTAGCTCTAAGCCTAGCTGTAACCCTATCACTTATCCTAAGCCAAATCCTATCCATAATGCTAATGCTAGTCCTAATAGTAGCCCTTAGCCTAAATCAAACACTAACCCTATTAATAGTCCAAATTCTATCTCTAAAACTAACCCAAAACCTAACCCTAATCTTCACCCTTATTCTGACCATAACACTAATTATAGGTCTAAACCTGGCCCTAACCCTAAAATGAACCCTGAATCTAGCCCTACAGTAAATTGTACCTAAACATAACCTTAACACTACCCCTAGACCTAAACCTAATCCTAAATCTACTGATAATCCTAGCCTTAGACCTAAACAAAAACTTAGTCCTAGCCCTAACAATAACACTTAACTTAAACCAAACAATAACACTACCCCTAGACCTAATGCTACTCCTGATTCTGGCTTTCACACTAACTCTAATCAGAACACTGACCCTGACACTAACACTAAACCTAGCTCTAAAACTGACTCTAAACCAAAATCTAAACCTAACACTAGAGCTAGCCATAACACTAACCCAAAAAACTATCCCTAATGAGAACCCTAGATCTTACATTACCCTTAGCACTAAAACTAGACCTAACGCTAACACAAAACCTGGCCCTAATCCAAGGCCTAAACCTATCCTATTCATAACCCTAGCCCTAAACCTAGCCCTAACCCTAAGCCTAACCCTCACCTTAGACCTAAGCATAGCTCAAAGCCTAATCTTTGGCCTAAACATAACCCTATCCTTATCTCTAACAATAAAACTAACCCTAGTTCTAACCTAACCCTAACCCTAACCCTAACCCTATACATTACCCTTATGATAACCCTGTTCCTAATGCTAACCCTAGGCCTAACCCTAACCCTATCACAAACCCTAAATCTCTCCATTACCCTAAACCTACCCTGAACCCTAAACCTAACCATATTCACTAGCCTAAACCTAACCCTAATCATAATGCTCATTTGAGCCCTACCCCTAAATCTTAACCTAATAAAACCATAACCATGACCCTGAACTTAAAAATACCCCTAGACCTAAACCTGACCTTTACCCTAAACTTAACACTTACAGTAGACTAAGACATAGACCTAATTTCAAATATACTCCTAAATGTAACTCCTGACATTATCCCTAGCCCTAATTCTAGACTTAACCCTACAACAAACCCTAGCCCTCATCCTAGCCCTAAACTTAGCCTCAATAATAACTGTAAGCCTAAACCTAGCCCTAATCCTAATTCTAACCCTCACTCTACCTCCAATCCTAGATATAACACATCCCTTACCCTAAACCCTAAACCTAGTCCTAATGCAAAGAGTAACCTGAACACTAACCCTAGTTCTAATCCTTGCCCTGATTTAGCTCTATCCCTAAAACTAACCATAACCCTAGCCCTAAGAATAACTCCTACTCCCGCCCTAGCCTTATCCCTACTTCTATCACTGCCATTTACCATAACCCTAAACCTAGCCCTAACCCTTACCCTATCATTAGACCTAGCCCTAACCCTAGATCTAACCCTAACTCCAAGTCTTAGCATAACCCTCAGCCTAAGCCTAACACAAACACAAGTTCTGACCCTAATGATAATCATATAACCTAGGACTCAAAAAATACTGAGCAACAGAGGCTGAGGATGTGGCTCAAGAGGTAGCACATTCATCTGGCATGCGCGGGGTGCTGGGTTTGATCCTCAGCAACAATAAACATATAATTAAAAAAAAGATGTTGTGTCAACCAAAAACTAAAAAAAAATAAAAATATTAAAAAACTCTCTCTCTTTCTCTCTTTCTTTCTTTCTCTCTCTCTCTCTCTCTCTCTCTCTCTCTCTCTCTCTCTCTCTTTCCCTCTATCTCTCTTTCTAAAAAACTAACAGCAATACTCGTAACCTTAAACCTTAACATAATCCAAACCCTAATACTATACCTAGACCTAACCCAAGCCCTAATTCTAGTCCTTACCATAAACTTAAACTAACCCTGACCCCGAATCATCTCCTAACACTCACCCTAGGTCTAAACACCACCCTAAACTTAAACCGAACCCTAACAGTAACCCTAGCCTTAATTCGAGTCATAACCCTAACCTTAAAACTAACCTTGATGCTGACTCATATTCTAACAGTCACTCTAGCCCTAAAGACCACCCTAACCTTAAACTGAACCCTAACAGTAATCCTAGCCCTTATTTGAGTCCTAACCTTAACTCTAAAACTAACACTATCACTGAATCATATCCTAATACTAACCTAGCTATAAATATCACCCTAACATTAAACCTAACCCTAACACTCCAGCTACACCTAACCCTAAATCTAATTGTAACCCTAGTTCTTATATTATCCATTGACACAACATTAGCCCTAACCCTAAGACACAAAATAGCCCTAATCTGAGCCCTAAACCTAGATTTAACCCTAACCCTAACTCTAGCCCTAACCCTAGCTCTAAGCCTATCCCTTACCCAAAGTGAAACCCTAAACCTAATGGTAACCCTAGACATATCCCTAATCCTTAATCTAACCAAAACCCTAACCCTAATAATAGTCATAACCCTACCCTCACTCCACCTCTAACCCTATTCCAATCCCTAATGTTAACCCTGACCATTTTTTTTTCACCCTAACAGTAATCCGAGGTCTAAACCTGGCCCTAACCTTAGACCAAACTCTAACACTAAACCTAGAAATAAACCAAATCCTAAATCAAGCCTTAACTCTATCCCTAGACCTAAACAAAAACCTATCCCTAGCCCTTAAAGTAACCCTTAACCTAACACAAACACTAACCCTAACCCTAGACCTAAGCCTAGTTCTAATTCTGGCTATAACCCTAACTAATTCTAACCCAAACACTGACCCTGCCTTTAAGAGTAAACCTACCTCTAAACCTGACCCTAAAACTCTAAATCTAATGCAAGACCGAGCCAAAATCCTAACCCTAAAATGAGCCCTAATCATAACCCTAGCTCTTACATTACCCAGTGCCCTAACCCTAGGCCTACACCTAACACAAAACCTAGAGTTAAACCTAGGCCTAAGCATAACCCTAACTCTAAATCTAACCTAACACTTGATTAGTCCTAACCATAGTTCAAAGCCTAACCCTTATCCTGAACATAAACCTACACCTATCCCTAAATATACCTCTAACACTAGCCCTAATCCTAAACTTAATCCTAGCACTACACCTACCTCTAAACCTACCCATTACCCTAAAACTAACCCTAAAACTATTGATAACCCTAGGCCTAACCCTAACCCAAAACCTAACCAGGAAACTAACACTAGACCTAACCCTAAACCTCACACTCACCATAGACCTAACACTAGCTCAAACCTTAACCCTTACCATAAACCTAAACCTAAACCTAAACCTCAATGTAACACTAACTATAACCCTATGCCTACATCTAACCATATCCATTACTCTAACCCTAACCCTAATCATACTCTAATATTATCCCTACACCTAACTCTAAACCTAACCCTCGCCCTAGCCCTAACCCTATCTCAAAACCTAACCCTTATGCTAAACATAACCCTAACACTAACCCTAGTTCTAACCCTAACCCTAACCCTAACTCAAGACCTATTCCTAACCATAACCCTAGCCCTAAACTTAGCTCTAAACCTATCCATTATCCTAACCATTACCCTTACCCTAATGCTAACCCTAGGCCTAACACAAACACTATCTCTAAACCTAACCCTATCAATTATCGTAAACTTAACCTGAACCCTATACAAAAACATATCATTAGCCTAACCCTGCCTAATGCTCATTTGAGCCCTAATGCTAAACACTAACCTCAACCAAACTCTAACCTGAACGTGACCCTAATAATTTCCCCAGCTCTAAACGTGACCCTTAGCCCTAAACCTAACCTTACACTAGACCTAGCCATAAACCTAATCCTAAAACTGTCCTGTCCTCAATTGTAACCCCACACCTGATATTATCCCTAGCCTGAATCCCAGCCCTAATCCTAACAAAAATCCCACCCCTTATCCCAACCCGAAACCTAAATTAATTTTAACCCTAAACCTAACCCTAGGTCTAACCCCAATACTAACCCTAGCCCTAATCTTAGCCCTAATTCCACCCCATCTTTAAACCTAACCCTAACCGTAGATCTAAGAATAAATAAGTCTCACACTAGTCCTATCACTAGTTCTAAACCTATCCTTTAATATAACCCTAAACCTAGCTCTAAACTTAGTCCTAACCCGTGCCCTATCCATAGCCAAAGCACTAACCTTAGATCACAATCTATCTCTAAATCTAACCCTAAACTGAGCCTAAGCCTAACCCTAACACTAGCCCTAACCCTAACACTAATCCTAAAACCAGCCCTAATCCTAGCCCTAGACCTAAAACAAAACTGAGCCATCAGCTCTGTTCCTAACCCGTAAACTAAACCAAACCCTAACCGTACACCTACCCCTAACCCTAGCCCTAATTCGAGTTTTAAGCCGAACTCTAAAACTAACTCTGACACTGACTCTGACACTAACATTAATCCTAGCTCTAAACATCACCCTAATCCTAACACTAACCCTAACACTAAATTTAGCCCTAAACTTAACCCTAAAATTAGCCCTAATCATAACCCTTGTACTTACATTAGGCGTAATCCTAACCCTATCAATAAGTTAACCCAAATCCTAGCCCTAATCCGAGCCCTAACCTGAGCTTTAACTCTAACCCTAACCCTAACCCTAGCCCTAGCCCTGATCATAACCATAACCCTAGCCCTACCCTATACATTACCATAACAATAACCCTAACCCTAATGCTAACCCTAGGCCTAAACCTAACCCTATCTCTAATCCTATCCCTATCCATTTCCCTAAACCAAACATGAACCCTATTTCTAAGCCTATCATTACACTAACCCTTACCCTAATGCTAATTCAATCCTTAACTTTAATCCTGAACCTATTCCAAACTCTAACTTAGACCTTCACTTTAATAATACCCCTAGCCCTAAACCTGACGTAAACCCTAAACCTAAACCTTACACTTCACCCTAATATTAACCCTAGCAATAGCCCTAACAATAATGCTAATCCTAAAACTTGCGTTACCCCTAGCACTAGCCTTAAAAGAAAATCAAGCCATATCCCTAACGCTAACCCTTCACCTAAACCAAACCATAAAGCTACACCTAGCCCTAACACTAATGCTAAAAATAACCCTGACCCTGATCCTAACACTAATCCTAGCTCTAAACATCACCCTAATCTTAAATTAACCCTAACAACAGACCTTCCTTAACTCTAACCCTAAAACTAGCCCGAATCTTAACCCTAATTCATACATTAGTCGTTGTCATAACAATAGCCCTAACCCTAACACAAATTCTACCCCTAATTCTAATCCTAACCCTAGCTTATACCCTAATCTTTACCCTAACTAGACATAACCCTAAACCTAAACCAAGGCCTATCCCTAGCTCTAACCTTATCCCTTACCCTAGAAAACACCCTAAACCAAATGCTAACCCTAGCCCTAACCCTAATCCTTAGCCTAACTTGAACACTAACAGTATTACTAGTCCTAACCTTATCCCTCATTCTAGTTCTAACCCTAACCTTGATGCTTCTTCTGATCCTAACTGTAACCCTAGGTCTAAACATGACTCTAACCCTAAACCAAACCCTTACACTAACCCTACCGGTAAGCCTATTCCTAGACCAGACCATAACACTAGATCTAGACCCAAAACTAATCCTAAATACAGCTTTAATTCTAGCCCTAGACCTAAACAAAATCCTAACTCTAGCCTAACAATAACCCTCAACCTAAACTAAACATTTACCCTACCACTAGACCTAACACTAGTCCTAATTCTGGCTCTAACCCTAACCCTTATCCTATCCAGAAAACTGACCCTGACCCTAACATTAACCTATCTCTAAACCTGACCTTAACCCAAAACCTAGTCCTAATACTAGACCTAGCCATAACCCTAACCCTAATACTAGCCGTAAATATAACCCTAGCCCTAACACTATTTTAACCCTAATCTTAACCCTAACACTAGCCCTAACCCTAACCATAGTCCTAACCCTAGCCCTAAACCTAACACAAAACCTAGCCATAATCCTAGTCCCAAAATTAGCTCTAAGCATAACCCTAACCCTAACCCTAGCCCTAATACTAACACTTGCCTTAGATCTAACCCTAGCTCAAAGCCAAACCCTTACGCTAAACAAAACCTAGCCCTATACTAAGCCATAACCATAAACCTAGCTCTTATCCTAACCTTAAACCTAGTTCAAACTTTAGTTCTAACCCTGTCAATTACTCTAACCCTAACCCTAATTATAATCCTATCTCTAACACTAAACCTAACCCTAATCATAAACATATCCCAAGACCTAACCATAAACCTAAACCTCACAATAGCCCTATTCCTAGCAGAAACATTAAGCCTTACACTAAACCTAATCCTAAGACTAGCCTTAAATCATAACCTAACCCTAACCCTAACCCTAACCCTAAATCTAACATTATCCATTACCCTAAAACTAACCCTAACTGTAATGAAAACTGTAGCCATAATCCAAACCCTAAACCAAACCCTAACCATAAACATATCCCTAGACCTGAACGTAAACCTAATCCTCGCCCTAGACATTACCCTAGCTCAAACACTAACCATTACCCTAACCTAAATATAGCCCGAGCCCTAAACCTAACACTTACAGTAAACCAAACCCTAGCCCTATCCCTAAACCTAACTCTAATTTTAGACTTAATCCAAACTATAACCTAGCCCTAACCCTAGTTCTAAATCTATCCATTTTACTAAACATAACCCTACCGGTAATGCTAACCTTAACCCTATTGCTAAACCTAACCCATCCATTACCCTAAACCTTAACTGAAACCTAAACCTAACCCTATCCATTACCCTAAACCTAAGGCTAAACCTAACACTAATTCAACCCCTAAACTAAACTTTGGCCAAAAACAAATGCTAAACCTAACCCTAACCCTAATAATACCCTTAACTCTAAACCTGACCCTTACCCTAAACATAGCTCTGACACTAGACCTACCAATAACCTAACCCTAATATTATCCTTAATCATAACTCTAGACTTGGCATTAGCCCTAGCCTAGTCCTAGCCCTTAACCTAAAAAAAAGAAAGAAAAAGTAGCCCTAATACTAGCTTTAATTCTAACCTAAACACTATCCCTAGCCCTAATCCTAAATTTAACCCTCACTCTAGCCCTAAAGCTAGCTAGAATCCCACCCATTCCCATAAACTTAATCTTAACTCCAAGTCTAATCCTAAAGCTAGCCCTACACCTAGGCCTATCCATAACACTAACCTTAGCCCTAATCCTAGCCCTATTTTAGCTTTAACCCTAACCATAAGCCTAGGCCTAGTCCTAAATCTATATCTAACTCTCGTCCTAGCCATTTCCCATGTTCTAACCCTTTACCTTACCATAACACTAACCCTAGACCTAACCCTAAACTTGGATCTAACTCTAACTCTAAATCTAACTCTAACCCTAAGCCTACACCTCACCCTAACACTAGCCCTAACCCTAACACTAATTCAAAATCTAGCCGTAACCTTAGCCCGAGCATAGCCCTAAAATAAAACCCACCCATAGCCCTAACCCTAACTCTAACACATAGAAGTCAAGATGAACTGAAACCGGAAAACACAAACTGTTCCTGACAGCGAATCTTGAACTGAAAAAGCCCAACCTGGAAACATGGTAATACTAAGTAGAAGATGAATCCTGACCAGTATCACAGAAATTTAAACAAAAGTAACTCTAACCAAAACATTAGTTCTAAACCTAGCACTAACCCTAATCCCAAAACTAAGCCTTTCCTGTTTATAGAGCTTGATCATAAAAGTTCCAAATTTGGGGTGCCTACTAGGGCAAGGTAACAGATGAATCCTGCCCAGTATCAAAAATTCTGACCAATATTTGGGGAAGGTGTTTCAGTACATGCCTATTTCCCTTGTTTTCTCCTAATGTGCTCTTTGATAAATTGTTTTTTCATGCTTCAGCTTTAGGTACTTTCACAAGAAACAAACCAGAGCATGCCCACAGTGAAGTGATTGAGTGTGTGAAGTTTCATGCAGCTAGCACCAATCCTGTTTGATTACCAGCTCCATTTCCATTCACACATATAGGCCATAATGTAGGGAAAACTAAAAATTCAAACTGTTCCTGACACTAAACCATTGAACCTTGAAGGCCCAAACTTGGAAAGCCTACTAAGGTTGGTCAAAGATGAATCCTGTACAATATCAAAGTAATCTGACCAAAAAAAATTCAAAGCTCTTTCAGTACATGTGTATTTTGCTTGCTCCGAAAGCACTCAGAGGTAAAGCTGTTTTTTTCTACTTCAGCTTAGGGATACTTCACAGGAAACAAACCAGAGAATATTCACTGAGAACTGATTAAGTGTGTGAAGTTTCAAGTAGCTAGTGCAAACCCTGTTTGATTTCCAGCTTCATTTCCATTCACCCCTATAGGGCAAAAAGAAGAGAAACATAAAAACTGAAACTGTTCCTGAGAGAAACCCCTTTTACATAGGAGGCCCAAACATTTGGAGTATAGTCAAAATAGGAAAAAGGTGAATCCTTCCCAGTATCATAAAAAAAAAAACTAACTCTAACCCTAACACCTGTTCTAAACCTAGTCCTAACACTAAGTCAAACCCAAAACCTAATCTTTTTTAGAGAAACTTTGATCATAGAATTTTCGAAATTGGGGAGCCTAGTGGGGCAAGCTTACAGATGAATCATGGGGAGTTTCAAAGAAATCTGACAAAATAATTGGGTGAGCTATTTCAGTACATGCATATTTCCCTGTTTTCTCCTAAAGTGTTCTCAGATAAATTCGTATTGCATGCTTCAGCTTATTACTCATCACACAAGGAACAAACCCGGGAGTGCCCACAGAGAACAGATTGAGTGTGTGAAGTGTTAAGCAGTTCGCACCAACCCTGTTTGATTTCCAGCTCCATGTCCATTTTCCCATGTAGGTCAAAATGAAGTGAATCCGTAAAATACAAATTGTTCCTGTCAGCAAAGAATTGAACTGAGGAGGCCAAAATCGCGGGGACATATTAAGGCTGGGTAAAAATGTATCCTGCCCAGTATCAAAGAAATTTGAACAAGAAAATCTCTAACATTAGACCTAACTCTAACCTAACCTGTTTATAGAACCTTTGATCATAGAAGTCTCAAAGATGAGGAGCCTATTGGGGAAAGCTAACATATGAACCCTGCCCAGTATGAAAGAAATCTGACCAACTGATTGGGGGAGCTAGTTCAGTACATGCATTTTTTACCTGTCATCTCCTAAAATGCCTTCGCATAGTGTTGTTTTTGCATGCCTCATCTTTGGGATACTTTCACAAGGATAAAACCAGAATGTCCTCACAGAGAACTGATTGAGTGTGTGAAGTTTCAAGCAGCTAGCAAAAACCCTGTTTGATTTCCAGCTCCATTTCCATTTACCCATATAGGTCAAAATAAAGTGAAACCTTAAAATAAAAACTGAAATACTGATAGCAAACCAGTGAACCTAGAAGGCCCAAACCTGGGGAACATAGTAAGGCTGGGTAAAAGATAAATCCTGCCTATTATCAAAGAAATTTGAACAAAACTACTGTAAACCTAACACTATATCTATCCTTAATCCTAACCCTACAGCTCACCCTAGCCTCTTTATAGAACCTTTGATCATAGAAGCCCCAAACTAAGGGAGCCTAGTGGGGAAAGCTAACCGATAAATCTTGTGCAGTATCAAAGAAATCTGACCAAATATTTTGGGGAGGTAGTTCAGTACATGTATATTTCCCTGTTGTCTCCAACAGTACTTTTGGATAACTATGTTTTTGAATGCTTCAGCTTTGGGATAGAATTATGGTAGTTTTAGGGTTAGAGTTAGGGTTAGGGCTAGGATTATCATTAGGGTTAGGTTTAGTGTAATGGATACGATTAGATTTAAGTTTAGGGTTAGGGTTAGGGTTAGATTTAAGTTTAGGGTTAAGGTTAGGGCTAAGGTTATGTTTAAGTTTATGGTAAGGTTTAGGATTGAGCTAGGATTAGGGTTATAGCGAGTGTTTGGTTTAGGGTTATGTCTAGGTTTAGTTTTCTGGTAAAGTTAGGGTTGGTTAGGGTTAAGGCTAGGGTTACCAATAGGTTTAAGGTTATATTTAGTGTATTTTGTAGGTTTAGAGCCAGGGTTAGGGCTAGGGTTAAGGTTAGGATTAGGGCTAGGGTTAGGGTTAGATTTACGGATATTTCTAGGTTTATATTTATGTAAGTGTTAGGCTTTGAGCTAAGGTTGGGACTAAGGCTAGGGTTAATTTAGGATTAGGGCTAGGGTTAGCGTTATGCTTAGGGCTACGTTAAGGCCTAGGATTAGCTATAGGTTTTGTGTTAGGTTTAGGCATAGGGTTAGGGCTATGGGTAATGTAAAAACTAGGGATGTGAGTAGGGCTAGTTTTAGGGTTAGGGTTATGGCTAGGTCTAGTGTTAGGTTTCTATTTTTGTTAGGGTCAGGTTTAGAGGTAGGTTTACTGTCAAAGGCTGGTCAGTGTTCAGGTTAGAGTTAGTGTTAGGGTTATATCCAGAATTAGGACTAGGTTTAGGTCTAGGGGTAGGGGTAGTGTTTGGGTTAGGGTTATTGTTAGGGCTAGGACTAGGTTTTTGTTTAGGCCTAGGGCTGGAGTGAAGGCTAGATTTAGAATTAGATTTAGGTCTAAGGCTAGTGGTAGAGTTAGGTTTAGGAATAAGTTTATCGGTAGTGCCAGTGTTAGAGTTTGGTCTAGGCTTAGGGTCAGGTTTAGACCTAAGTATAGCATTAGGGTCAGAATAAGGGTCAGGGTTATCATTAGAGTTTTGGATAGGATTATAGCTAAAATGATGGCTAGGGTCAGAACTATTAATAGGGTTAGGATTTTGGTTAGCCTAAGGATTAAGGATAGGTCTAGGGTTACCATAAACTTAGGGTTTTGCTTAGGGTAAGGGATAAGTTTAGAGCTAGGATTAGGGTCAAGATTAGAGTGAAGGTTAGGGTTAAAGCTAGGTTTAGAGCTTATATTAGGGCTTGTTTTTGTTGTAGGTTTAGGGCTAGGATTAGGGCATTGGCTAATGTTAGAACTAGGGTTACAATTAGGGTTAGTTTTAGGGTTAGGGTTAGGGGTAAGTCTAGTGTTAGGGTTAGATTTAAGATTAGGGTGATATTTGGAACTAGGGTTAGTGTTAGGATATGAGTCAGGGTCAGGGTTAGGGTTAGGACTCAAATTAGGGATAGGGTTACTGTTAGGTTTTTGTTTAAGGTTAGGATAGATTCTAGAACTGGGGTGAGCATTAGGATATGAGTATGTTTCAGGATTAGATTTGAGGTTTGGGTTAGGAGTTGGATTTAGAGCTACGGTTAGGTCTAGATGTAGTTCTAGAGTGGTTTAAGTTAAGGTTTAGGGTTAGGGCCATTGCTCAGTTTTATTTTCCTTCTGGGGTTAGGGTTAGGGCTAGTTCTATGATTAACATTAGAGGTAGGGCTAGTGTTAGTGTTAGACTTAGGCTTAGGTTTAGGGTTAGATTTAGAGTTAGGGTTAGAAATAGGGTTAGGGCAAGGACTAAGGATAGGGCAAGCATTAGTGCTAGGTTTAGGGCTAGGTTTTGGGTTATGGTAAGGAATAGGTTTAGAACTAGGGATAGGGCTAGTGTGAGAGTTAGAGTTAGTCTTTGTACTAGGGTTAGGGTTAGGTTTAATTATAAGGTTACCGGTAGGGCGAGTGTTCGGGTTTTCTCTATGCTTAGGTTCAGGTTTAGACCTAGGGTATTGTTTGTGTCAGAATAAGGGTCAGGGTTAGTGTTAGGGTGTGGGATAATATTAGAGCTGAAATGAGGGCTAGTCACGACTATTAAAAGGGTTCAGATTTTTGTTAGCCTAATAATTAGGAATAGTTCTAGGGTTACCATTAGGGTTAGACTTTTGCTTAGGGTAAAGGATAGGGATAGAGCTATGGTTAGGGTTAGGATTAGGGTTAAAGCTAGATTTAGAGCTTTAATTATGGCAAGTTTTTGTTGTAGGGTTAGGGCAATGGCTAATGTTAGAACTAGGGTTACCTTTAGGGTTAGTTTTAGGGTTAGGGTTAAGGGTAGGTCTAGTGTTAGGGTTAGGTTTAAGGTTAGAGTGACATTTAGAGCTAGGGTTAGTGTTAGGATATGATGAGGGTCAGAGTTAAGGTTAGGACTCGAATTATGGTTAGGGTTACTGGTAGGTTTTGTTTTAAGTTTGGGATGGGGTCTAGAACTAGGGTGAGCACTTTTATACGCGTCTGTGTCAGGGTTACTTTTAAGGTTAGGGTTAGGAGTTGAATTTAGGGCTAGGGTTAGGTCTAGATGAGTGTTACTGTAGTTTACGTTATGGTTTAGGGTTCGGGCTATTGCTTGGTTTGGTTTTACTGCTGGGTTAGGGTTAGTGCTTATTTTATGATTAGCGTTAGGGTTAGGGTTAGGGTTAGTGTTAGTGTTAAGCTTAAGCTTAGGTTTAGGGTTAGATTTAGATTTAGGGTTATATCTAGGTTTAGGGTTAGGACTGAGGATAGGGCAAGGGTTAGGGCTAGGGATAGCTTATGGTATGAAATAGGGTTAGAACTAGGGATAGGGCTAGTGTGAGTTAGAGTTAGTCTTAGGGCTTGGGTTAGGAAAATGGATAAATTAGGGCTAGGGTTAGGGCTATGGTTAGTGTTCAGCTTAAATATAGAGCAGGGTCTGTGTTAGTATTAGGTTTAGGTTAAGGGATAATGTTATAGCTAGGTATAGAGGTAGGGTGATATTTAGAATTAGGGTTAGAGCTTTTGTTACAGTTAGGGTTATGATTAAGACTAGGAATAGTGCTGGAATAAGGGCTAGTGTTTGTTTTAGGGTTAGGGCTAGGATTTCGGGTATGGCTAATTTCAGGTCTAGAATTACGTTTAAAGTTACTTTTATGTTTAGGATTATGGCTACATCTAGTGTAAGGGTTAGGTTTTGGGGTAGGGTCATGTTTATGGCTAGGGTATTTTTATGGACAAGGTCTGGGTTAAGGTTTGGGATAGGTTAATGTCTAAAGTTAGGGATTGAATTAGCATTAGGGTTAGGGTTAGAGTAATTATAGGGTTAGTATTAGGGCCCAGGTTAGGTTTAGGGTTATGGATAGAAATAGTATTAGAGAAAGCTTTAGGTTAGACCTAGGGTTAGCATTAGGGTTAGGGTTATGTTTATGGTAATGGATAGGGTTAAGGTAGGGTTGGGGCTAGGGTTATGGTTATGATTAGGGCTTGGGTTCGGTTTAAAGCTCAGGATAGGGCTCAGATTATGGCTAGGTTTCAGGTTATGTTAGTGCTATGGTTAGGGTTATGGCTAATGTAAGTACTAGAGTTATATTTAGGGCTAATTTTAGGGTTAAGGTTAGGGCTAGGTTGAGTGTTAGGGTTAGGTTTAAGGTCAGGGTGATGTTTAGAGCTAGGGTTAATATTAGTGTCAGAGTCAGGGTCAGAGTTAGTTTTAGAGTTCGGCTTAAAACTCGAATTAGGTCTAGGGTTGGGGTAGGTGTATATGGCTAGGGATTCGTTTATTTTAATGATTAGTGTTAGAGCTTAGGCTCAGTTTGTTTTGGGCTAGGGCTAGTTTTAGAATTAGTGTTAGGCTTAGGGCTAGTGTTTTGGTTAGGCTTAGGCTTCAGATTAGGTTTAGATTTAGAAATAGGTGTTGACCTAAGGTTGGTGCTATGGCTAAGGATAGGGCAAGGGTTAGGACAACGGTTAGGGCTTGGGTTATGTTTATAGTAAGGAATAGTGTTAGAAGTAGTGATAGGTCTAGTGTGAGAGTTAGAGTTCTTTCTTAGGACTAGGTTTAGGGTTATGGTTAGGGATAGAGCTAAATTGGGGCTAGGGTTAGTGTTAGATTTAGGCCTAGGTTTAGGGTTCGAGTTAGGGTTACGTTTAGTTTGAAGGAATGGGTTATAGCAAGATTGAGGGCTTCTCGAGGGTTAGTATTAGGGTTAGGGCCAGGGTTAGGGTTAAGGTTATGATTAAGGCTAGGGTTTAGGGCTAGGATGAGGGCTAGTGTTTGTATTAGGTTTAGGGCTAGTATTAGGTCTAGGGCTAATGTCAGGTCTAGGGTTACAGTTAGGGATAGTTTAGGGTTAGGTTTATATCTAGGTCTATTCTAAGGGTTAGGTTTAATTAGGGTCAGGTTTAGAGCCAGGGGTATCATTAGGATTAGGGTTAGGGTTTAGGTTAGGTTATGGTTTATGTTTAGGGCTCGAATTAGCATTAGGTTTAGTGATAGGTTAAGGATAGTTTTAGGTTTAGGGTTCAAGTTCTATGTAGGGTAATGGATATGGGTTAGGGATGGGCATAGGATTAGGGTTTGATGTAGGGTTAGCATAAGGGTTAGGGTTATTTATGGGTAATGGATAGGGTTAGAGCTAGAGTTAGGGCTAGGTTTATGCTTAGGATTGGATCTAAGTTTAGGCTTAGGATTAGGGTTAGGGTTATGTTTAGCATTAGGGTTAGCTTTAGGGTTAAAGATAGGGTAGGGATTGGATTAGGGCTAGGTTTTGCAATAGGTTAGCACTATGGCTAAATTAAAATCTTGTTATCATTAGGGCTAGTTTAGGGTTAATGTTTGGGTTAGGTATATTTTCAGAGTTAGTGTGATGTTTAGAGCTAGGGTTAATGTCAGGATCAGTGTTCATATTAGGATTATGGTTAGAATTAAAGCCAGAATAAGGACTAGGGTTAGGTCTAAGGGAAGAGTTAGTGTTTGCCTTAGGCTAAGGGTTATTATTAGGGCCTGGGCTAGGTTTTTCCTTATGTATAGGGCTAGAGTTATGGCTAGATTTAGGTTTAGGTTTAGGTCTAGGGTAGTGTTAGAGTTTGGTTTAGGGTTAGGTTCAGGCCTACAATTAGTGTTAGGGTCAGAGTAAGGGTCAGGGTTAGGGTTTGGGTTATGGTTAGAGCTAGAATGAGGGCTAGAGTTAGGACTATTAAAAGGATCAAGGTTTGGGTTAGGCTAAGGATTAGGGTTAGGGTTAGGATTAGAAATAGTGTTAGGGTTTGGCTTAGGGTAAGGGAAAGTGTTAGAGCTAGGTTTAAGGTTAAAGCTAGGTTTAGAGCTCAGATTAGGGCTAGATTTGTATTAGGATTAGGGGTAGGGTTAGAGTAACAGCTAATGTAAGATCTAGGGTTACAATTAGAGTTAGTTTTAGGGTTATGGTTAGGGGTTAGACCTCTAGTGTTAGGATTAGTTTTAAGGCTAGGGTGATATTTAGAGCTAGTGTTAGGTTAGTAGTAAGGGTCAGGGTTAGTTTTAAGGTTAAGGTTAGGACTCAAATTATGGATAGGGTTACTGTAATTGTTTGGTTTAAGTTAGAATGGTGTTTAGAGCTAGGGTGTGTGTTAGGATATGAGTCATAGTCCGGGTTAGTATTAAGGTTAAGGATAGGACTCGAATTAGGGTTAGGGTTTGGTCTAGGGTTAGGTCTAATGCTAACCCTAGGCCTAACCCTAACCCTATTCATTAACCTAAACCTAACATGAACCCTAAACATAACCTAAAGCCAAAACCTAACCCTATCCTTTACAGTAACCCTAACTCTAACCCTAATGCTAATTTGAGTGCTAACTCTAAAACTCAACCTAATCCAAACCCAAAACCTGACCTGACCATTATAGTACCCCTAGGTCTAAACCTGAACCTTACCCTAAACCTAACTCTGAATACAGACCTAGCCATAAACCTTACCCTAAAAATATCCATAATCATAACCCTGACCAGATATTAGCCCTAGCTCTAATTCTTGCCATCACCCTAACACAAATGCTAGCCCTCATTCTAGCCCTAAACCTAGTCTTGATTCTAACCCAAACCTAACTCTAGCCCTATCCCTAATTTTATCTTTCGCCCTATATCTGAACCTAGATATAAGCCCAACCCTTCCCCTAAAACTATCCCTAACTCTAACCCTAGATTTAACACTTACACTAATCCTAGACCTGATCCTAGCCCTAATTTATCCCTAACCCTAATCCTAACACTAGCACTAATTCTAAATCTAAATATCACCCTAGCCCTATTCCTAGCTCTAACCCTATCCCTTACCATAACCCTAACACGTGCTCTACCCTTAGCCCTAAACCTAGCCCTACCACTAACCCTAGATCTAACCATAACTCTAAATATAACCCCAACCCTAAACCTAAGCCTCACACTAAATGTAACCCTAACACTAACACTAATCCTAAAACTAGCCCTAACCTATTCCTAGCCTTAAAAATAATCGAGCTTTAGCTCTAACTCTAACCCTTAACCTAAACCAAAAATCTAACTCACACCTAGCCCTAACTCTAGCCCTAATTCAAGTCCTACCCTAACCCGAAAACTTACCTTGACCCTGATTCTGACCCTAACACTAACTATAACTCTCAGATCACCCTAAAATTATACCTAAACCTAAAACTACACTTACCCATAACCCTAACCCTAAAAGTAGCCCTAATCACATACCTAGTTCTTATGTTAGTCATAGCACTAATCCTAGCCCTAATCTCACCCGAAACCTAGCACTAATCTGAGCCCTACACCTGTTTTAATCCTAACCCTAACCAGGGCCCTAACCATTACCCTAAACCTAACTCTAACACTAAAACTTGCCCTAACCCTAAACCTAACCCTAGCCTTAATCCTAACCATAATCCTAGCTCTAACCCTGGTTTTAGCCCTATCCATTACCCTAACCATAACCCTAAACCTAATGCTAATTTTAGGATAACCCTAACCCTATCTCTAACCCTAACTTTGTCCATTACCCTAAACCTAACCGAAACCTAAACCTAAACATAAACATTACCCTAACCTTAATACTAACCCTAATGCTAATAAAAGCCCTGATCCTAAACCTTAATCTCTCTCAAACCTTAATCATGACAGTGACCCTAATAATAACCCTATCTCTAAACCTGACCCTAACTCTCAACCTAAACCTTACACTAGAACTAGCCATAAACCTAACCCTAACCATAAACCTAGACCTGACATTAGCCCTAGCACTAATTCTAACCCTAACCCTAACACAAAACCGAACCCTAACCCTGGCCCTAAACCTATCCCTCATCCTAGCCCTAAACCTAGCCTTCATACTAACCCTAACCCTAACCCTAGCTCTAACCCTATTTTGTACCTCGCCCTAAATCTAGCTATAACATCATACCTCATACTAATACTAACCCTATCCCTAGCACTAAACGTAGGCCTAGCCCTAACACTAACCCTAGTGCTAATCCTAGTGCAAATTTAGTCCTAAACCCAACCCTAACTGTAACCCTAACCCTAACTCTCACCCCAGCACTAACGCTAGTTATAAATATATCCCTTACCATAACACAAACCCTAGACCTAATCTAGCCCAAACCCCATTCCTACTTTCGCCCTAGCCTTATACCTATACCTAACCCTAACCTCAATCAAACCCTAATTCTAAGTCTAAACCTCACCCTAACACTAGCCCTAACCCTAATGCTAATTGGAAAACTAGCCCTAACCCTAGCCCTAGCACTCAAACAAAACCGAGTCATAGGCTTAATGCTAAATCTTAACCTAAACTAAAACCTAAATGCTGAGAGGCCCCGAGCCCAGGGTTTTATACATTCTTTGGAGAGGGCAGGGACTTCACATACATCATAGCAAATCATCACACACCAGGGGAAAATCGAATAACAACTCTAAAACATGATTAGCACATTCACTGTCAGGAACAAGTTGGGGAGGGGTGATTGGTCAGTACAAAAGTGGTTTTCATTTGAACTGATTGGTTTAAGCCAAGAGGGGTGTACGTGCTGAACTACATGGTTTCCCAACTTGTTATGAACCACCATAAACTGCTGGGAGGGTTGTCTGGCATCCCAGGTATTTCCCTGTCTCATGCTGATTGGTGGCTGCTAGGGGGCTGCTATGGATCCCCACCTAGCCTGACTAAGTCAGGGACACCTGGCACAGCAGATCTCGCCTGTTATTTGTAGATAAACAACTTAGCAGTGTGGGAATGTGCCTAGGAGTGCTCTGTGGGTTTTTCCAAGGACAAAGGCATGTCCCTTCCTTGGACAGGCTTTGCTCTGAGATAGAGGCTGGTTTTCATTCCCCCTTTGTCTGGAAACTGGGAACCAATCATGGTTTCCTCAGTTGGGGGCCTATTTGGGCAGGCTGTACGTCTTGGTAAACAGTAATCCTCAGGGGACAGTCTTCAACTTCCCAAACTCAAAATTGGCCTCCTAGATCCAACCTGACTCGATTTACCTATCTACACTGCCTAACCATTTCTGGCTTTATTTCCCCTAATTTTAGAAACTTTATTGCTGTAAGGAGAAGGGGTGAGAAGGGGCAATGGCTTGTTCTGGCTGCTTCAGAGCTGAAAAGGGGTGTTGAACATGAGGGGGCTTGATGACATGGGGGATGATGGACGACTCGGGGGACAACGGCATGAGGGACGACGACATGGGGGACATGAGTTCCCTTTTAGAAGTCAGTTCCATTTGAGGTCTGGTTGGGGAAAAACAGGTTGTCATCTGGGGATGGGTGCTTCTATGAGAGAAACAAAAACCATGAGTACTGAATAAGTGAATAATACTGAATAATGTTAGTGGTAGGGCTAAGGATAAGGCAAGGGTTAGGACAACGGTTAGGGCTTGGGTTATGTTTATAGTAAGGAATAGTGTTAGAAGTAGTGATAGGTCTAGTGTGAGAGTTGAGTTCTTTCTTATGACTAGGTTTAGGGTTATGGTTAGGGATAGAGCTAAATTGGGGCTAGGGTTAGTGTTAGATTTAGGCCTAGGTTTAGGGTTCGAGTTAGGGTTACGTTTAGTTTGAAGGAATGGGTTATAGCAAGATTGAGGGCTTCTCGAGGGTTAGTATTAGGGTTAGGGCCAGGGTTAGGGTTAAGGTTATGATTAAGGCTAGGGTTTAGGGCTAGGTTGAGGGCTAGTGTTTGTATTATGTTTAGGGGTAGTATTAGGTCTAGGGCTAATGTCAGGTCTTGCGTTACAATTAGGGATACATTTAGTGTTAGGTTTATGGCTTGGTCTAGTATAAGGGTTAGGTTTAGTGTAAGGGTCAGTTTTAGAGTTAGGGTTATTATTAGGGTCAGAATCAAGTTTAGGGTTTGGGTTCAGTTATGGTTTAAGTTTAGGGCTCAAATTAGCATTAGATTTAGTGTTAGGGTAATGACAGGGTTAGGTTTAGGGTTTAGTTGTGGTTTAGTGTAATGGGGAGGGTTAGGGTTAGGCCTATGGTTAGCATAAGGGTTAGGGTTATCATTAGGGTATTGGATAGAGTTAGAGCTAAGTTTAGGGCTAGGGTTATGTATAGAATTAGGGATTTTGTTTGGGTTAGTGTTAGGTTTAAGTTAAGGGTTAAAGCTAGGATAAGGACTCAGATTAAGGCTAGGTTTTGGGTTAGGTTAGGGCTAGGGTTAAGACCATGGCTAATGTACAAAGTAAGGTTATGACTAGTGCTAGTTATGAGGTTAGGGTTAAGGCTAGGTCTGGTGTTAGGGTTAGATTTATGGTTACAATGATTTTAGAGCTAGGTTTAGTGTTAGGGTCAGAGTCAAGGTCAGTGTTAATTTTCAGGTTAGGACTAGAATTAGGGATAGGGTTATGGATAGGGTTAGGGCTAGGTGTAAGGTTAGGGTTTGGTTTAGGTTAAGGGTTAAGATTAGGGCTATAACTCAGTTTTGTTTTAGGGCTAGGGCTAGGGTTAGGGCTAAGATTAGGTCTAGGTTTAGGGTGATGGTAAGGGAAAAGGTTAGAACTACCCTATAGGTCTAAGGTAAGAGTTATAGTTAGTCTTAGGGCTAGGGTTATGTTTAGTTTTAGGGATAGGGCTAAGTTAGGTCTGGGATTAGGGCAAGTGTTAATGTTAGAGTTAGGGCTAGGGTTAGGGCTAGGTTTAGTGTTAGGGTTTGGATTAGGGTTAGGATTAGGGTAAGGGATGAGTTTATACCTAGTTTTAGGGATAGGGTGAGGGTTAGAATTAGGGTTAGGTTTAGGGTTAGGGTTATGATGAAGGCGAGGATTATGTCTAGGATGTGGGTTAAGGTTTGTGTTAGGGTTAGGACTAGGATTAGAGCTAGGGCTAATGTCAGGTCTAGGGTTAGAGTTAGGGAGAGTTTTAGGGTTAGGTTTATATCTAGGTCTATTGTAAGGGTTAGGTTTATGGTTAGGGTCAGGTTTAGAGCTAGGGGTATTATTACGGTCAGGTTTAGGGTTTAGGTTAGGTTATGGTTTATATTTAGGGCTCAAATTAACATTAGGTTTAGTGATAGGTTAACAATAGTTTTAGGTTTAGGGTTCAAGTTAGGTGTAGGGTAATGGATAGGGTTAGGGATGGGCATAGGATTAGGGTTTGGTCTAGGGTTAGCATAAGGGTTAGGGTTATCCTTAGGGTAATGGATAGGGTTAGAGCTAGGATTAGGGCCAGGGTTATGCTTAGGATTGGATCTAAGGTTAGGCTTATGCTTAGGGTTAGGGCTTTGGTTAGCGTTAGGGTTAGCTTTAGGGTTAAAGATAGGGTAGGCATTGGATTAGGGATAGGTTTTTCAATAGGTTAGGGCTATGGCTAAATGAAGAACTTGTTATGATTAGGGCTAGTTTTAGGGTTAATGTTAGGGCTAGGTATAGTTTCAGGGTTAGTGTGATGTTTAGAGCTAGGGTTAATGTCAGGGTAAGTGTTCAGATTAGGATTATGGTTAGAATTAAAGCCAGAATTAGGACTAGGATTAGGTCTAGGGGAAGAGTTAGTGTTTGGCTTAGGCTAAGGGTTATTATTAGGGCAAGGTCTAGGTTTTTCTTTAGGTCTAGGGCTAGAGTTATGGCTAGATTTAGGATTAGGTTTAGGTCTAGGGCTAGTGATAGAGTTTGGTTTAGGGTTAGGTTCAGGTTTAGACCTACGATTAGTGTTAGGGTCAGAATAAGGTTCAGGGTTAGGGTTAGGGTTTGGGTTATGGTTAGAGCTAGCATGAGGGATAGAGTTAGGACTAGTAATAGGATTAAGATTTGGGTTAGGTTAAGGATTAGGGTTAGAATTAGGATTAGAATTAGTGTTAGGGTTTGGCTTAGGGTAAGGGATAGAGATAAAGCTAGGATTAGGACTATGGTTAGGGTGAAAGCTAGGTTTAGAGCTCAGATTAGGGCTAGTTTTTGTGTTAGGATTAGGGCTAGGGTTAGAGTAACAGCTAATGTAAGAACTAAGGTTACAATTATGGTTCATTTTAGGGTTATGGTTAGGAGTTAGACCTCTAGTGTTAGGATTAGGTTTAAGGCTAGGGTGATGTTTAGAGCTAGTGTTAGTGTTAGGTTAGTAGTCAGGGTCAGGGTTAGTTTTAAGGTTAAGGTTAGGACTCAAAGTACGGCTAGGGTTACTGTAAGTGTTTGGTTTAAGGTTAGGATGGTGTTTAGAGCTAGGGTGAGTGTTAGGATATGAGTCAGAGTCATGGTTAGTATTCAGGTTTAGGTTGGACTCGAATTAGGGCTAGGGTTAGGTCTAGGTGTAGTATTAGGATTTGGTTTAAGTTAAGGTTTAGTATTAGGGCTATTTCTTGGTTTTGATTTACTGCTAGGGTCAGGGTTAGGGCTAGTTTTACGAGTAGCATTAGGGTTAGGGCTAGTGTTTATGTTAGGCTGAGGCTTAGGGTTAGTGTTAAATTTAGAGTTAGGGATATATCTAGGGTTATGGCTAGGAATAAGGACAGGGCAAGGTTTATGGCTAGGGTTAGAGCTAGAGTTAGGGTTACGGTAATGGATAGGGTTAGAACTAGGGAAAGGGCTAGTGTGAAAGTTAGAGTTAGTCTTAGGGCTAGGGTTAGGGTTAGGGATAGGGTTAAATTAGGGCTAGAATTAGGGCTAGGGTTATTGTTCAGCTTAGGCCTAGCATTAGGTTTAGGGTTAGGGTTAAATTTAGGGAAAGGATTGGCATTATAGCTAGGTTTAGAGGTTGGGTGAGGGTTAGAATTAGGGTTAGGCCTATGGTTAGGGTTAGGGTTTTGATTAAGGCTGGGTTTTTTGCTAGGATGAGGGCAAGATTTTTGTTTTAGGGTAGGGCTAGGATTAGGACTAGGACTAATATCAGGGCTAGGACTAATATCAGGTCTAGGGTTATGGGTAAAGATAGAATTAGGGTTAGGTTTATGGATACAGGTAGTGTAAGGGTTATGTTTAGTTTTAGGTCAGGTTTAGAGCTAGGCATATTATTAGGGTCAGGGCCTTGGTTAAGGTTTGGGATAGGCTGTGGTTTAAATTTAGGGCTTGAATTAGCATTAAGGTTAGGGTTAGGGTAATGATAGTTGAGGTTTAGGGTTTAGGTTTTGTTTAGGGTAATGGATAGGGCTAGGATTAGGGATAAGGTTAGGTTTAGGCCTAAGGTAAGCATTAGTGTTAGGGTCATAGTTATGGTGATAGATAGGGTTAGAGCTACGTTTAGGGCTTGGGTTATGGTTATGATTAGGACTAGGGTTAGGGTTAGTGTTAGGGTTAAAGCTTGGGTTAGGTCTTGAATTAGGGCTAGGTTTTGTGTTAAGATATGCTAGGGTTAGGGTTATGGCTATTGTATGTACCAGGGTTACATTTAAAGCTAAATTTAGGTTTAGGGTTGGGGCTAGGTCTAGTGATAGGTTTAGGTTTAGGTTTAGGGTGATCTTTAGAGGTAGGGTTAGTGTTATGGTCGGATTCAGGGTTCGGGTTAGTTTTTGGTTCAGCTTAAAACTCGAATTAGGGCTAAGTTTAGGGTTAGGCTTAGGGTTTGATTTAAGTTAAGGGTAAGGTTTAGTGCTATATCTGGGAATTGTTTTAGAGTAGGGCTAGGATTAGGGCTAGTTTTAGGATTAGCATTAAGGTTAGGCTAGTGTTAGGTTTAGGTTTAGGCTTAGGGTTAAAGTTAGATTTAGAGTTAGAGTTAGATCTAGGTTAGGGCTAGGGCTAAGGATAGGGCTAGGGTTAGGGCTAGGATTATTGTTTCAGTAAGGTATAGGTTTAGAACTAGGTAAGGGGCAAGGGTGAGAGTTAGAGATAGTCTTAGGGATAGGGTTAGGGCTAAGATTAGGGCTAGGGTTAGTGTTAGGTGAAAGATTCCCCACGCAATGACACTTCACCAGGAGAATTCCAATTTTATTGCAAAAAGCTGTGTGCTTATATAGAACTAAGGGGGAGATGGTAGGGCTTATATAAATGGCAGGCAACCTGTTTATTGGCAAGTTCTTCCAGATATCAGCTCCGGAGCCCAGGAATTAGTTCTCATTGGAGCTAAGCTTCCCCGCCAGTGAGATTTGAAATTGGTGCTGGTGGGAGAGTTCACAGGGGCGGGAACTTTTCGTGCCACTGCAGAAAAGAAGAAGGTAGGAAGAAGAGGTCCTTAGGCGCCATGTTGGGGTTTTTCTCTGGGGTATCACTGCCATTTATACTTTTCCCAACATTCCTCCCTTTTTGTTTTCTTAGGAAGTGGGGCATCATTGGTCAGATCTGGCTGCTTCCTGCTGTGTGGGGGCACTGTGGGGCATAGAAAAGGAAGTGGAGGTATGTTCGGGGGCAGGTCTGGGGATATCATGGCAGCCAAAAATAAAACCCAGTGGCTATAGACAGCTACTTCCATAGGGATGAAGTCTATGAACGTTCCCTGAAGCCACAAGTTGTCGATGGCATCGAACCAGTCCTGGATGGAGGAGATTGTTGGTATCAGCCACTGGTTCTGTAACGGAGACTCTAGGAAATACTGGAAGCATTGCCTGGACATGGCGTCACCAGCACCTGAAGAAGATCAGAGCAAATAAAAACAGAATGAAGATAAAAAATTAAAGCAAAGGTCAATTTTTGGCACAAGTTCCATGTTGGGGGACTGACAGAGAAGAGGCCAAGGGCCATGAGGAGGCTTAAAAGGACATAAAGACTCATGAATCCAGGATGGCAGATTAAGAGGTTCTCCGAGCTCATTGTCTTCTGCTGTCTGATGTCTGTTGCATTCCATCGTGCCTGGTAGTGAGCTTCAGCACTGAGTGAACTGTTCTCTTGGAGATGTTGGGGGTTCATCGGATATCAGAGGCTGGTAGTGCCTAAGCAGAAGCTGGTTGAAAGTTTGATTAGAAATTTTCTGTAATTGGGTTTGAAGTAACTTCATTATGCAGGGCAAGAGAGCACAAAAAAGGAGCATCCCAATAAGGGGCCCCAAGATAGGTAGTAAGTACGTGGCAAGAGAGGATTGGAAGAACCCCATTATGGGATTAGAGGAGGTGGGTTTGAGCAATTGGGTCGATAATTTCTGCAATTTAACAACATTTTTTCTATTAGCCCAGACTCATTAACATAATAGCAACATTCCTCTCTGAGGAACAGGCATGTACCCCCTTTTTCTGTAGTGAGAAGATCAA
The DNA here is from genome assembly GCF_021218885.2 of Marmota monax. Taxonomy (NCBI): domain Eukaryota; kingdom Metazoa; phylum Chordata; class Mammalia; order Rodentia; family Sciuridae; genus Marmota; species Marmota monax. The sequence continues at coordinate 312,092 of NW_026692099.1, forward strand.
TCACCCTTCGGTTCTGTAAAGCCACTTGTGCCAATGAAGTAACCTGCCGCTGCAAGGAGCCCACAGACTAAGCAGTGGTATTGAGTGCTCCCTGCAGTTTTTGTTGCAGGTCATTGGATGCCCATACAGCATGACCTATAGCTCCACCAGAGAGTCCGAGAATAGCCACTGAGGTTGTTAAAGTGAGGCCTACCAGAACTGGCAGAAAGACTGCCCTACAGGTGAGGGAAGGTAGGGCCAAATGTCGGAATTCAGTGGGAGAATACAAAGACAGCTGAGGAACTACAGTAACCAAGAAACAGGTGCCAGAGACATTGATCGTTGAGGTACTTAAAGACCCGTTACACCAGAGGAAATGTCCAGGTTGCATAAACGCAGGGCTTGATGGGGTGCTTTAGCTCAAGGAACAAATGGGTAAAGGATTCATTGTTGGCAGGTGGAAACAGATGAAAGGAAATGAAGTATTGGTGGAATAACTTTCCCATAGTGGGATACGTGTCACATGTAGGGGTTGTCCTTTCTTAGAGAAATTGTAGGTTTTTGCTGAAATATTTCCTGCTGCTAATGGGACTGCTACTAGAAGTGGATGACTAAGTGAAGCACAGAGAAAGCACTGAGAAGTAGGCACAGAAAGAGGGGTGGAGTTTAATAATCAAAGAGTTTGGTGTAGCAAATTGAGACATGTGGGAGGGGGACCTGAGGGGGTTGAAGGCTCTGAATCCTCTTTGGATGGGCTATGGATAAGATCTCGAAGTTTTGATTCTGACTCCTTGATGTGTTCGACTACCTGGATGGTTGTCTTAGGTGGCGTAATCAGGGTGCGGCCAACAGTCATCCACCCTGTGGGTCTGGCTGAGGTTGTCCGATCATAGACAGCAAACTCAACATAGTCCCAACATTTGGCCTTGGGGTCAGGTATATCTAAAGTATACCATCCATTGTTATCGGATGAAGAGTCTTTATGCCAATTTAGGTAACTAGAACTCCACCCTTCAGGGTAACCAAGTGAGTGGTAAGAATAGCTACCACATTCATCATGGAACCTGCATGACCAATAGGGGCACCTATTATATATCTCAGGCCACCAATGACAATAGTCTTTGGTTTGATCAAAAAGGAAGCAAATGAAAGGCCGGTTCCAGCTACCAGGGACGAAGGTCCTGGAAGGTGACAATTTTAGGGAAATAGAGGTGCAGTTGTGGATGAAGCAAGTAGTTGCTTCCACTGCGCGGACCTTCTGCATGCCATGTTCTGAGTATCATTCCCGAAGAGTGAATAAATACATGGTAGGAGAGGAGGGTAAAGACCAGTCCTGACAGAGCACAGAAAATAAGCAGAGCACAAAAACAAGCAGAGAGAGAAGACTAGGGTGTTGGGAAAACTCATTGTGCCTTCTTTAAGAGGAATTGGGCTGTGGGGAACACCATGTGAGCTGCAACTTAAAGGGGTGAGATGGGTGTGGAGAGCAGGAGTAAAGGGGAGGTTCAGGAGGTGACTCTTGGAGTTCCTCTGGGGTGGTCCTGTCGTCAGCAGGTGGGGCCTCCTGGTGATATGGCTTCAACCTAGAAATGTGAATCCAGGGAGTGAGTCGGTTGTCTGGTAAGGAGAGTTTGGCGGCTGTGGGGGTACAGAGAATGACAGGATAGGGGCCTTCCCATTTTGGGGCAAGAGGCCCTTTCTCCTCTGGGGTATTATAATAGACTAGACTCCCAGGTGTTAAGGGAGGAGTGTTTGGAGAGGAGACTGGGTCCAGAAGAAGCCAGATCTGATATTTCCAGAGTTCTGAGCGGAGATGAAACAAGAGAGGCAAAGACAAATCTCGGGTGAGAGGTCCTTGTGAAACAACAAACCCAGGGGGTATAAGAGGTCTTCCATACATTATATAAAAGGGAGACAGTAAAGATGGTTTCTTAGGGAGAGCTCTGATTCGAAGCAAAGCCAAGGGAAGGAGTTTGACCCAGTCTAAGTTTAATTCCATTGTCAATTGGGTAAGGACTTCCTTTACAGTACGATTTACCCTTTCCACTTTCCCTGAAGCCTGGGGGCGATATGGACAGTGGAAATGCCACTTGAAGGAGAGGGCTTGAGAGACCTTTTGTGTGATCCTAGAAATAAACTCAGGGCCATTGTCAGATTGTAAGGAAGTGGGCATACCAAACCTGGGGATGATGTCTGTCAGAAAGATTTAAGCTACAGTGGAAGCCTTTTTATTGGAAGTAGGAAATGCCTCAACCCAACCAGAGAAAGTGTCCACAAAGACAAGGAGGTATTTAGTGCACCATACTATGGGCATGTTGGTGAAGTCTACCTGCCAGTCAGCAGCAGGAATGTATCCCCGGGCTTGGTGGGAGGGGAAAGTTTGGGGCCTTAAAGGAGTATGAGTGTTGGTCTGCTGACAGATCTGACAATTAGAGGCTATATTCTGTAGTATGGCTTTGTCAGAGGGGGTGAGGGAGAAGAAGCTTTGTAAAAAGAGGGTCAAATACTGAGAATTGGAATGGAATAGAGTATGAAGGAACTTGAAAAGATCCTTGTTCTTACTGGAAGAAGTAGGGGCTTCAGATGAGCTGTCTAATGTGGCCATTATATGTCCCCCAGGGGGGCCATAATTGGAAGTGGTAGCAGCCATTCATGACGCCTGGTCAGCTTTGGTGTTGCCTTCAGTGATAAGAGAGCCGTCCTTCTGATGGGACCTACAATGGACAACTCCCAACTGGGTGGGTAAGTGGGAGGCCTCTTTCAGATTGTTTATAAGAGCCGAATTAGTGATCGCATTACTTTTGGTGATAAGTAGGCCTCACTCCTTCCATATTGCAGCATGGGATAATAGAATATGGAATACATATTTTGAGTCAGTATAAAGGGCGAGGGATTTGCCTTGTGCTGGAAGGCAGGCACGAGTGGCTGCTATAAGTTCAGCTTGCTGTCCCTGAAGGCACAGCTTTGGCCTCTATAATCTCAGTGGCTGAAACTACAGTGTATCCAGAGTAATGAGTGCCGTTCTGACTAAAGGAACTGCCATCAGTGAACCAGATAAGGTCAGGCTTGGTGATTGGTCCCTCAGAAATGGAAGAATGACAGGAGAGGAAATCATCCAAGGTTTCCAAGCAATTATGAGTTGCTGTGTCAGACATGGGAGTTGTTGGGAGCAGTGAGGCAGTGTTCAGTGCAGAGCAGGGGAGGAACATAATATTAGGGTTTTCCAGAATGGAAGTGAGGAGCGACAGAACTCTGGATGGAGGAAGGGTTTGAAGGTCCTTATAAGCTAAAAGATCCTTCAAGTGATGTGGGGGAGTGGATAGTTAAAGGGGCCCCAAAAGTCAGCTTAGAGGCTTCTTTGTGTAAAATTTGTCCAGCAGCAAGATCTCTTAAGCAAGGGGCCCACCCACGGATGGTAGGGTCTTTTTGCTTGGACAAATATGCCACAGGTGCAAATGTAGGCCAATAGTTTTGACCTAAGACCCCAAGTGCTTGCCCCCCTTTTTCATGGACATATAGATGAAATGGTCTTGAAATATCAGGAAGGTGAAGGGTGGGTGCCTTTAAGAGGAGTTGCTGAAGCCTGCGGAAGTGGTAGTTGGAGGGAGGAGGCAAGAGATTCACTACGGGGTCCCTTTGCTAGGTCATACAGGGGTTTGGCTAGAAGATAATAATTTGGGATCCAGGCCCTAAAATAACCTGCTAGTCCTAGGAATGATAGTATTTCAGCTTTCGTATGGGGCACCGGAAGATTAGAGAGGAGTTGCTTCCTATCCAGTGTTATTTCCTTTTTCCCGGGTGTAAGGTGAAAACCAAGGTAGGTGACAGAATACTGGGAAACCTGGGCCTTGTGGGGAGACACCCTATATCCCTTGTCTGCTAGGAAATTAAGAAGCTGGGTGGTGTGGGATTGAGAGTGTTCCCAAGAGGGACTACATAGAAGAAGGTCATCAACATATTGAAGGAGAGTAGAGTCAGGACAGGTGGGGTGAAAGGATGTGAGGTCCTGGGCAAGAACTTGGCCAAAGAGATGGGGGCTATCCCTGAATCCCTGTAGGAGGACAGTCCAGGTAAGCTGACTAGAATGGCAGGAGTGAGGGTCAGTCCACATAAAAGCAAAGATATCCTGAGATTCTGAGGACAAGGGAATAGAAAAGAATGTATCTTTCAAATCTAGGACCGAGAAGTGGGTAGTAGTGGCAGGGATCTGAGAGAGGAGGGTGTAAGGGTTGGGCACTAGCAGGTGGATGGGGACCACAGAGGATTTGACAAGATGAAGGTCTTGAACCAGCCTGTAGGACCCATTAGGTTTCTTAACTGCCAGAATGGGGGTGTTGAAAGGAGAGTGTGTAGGCCTAAGATACCCCTTTTGTAATTAATCCTGGATGATGGGTTCTAATCCTAGGAGGGCTGTGGTTGTAAGTGGATATTGTGGTTGACTAATATATCTTGACGGGTCCTGTAAGACAATATGAATAGGACTGCATTTAGCCATAGAGGGTGTAGTTGTGTCCCAAACCTCAGGGTTAACTGGTTTAGATAGTTGTGGAAGAGTGCGTGAAGGAGGTGTATTGCCCCTAGGAACATCATGAGGAAATGAGAGGTAGGAGAGGTGTGGGGTGATATGTGAATGGTGACTTTTAATAGTGAGAGTATGTCCCTTCCCAGAAGGGGAATGGAGCAATGGCTCATAACGAGAAAGGAGTGTGTGAAGGACAAAAGGGATCCCTGCATATAACATGATAGGGGGGGAGGGTGTTTCGAGGGAAAATCTGTTTAAGTCTTACCCCGACAATAGGAGTTTTTGAGGGTGTGGTAGGACCCCAATACTTCCTCAAGACCGAAAAAGTGGCACCAGTATCCAAGAGGAAGTTAATGAAGCATCCATCCACCAGGAAGGTGACCCTAGGCTCTTGCTTCTTGATGGTAATAGTCGGGAGGGAAGGCCCAGGGCTTCGTTAATCCTCCTCTGCCAAGCCCAGGAGAAGCTGGGTTTGCCGGGCGGCTGACCAACCTCCCTTCCGGATTGTTGGGCAGTCTGCCCTCCAGTGTCCCCTTTGATGGCATTTTGGGCAGGGGGTGGAGGGTGTCCTCGGTGAAGGACAATCCCTGGCCCAATGTCCCTCCTTACCACATTTGAAGCAAGCTCCAGGGGGTGTCTTATTAGGACGGTGTGGTGATGACCTTCTCTGAATGACCTGGGCCAACATTTGGAATTTGGCATTTTCAGCCCTCTGCCTACGGCGTTTGCTTTCATCCTCTCTACCATAGAAGACCTTGAAAATGACCACGAGGACTTTGGTCTGAGGAGTAGCAGGGCCCTGTTCAAGCTTTTTTAGCTTGGCTTTAATGTCAGGGTAGCTTTGGGCCAGAAAATATGTCATTAAGACATGATGGCCATCAGGGGTTTCTGGGTCGAGGTTTGTTTACTGTTGGAGAGCCTTGGTTAGTCTATCCAAGAATTCTGAAGGTATTTCTTCCTTCCTTTGAATGACCTCCTGCACCTTTTGAAAATTAACAGCCTTGTGGGTGGCCTTTTTCAGGCCCAACAAGAGGCAGGATATAAAAAGTCACGAGACTGTAAGCATCCAGGGGTGTTGTAATCCCATAGGGGATCCTGCTCTGGGACAGCATGAGGGCCCGTGGGGTGGTTGGGATTGGTCCTATGATTTTCATCAGCATGGGCTTGGGCTAGCTCCCAGACCCGTCGCCGTTTCTCGGGGAGAAGTGTATTGGCCAAGAGCATGTAGATGTCATGATGAGTGAGGCTGTATGCTTGTAGGACCCATTGAAATTCCCGAATGTAAGTGGTGGGGTCAGGGGTGAATGAGCCTAACTTTCTCTCTAGCTGAGTAATGTCTGATATGGAGAAGGGCACGTGGACTCTGATGACACCCTCGGGACCAGCTACCTCACAAAGGGGTGCGATTTTCTTTGGGGTGGGAAGGAGTCCCTTAGACCTGGTAATAGGAGGACTGAAAGAGGCAGGCAGCGGACAGGAAGGAGAGAGAGGGGAAGGGAGTGTCTCTGCGGAGGAGGAGGTGGAGCAGGCAGAAGAGGGTGGAGGGGAGGGGGATGAAATGGAAGGCTGAGGATCCGTGGAATCAGGCAGAGGAAGAGGAGGGTATAGCGGGAGAGAAGGGGTGGATGGGGCTGGGGGATAAGGTGGGGGTTCATCTTCTGGGTCAAATGAGGAAGAGTCTGCAAAGTCAGGAGTAGAAGTAGGGGGAGAGAGGGGTTTTCAAGCAAGGAGGACCTGATAGGGAGAGCAGGAGGAGCAGAGAGCAGGGTGCTATGCGAGAAGGCTAAAACCTTAAATGCAGGGAATTTCCCTCCACTTTTTCAGACATCGGCAATAGATAAAAGTTTCCCAGAGGAGGTTTGGATCTAAGGAGCCTTCTGGAGGCCAATGATTGCCATTATCCAGTGGATATGTAGGCCAATCTTGGGTACAGAATTTGATTAGAAGTTTGGGGTTGACGTCTGGTGTGAGAGAGAGTGTGGCCAGATATTTTATGAAACATTTGAGAGGTGTGGCTTCAGGTACAGATGAAGAGGTGCCCATAGTCACAGAGAGAGATGGAAGAGAGAGAGAGAGAGAGAGAGAGAGAGAGAGAGAGAGAGAGAGAGAGAGAGAGAGAGAGAGAGAGAGAGAATAAGAGTAAGCGAGAGAGACAAAGAGAAAACCCAGGCGGGAATGGCTTCCAGGAAGCTCAGGGTGAACGGGGGTCAAGTGGGCATCCCCCAAATGACCATCCATCACGAGGAACTTCAGAGGACACTACCTGGTCGTCACCAATGAAGTGCAATCTTTGAGACCCAATGGGGTCAGAGCCACGGGCAACCTGACATCAGGAAAGTTTTCACCCGCAGTGGAAGAAGTCAGTAATGAAAACAGAACTCCGGCTCCGGCAGAACACAGTTCCAGGCTGGGAGTTCAGTTTCCCCGAGCAGAAAGGCAGCTTCAGCCAGACACAGCAGCCCCGCAGGAAAGAGCAGCTCTAGCCAGCAGCAGCAGCGCAGGAGGAAAAAAAAAAAAACATGGAGCCTCTTGTGTAAACTCAGAAGCCTCACGCCCCAAAGGGAAATGGATCACCAGAGGGTGCACTGCGGCAAGTAAAGGTATTAGTGGGGTGGATTCCCTCCTCTCTACTGGGTGTCTGGATTGCGCCGGATGATCACGGTCACAAAACCAGCTTGAGCCCAAAGGGAGTTGGTGAGCCGGGGTCAGGGGAGACTTACCTAAGCCAGATCAGTGGTGAGTGCAGGGAGCTGGCATCTGAAAAGAGCAGACCAGGGTGGAGTGTCTTGGCAGAGTGGGGGATGGGGCTCTTGTTGGAAAGAGCTCACCCGTATCCTCACACAGGTCACCAGATTGAAAGAATTTCCCACGCAAAGACACGTTGCTGGGAGAATTCCAATTCTATTGCAAAAAGCTGTGTGCTTATGTAGAACTAAGGGGGAGATGGTAGGGCTTAGATAAATGGCAGGCAACCCGTTTATTGGCAAGTTCTTCCAGATATCAGCTCTGGAGCACAGGAATTAGTTCTCATTGGAGATAAGATTTGCAATTGGTGCCGGCAAGAGAGTTCACACTGGCGGAAACTTTTCACGCCACTGCAGAAAAGAAGAAGGTAGGAAGAAGAGGTCCTTAGGCCCCATGTTGGGGTTTTTCTCTGGGGTATGGCTGCCATTTATACTTTTCCCAACATTAGGGTTAGGCCTAAGATTAGGTTTAGGGTTAGGATTAAGGCTAGGTTAAGGGCTAGAATAACTCCTGGGGTTTTTATTAGGGTCAGAGCTAGGATTAATGTTAGTGCTATTGTCAGGTCTAGGGTTACAGATGGGGAAAGATTTAGAATGTTTTATGGCTAGGTCTAGTGTAATGGTTAGGTTTAGGGTAAGGGTCATGTTTAGAGCTAGGGGAATTATTAGGGTAAGGTTCAGGGTTAGAGTTTGTTTGATATTAGGGTTTAGGGTTAGGGCTCTAATTAGCTTGAGGTTAGGGTTTAGGGTTAGGGTAATGATAGGTTTTTGTTTAGGGTTCAGTTTAGGTTTAGGGTAATTGATAAGGTTAGGGTTAGCAATAGGTCTAGAGTTAGCATTAGGGTCAGGGTTATGGTTAGGATAATGGATAGGGTTAGAGCTAAGCTTATGGCTATGTTTATGGTTAGAAATAGGTATTGAGTTAGGGTTAAGGTTAGGGTTAGTTCTAGGGTTAGGGTTAGGGTTATGTTTAGTGTAAGAGTTGGGTTTTGAGCTAGGTTTAGGGTTAGGGCGAAGGTTAGGTTTAGGGTTAGGCCTGCAGATAAAGTTACAATACGGTTAGGGTTAGGGTTAGGATTAGGGCTACGGTTATCATTAGGGGTAGTATTAGGGTTAGGGTAATGGATACGATTAGATGTAGGTTTAAGTTTATGGTTAGAGTTAGATTGAGGTTTAGGCTTAGTGTTAGGGCTATGGTTATGGTTAGGTTTATGATAATGGTTAGGATTTGAGCTAGGTTAGTTCTATGGAGAGGGTGGGGTTTAGGGTTAGGTCTAGGATTAGTTTTCTGGTTAGGTTTAGGGTTAGGGTTAGGCCTAGGGTTATCAATAGAGTTACAGTTATGTTTAGGGTAATGGGTATCTTTAGAGCTAGGTTTAGTGCTAGATTTAAGGTTAGGATTAGGGCTAGGTTTACGGTTAGATTTAGGGATAGGTGTAGGTTTATATTTAGGGTAAGGGTTAGGTTTCGAGCCAGGTTTAGGACTAAGGCGAGGGTTAGGGTAGGGTTAGGGCTATGGTTTGTGTTAGGGTTATGCCTAAGGTTAGGTTAAGGCCTAGGATAAGATCTAGGTTTTGTGTTAGGTTTAGGCCTAGGGTTAGGGCTATGTGTAATATACAAGCTATTGTTATGATTAGGGCTAGTATTAGGGTTTGAGTTATGTCTAGATCTAGTGTTAGGTTTAGATGTTGATTAGGCTCAGGTTTAGAGATAGGTTTACTGTTAAAGGCAAGGTCAATGTTCAGTTTAGAGTTAGGGTTAGGGTGAAAGACAGAATTAGGGCAAGGTTAGGTTTAGGTGTAAGGTTAGTGTTTGTTTTAGGTTAAGGGTTATTGTTAGGGCTAGGACTAAGTTTTATTGAGGTCTAGGACTAGATTTATTGCTAGACTTAGGATTTGGTTTAGGTTTAGGGCTAATGTTAGGGTGTTGTTTAGGTATAAGGTTACTATAAGGCTTGTTTCAGGTTCAATTTAGGGTTAGGTTCAGGTTTAGACCTATAATTAGTGTTAGTGTCAGAATAAGGGTGAAGGTTATTGTTAGGTTTTGGGTTAGAATCAGGGTTAGAATGAGTGCTTGTGTTAGGACTAGAATTACCGTTAGGCTAAGGATTAGGATTAGGACTAGGGTAGGTTAGGATTAGTGTTTGGCTTAGGGTAAGGGATACAGTTAGGGCTAGAGTTAGCTTTAGGTTTAGGAATAGGGTTAGAGGTAGGGTTAGGGTTAGGGCTAAACTAGGGCTAGGATTAGAGCTGGAGTTAGTGTTAGTGTTAGGCCTATGGTTAAGGCTAGGGTTAGGGTTTGTGAAGTTGTTAGGTTTAGGGTTAGTTTTGGGGATGTGATGGGCTTATAGTTAGGTTCAGGGCTTGGTGGAGGGTTAAAATTAGGGATAGAGCCAGGGTGAGGGTTTGGATTAGGAATAAGGCTAGGTTTAGGGCTAGGATGAGGGCTAGGTTTTGTGTTAGGGTAAGGGCTAAAATTAGGGCTAGGACTAATGTCAGGTCTAGGGTTATGGTTATGGTTAGGTTTATGGCTAGGTCTAGTGTAAGGGTTAGGTTTAGGGTAAGGGTCAGTTTTAGAGCTGGGTGTATTATTAAGATCAAATTCCAGGTTAGAATTTACTTTAGGTTAAGGTTTAGGGTTAAGGCTCAAATTAGCTTTATGGTTAGTGATAGAGTAATGAATTTGATTAGGTTTAGGTTTCAGGTTAAGTATAGAGTAATGTATAGAGTTAGTTTTAGGGATATTACTAGTTTTAGTCCTGGGTTAGCATTTGGGATAGGCTTATGTGTAGGGTAATGGATAGAGTTAGTGCTAGTGTTAGGGATTGGGTTAAAGTTAGGATTAGGACTAGGGTTAGGGTTAGGCCTAGGGTTAGTGTTAGGGTTAGGTTTAGGTTAAGTGTTTATGTTTAGGGCTAGGGCGAGGTTTAGGGTTACAGTCAGGGCTATGGTTAGAATTACGGTTAGAGTTAGGGCTAGGGTTAGCATTAGTGTTAGGGTTATATTTAAGGTAATGTATAGAATTTGAGGTAGGATTTGTGCTGTGGTTACAATTAGGATTAGGGCAAGGGGTAAGGTTACGGTTAGCGTTAGGGTTACATTTAGGGTAAGAGTTAGAGTTTCAGCTAAGGTTAGGGCTAGGAAGTGTGAGGGTCAGGGCTAGGGCTAAGTTTAGGGTTAGGCTTACAGCTAGTTTTAGTGCTACATTTAGGGTTAGGTTTTGGAGGGAGGTTTATGGCTAGTGTTAGGACTATGGGTAATGTAAGAACTAGAATTATGGTTATGGCTAGTTTTAAGGTTAGGATTATGGATAGGTCTAGTGTTAGGGTATGTTTTGGTTTAGGATAAGGTTTAGAGCTAGGGTTTGTGTTAGGGTAATGGTCAGTGTTCAGGTTAGCATTGGATTTATGGTTAGGAGCACAATTTTACTAGGGTTACTTCTAGGAGTATTGTTAGTCATTCTGTTAGACTAATGGTTATTGTTAGTGCTGGAGCTACGTTTTTGTTTACGGCTATGGCTAGAGTTATGGCTATATTTAGGATTAAGTTTAGGTCTAGTGTTAATTTTAAGGTTAGGTTTAGGTATAGGTTTATCCACAGGGCTAGTGTTAGAGTTTGGTTTAGGGTTAGGGTCAGGCTTATACCTAAGTTTAGTGTTAGGGTCAGAATAAGGTTCAGGGATAGGCTTAGGGTTTGGGTTAGGGTTAGAGATAGAATGAGGCCTAGGGTTTGTACTAGTAATAGAGTTAGAGTTTGGGGTAGGCTAAGGATTAGGGTTAGGTCTAGGGTAGCATTAGGTTGAGGGTTGGCACAGGGTAAGGGATAGGGTTAGAGCTAGGGTTAGGGTTAGAGTTAGTGTTAGCATTAGGGTTAAAGTAGGGTTAGGGTTCAGATTAAGGCTAGATTTTGTGTTAGGGTTAGGGCTATTGCTAATATAAGACCTGGCATTATGATTAGGGCTAGATTTAGGATAAGGGTTAGGGCGAGGTTTAGTGTTTGGGTTAAGTTTAAGGTTAGGGTGATGTTTAGAGCTAAGATTAGTTTTAGGATCAGAGTCAGGGTCATTATCAGTTGTATGGTTAGGTTTAGGACTCAAATTAGGGCTAGGATAAGGGCTAGGCATAGTGTTAGGGTTTGGTTTAGGTTAAGGTTTAGGATTAGAGCTGTAGCTCAGTTTTGCTTGAATGCTATGGCTAATGTGAAGGATAGTTTTCAAATTAGCATTAGGATTAGGGCTAGTGTTAGGGTGAGCTTTAGGTTTTATGTTAGGGTTAGATTTAGAGTGAGGGTTAGATCTAGGTTTAGGGCTAGGGCTAAGTTTGGGGCTAGGGTTAGGGCTATGCTCTGGGTCATGGTAAGGGATAATGTTAGAGCTAGCGCTAGGGCTAGGACAAAAGTTAGAGTTAGTCTTAGGGCTAGAGATATGATTAGATTGAGGGTTAAGGCTAAATTAGGTCTAGGATTAGAACTAGGTTTTGTATTAGGGCTAGGCCTTGGTTTAGGGCTAGGGTTAGAATTAGGGTTAGGGTATGGTATGATATTATAGCTAGGTTAAGGGCTAGGGTGAGGGTTCACTTTAGGGTTAGGCCTAGTGATAGGTTTAGGGTTCGGATTAAGGCTAGATTTAGGGCCAGGTTTAGGGCTTTTTTTTAACATAAAGACTAACATTACGGCTAAGGTTAATGTTAGGGCTAGGGTTATGGTTAGGGATAGTTTCAGGGTTAGGTTTATGGCTATGTATATTGTAAGGTTTAGGTTGAGGGTTAGGGTCACTTTTGAAGATAGGGGGATTATTAGGGTCAGGGTAACTGTTGGGGTTTGTTTAGGTTAAGGTTTAGGGTTAGGGCTCAAATTAGGTTAGGATTATATTTAGGGTTAGGATAGTGGATATGGTTAGGTTTAGGGTTCAGTTTAGGTTTATGGTAATGAATAGGGTTAGGGCTATGGATAGATTTAGGGTTATCCTAGGATTAGTATTATGGTTAGGTTTAGGTTTAAGGTAATAGATAGCATTAGAGATAGAGTTAGGGGCCTCTCAGCATCACCAGTTGCTGTGTGTGTGCGCGGAGGACTGAGCTAGCTTGCAGTAAACACGTCTTTGCTGCTTACATTGATCTTTCATCTCTGGTGGTCTTTGGGGGTCCTGAATTCGAGCCTAACATATGGGGGCTCATCTGGGATCCCCCTAATAGGCCTACCCAGACACCCTGATCGAGAGGTGACGGGGTTTGTGGGAGACGTCCCCAGCCCCTTTCTGGGTTCTGAGAGGATTGCCTGTAGTAAAGTATTTTGTGAAGTATTTGGTAAAGTATTTTGTAGCTGATGGATCCGCGGTCCACCTGAGCCTTTAGTTTCTGTGTAGCAATCCACGATGTGCTGTGAATTCTGTGGCCGCGCTGCGAATTTTGTGTTATAAGTTTTTGTTTCTATTGTCCTGTCTGTGTCCACCCCAACACCCTGGCAAGATAACTAATCTCCCAATCTGGGGTCGTCAGACCCAATCTGAGGGTGATGCTCCCGCAATCCGTTTGTCTGAAGGGAAGGCCCCAGTTGGCTTGGGGCCAGCACTCACTTTCGGTTTTTTGACAATCTGAAAAGGGAATCTATGTCTTTGTGCATCTTTGTCTGTGTCTCTGTTAAGTTTGATGGCATTGATTTACTTTGGACAGATGCAGAGTCTCAAGTTCCAATCTGCCTTAGATGTGTGGAGGTAACTTTAGCTAAAAAAAATTGTCCCTAATATGCTTCTCCTGTAAGGGACCAAAAGTCAATAGAACCACCAGCTTTTCTGTTCTCACCTTTTACACCCCTTTTATCTGTGTTTTAAAGAACTTTGATAAACTTTACTCCCCTTTGTTAAGCGAGATTAGGGAAGCAGTGTTTTCTTTTCTTCTGGTAGTTGGCTTGAGTGCACCCACTACAGAGGGAAATGCCTGTTGGGGGTCTAAGAACTTTGATAACTTGCTTTAAGTTTTTTTAAAACCCTGTCCTCATTATTAAATTGGCATTAATTGGCTTCAAGAACAGGAACCAAATTTTCAATTACAAATTTTGACACCCCAGGGAGGAGTCCCCACTCTGCCTTCTTGGGGAAGCCTAGCACTTGAGACAACTGCAAGCACAGGATTAACTTTTTGGGAGCTGACTACTGAAAAGTTAGGAGATATGGAGAGTGCCTGGTGCCTGGGGTCGGACCAAACCAGAGGAACTAATCCTGTAAATAAAAGGACTGAGGGTCTCCCAGCAGCTGCCAAAGCGATTTTGCTTTGGGGAACTCCCTCTTCCTTACCTGAACTTTAAGGATTACTCCACCTCTGTCTACTTAAAAAAAGGGACAATGAATGCAGTAATGTGTTAATATTATAAATTGTTTCTTGGGGATGATCTTGGCTCAACGTTTATCTAAAAGATGTTTTTTTCTTTTTATTTTATTTTAACAATCTGGTATCTGAATGGGTATTTGAAGCATTGTACAATCTTCCAGTTAAAAGTTGGGTTTAGGTAATTATGCAGTTTATGATTTCAGATAATTCATGCCAGAGAACTTAAATACTTAGGATAGAAAATTAAAAGAACTCTACTTCCAAGTTGGCAAGTAACTCCCAATCATGTAGTTTTATTTTTTTTTTTCATCAATTTTTGAACTGGGTAGCCTGAGAAGATTTCGCTAGGTGTACCATTGCATTAATTTGGGCAAGGATAGTAAATTATGATACGGTATCTGTTCCCCTTAATGTGTAAGATTTAGGAAAAAAAAAGTTTTGAATTGGAACGTTGGTCGGGCTTATTGAAATGACATTAAATAACAACAGTCTCGAAAAATTTTAAAGCTTAATTTTGGATATACATGGTAGTGTGTGGTTCTTTTTAATTTTTTTCAGGTGATTTCATGTAACTTAATACTACTTTAGGAACTTCAGAACAAAGGAAGTGGCTTAATGATCCTAAAGAAATTTCTTCTGATGGTTGCTTTTATATTATCAAATAAGATCCTATATTCAGTTTTGTGTGAGCAAGTTTTTCTTGTGTAGAAAGATGTAAAAGTATGAAATTTTGTAGATTGTATCTTAAACTTGTATCATAAGTTTCAACATCCAAACCTAAAAATTGTGACTTATGGTTAAAATGCCTTAGGCCTGAGGCTTCTCCTCGGAATTCCAGTTTTTCTTGCTCCTTCCAGACCTCAGGCAGTATTTGAGGTGAAATGCAAATGGAAAAAGCCTGGAGCTCAGTAGGAGACTGAGCTGAGGCCCAAGGGATAAAAAAGAGTAAAAATGTCTTTTACCTGAACTCAAACTAGATTAAACCAAAAAGTAAATTGTTTGATATTTACTAATTACTGGCTGGTCAATTTTTTTTCTAGGACTTCTGCTTTTTCTCAATTCTGTATTTTTTTGAGCTCATGATTTTGATCTTACAGATAAGTTAATGTTTTTCTGATAAGTTCTATTTTTGATCAACTTGAGGTTTTTTTTTTTTTTTTTTTTTTTACATTGCAATGAGGTTTCACCTGAGAAAAAAATACAAGGCCTTTACTATTGTGTTATGTGTTACACTTGTGTTACATGTTGTATGTCGGTATGTCTGTATGTGTGTATGTCCATATATCATGCAGTGATATGACAATTGATAGATATATGAGGAGTGCTCATGAAAATTTTTTTAAAAATGGATCCAAATATCTTTGATTCACTTGATTCAAATGGTTCAATTTAAATTGGGTAAACAGATAAAAGTAAAGACGTCTTTAAAACTAAGCTTATAAGTTTTTCTAGGTGTTCAAAAAAGGCCCTAATAAAATGTTGATGAAATGTCTATGAAATAATCTGCCTAAATTCAAAAATTTACAAGTATTGTTTCAAAATGTGAACTGAAGGAGGTTAACAGATGGAAAAGAGAAACTAGAAGGTTCTAGGTATGGATTTAATAGAGGGAAAATGTGTTTCTGGATAAGAGAGTCTATGTGATTAAGTAATTAAGAGGGTTTAAGTAAGTGTAAAAGAAGGTTTGTGTAAGTTGGTTATATGTGTAAGTTTTTGAGCAAGTAATCTTAAAGAAATTAAAAATTATACAACTATGGTTGAACAACAACAGTTATTTTTCAATGTTGTAATGTTATTTGTTTAAAAGCTAAACTTGGTTAATATAAAATCATCAATGTAATTGTGGTGCTATTTATGTATTCATATCTTCCAGTTATACAAGTCTATAAGGTAGAAGCTTCAAAAGAGCATTATATCAAGCTGGTGTTCTAAAGTTGTATGGTAATTTTAGGTTTAAAAAACAACGTGTTGGAGATTTATTTATATTATTTGTGTTCTATAACTGGACTTATTTCAATAAGATATGTAAAGTTCTATGTTACTTTTTACACTTAGATACAATTTAAATGTATTTTTAACTTCATGAGAGCCTAATCTGTGTGAAGGTTTTATTGTAAAACCCAAAAATACTTTGCTACTTTTCTACAAAAGGTTAAAAGTTTTCAGCCTTTCTTTAATTCATGTTTTAGTTGTGATATTATATTGTGTTAGCTAATATCCATGTGAACTTGAGCAACAATTTATGTAGGCTTTATGAAATGATATCTAAAAAAGCAAAGATCAGCTTCAGAACTACAGTACTTAATATTTATGAAGAACCCCACCTTACATGAGATAAGGCTCTATGTCCCATCTCACTACACGTGAAAGTGACTATGGAAGAAGTAGGCCAGATTTCAGTACATTTAAAGTTGTGTCCAAAAGTTGTTTTTTGTCATGATTACTAGGATCTCAAACAGGGGATTATAATGTATAACTCTGCCAAAATACAAGGTAGCTATTGCATTAACTAAATATGTTTTTTCTCTTTGATAATTTTATCTTGTAGTTTTCTTATAAATGGTCTAAAGATTGCCTGTTAATATTTTTCAGAGGTACTGTTTTAAGAACTCACAACCTTGGTTAATTTAAGATAATGAGTTATAATGAGTTATCACCTATAGGATAGAGAGATACACATTAAAGCCCAGTACTCTTAATATAAGGCTGTTGAAACTTATTTGCTGAATGTTTAAGATTAAGTTTTAAAATTAAAGTTAAATTAAAAGGGCCAAGAAAACCAATATTTGGCTCTTGCCCTCTGAGTCAGTCTGAATCCAGGGAACAGAGGACATCTCCAAAGAGCTTTGCAACTCTTGGCCACATAACCTCCCAATCAGGGAGGTTAATGAGACCACTGGAGGACAGAAAGCCAATCAGTGCATTTGCTATGAAGAGGAGGGTCATCAGCGAAGGGAGACATCCCTGATGCTTCCAAGGGAAGCCACATGGTCAAGCAAGGCCTGGACCTATCCTAGCGCAAATGGCACTAGCAGAACTGAGAAGCTGCTGTAAAGTTCCCCCAGGACTCCAAGGGAAACTCAGCTGACTGTTAACAATAGATAGAAACAAAAGTCAGTTTGACTTGCTTCACCTTAAACACTTAGCAAAGACAGTCAAAGCCAAAACACAGCTATTCCTGGGCATTTTAAATAATAATAATAGTTAAATGTAACTTCCAAAAATTAGTAAACTAGAGGCAGCAAAAGAGATTCTCAGACAAAAATGCCTGATAACTATCAAAAGGAACTGCCAGAGTAGTTTTTAGTTTGAGGCCTACAGATATTGCTAACCTACACAGGTAGGCTTAGTGTTTGCTTGTATGATTATACAGCCCTAAGTAACAGAATTAAATATTTCTCTATTAGACACAGGTCATACTAATAAAAGTATTTGGCAAGATCAGATGACATTAAATTATTAAATTGTATCTTAAGGGGAAGGACATCTGTAACCCTAAAAGTTAAAAGTTATGTTTACAGTCCTGGTAACTGGGGATGTTAAAGCCTGGTGAGGGAACTTATGTACAGTGACATGTTCCAGCTGCTGCAACACGTATTCAGTACTCATGGTTTTTGTTTCTCTCATAGAAGCACCCATCCCCAGATGACAACCTGTTTTTCCCCAACCAGACCTCAAATGGAACTGACTTCTAAAAGGGAACTCATGTCCCCCATGTCGTCATCCCTCATGCCGTTGTCCCCCGAGTCGTCCATCATCCCCCATGTCATCAAGCCCCCTCATGTTCAACACCCCTTTTCAGCTCTGAAGCAGCCAGAACAAGCCATTGCCCCTTCTCACCCCTTCTCCTTACAGCAATAAAGTTTCTAAAATTAGGGGAAATAAAGCCAGAAATGGTTATGCAGTGTAGATAGGTAAATCGAGTCAGGTTGGATCTAGGAGGCCAATTTTGAGTTTGGGAAGTTGAAGACTGTCCCCTGAGGATTACTGTTTACCAAGACGTACAGCCTGCCCAAATAGGCCCCCAACTGAGGAAACCATGATTGGTTCCCAGTTTCCAGACAAAGGGGGAATGAAAACCAGCCTCTATCTCAGAGCAAAGCCTGTCCAAGGAAGGGACATGCCTTTGTCCTTGGAAAAACCCACAGAGCACTCCTAGGCACATTCCCACACTGCTAAGTTGTTTATCTACAAATAACAGGCGAGATCTGCTGTGCCAGGTGTCCCTGACTTAGTCAGGCTAGGTGGGGATCCATAGCAGCCCCCTAGCAGCCACCAATCAGCATGAGACAGGGAAATACCTGGGATGCCAGACAACCCTCCCAGCAGTTTATGGTGGTTCATAACAAGTTGGGAAACCATGTAGTTCAGCACGTACACCCCTCTTGGCTTAAACCAATCAGTTCAAATGAAAACCACTTTTGTACTGACCAATCACCCCTCCCCAACTTGTTCCTGACAGTGAATGTGCTAATCATGTTTTAGAGTTGTTATTCGATTTTCCCCTGGTGTGTGATGATTTGCTATGATGTATGTGAAGTCCCTGCCCTCTCCAAAGAATGTATAAAACCCTGGGCTCGGGGCCTCTCAGCATTTAGGTTTTAGTTTAGGTTAAGATTTAGCATTAAGCCTATGACTCGGTTTTGTTTGAGTGCTAGGGCTAGGGTTAGGGCTAGTTTTCCAATTAGCATTAGGGTTAGGGCTAGTGTTAGGGTGAGGTTTAGACTTAGAATTAGGGTTTGATTGAGGTTAGGGTTAGGTATAGGTATAAGGCTAGGGCGAAAGTAGGAATGGGGTTTGGGCTAGATTAGGTCTAGGGTTTGTGTTATGGTAAGGGATATATTTATAACTAGCGTTAGTGCTGGGGTGAGAGTTAGGGTTAGGGTTACAGTTAGGGTTGGGTTTAGGACTAAATTTGCACTAGGATTAGCACTAGGGTTAGTGTTAGGGCTAGGCCTACGTTTAGTGCTAGGGATAGGGTTAGTATTAGTATGAGGTATGATGTTATAGCTAGATTTAGGGTGAGGTACAAAATAGGGTTAGAGCTAGGGTTAGGGTTAGGGTTAGTATGAAGGATAGGTTTAGGGCTAGGATGAGGGATAGGTTTAGGGCCAGGGTTAGGGTTCGGTTTTGTGTTAGGGTTAGGGTTAGAATTAGTGCTAGGGCTAATGTCAGGTCTAGGTTTATGGTTAGGGTTAGGTTTATGGCTAGTTCTAGTGTAAGGTTTAGGTTGAGAGTTAGGGTCAGGTTTAGAGATAGGGTTATTATTAGGGTCACTGTCATGATTAAGGTTTGAGAGAGATTAAGGTTTAGGATCAGGGCTTTTATTAGCATTAGGGTTAGTATTAAGGTTAGGGTAATGTTTATGTTTAGGTTTAGGTTTCGGTTAGGTTTAGGGTAATGGACAAAGTTAGGGTTAGAGATAGGGTTAGGGTTATCCTAAAATTAGCATTAGGTTTAGGGTTATGGTTAGGGTAATGGATAGGGCTAAAACCAGGGTTAGAGCTAGGATTATGGTTAGGATTAAGGCTAGGGTTAGGTTTAGGGTTAGGGCAAGTTTTAGTGTTAGAGTTAGGTTTAGGGTAATGGTTAGGGCCCTGGTTAGGGTTAGGATTAAAACAGGTGTAGGGCTCAGATTAGTGCTAGGTTTCGGGTGAGATTAGGGCTAGGATTAGTGCTATGACTAACATAAGAACTAGGTATGTGATTAGGGCTACTTTTAGGGTTAGGGTTATGGGTAAGTGTAGTTTTAGGTTTAGGTATAATTTTAGGGTGATCTGAGAGTTATAGTTAGTGTTAGGGTCAGAATCAGGGTCAAGGTAAGTTTTCGGGTTAGGGTAGGACTTGAATTAGGGCTAGAGTTAGGGCTAGGTGTGAGTTAGATTTTTGGTTTAGGTTAAGGGTTAGAGTTAGAGCTAAAGCTCGATTATTTTTAAGGCTAGGAATAGGTTAGGGCTAGTTTTAGGATTAGTGTTAGTGTTAGGGTTACATTTAGTGTGAGGCTTAGGTTTAGGGTTGGGGTTATATTTAGAGTTATGGTTAGATCTAGGGTTAGTGGTAGGGCTAGGTTTAGGGCTAAGGGTAGAGCACGTGTTAGGGTTATGGTAAGGGATAGGGTTAGAGCTAGGAATAGGGCTAGGGTGATATTTAGATTTAGAATTAGTGCTAGTGTTAGGATTAGGGTTAGGGATAAATTAGGGCTAGGATCAGGTCTAGGATTAGTGTAAGTGTTAAATCTAGGGTTAGAGTTAGGGATAGTTTTAGGGGAAGGGTTGGGCTTATATCTAGGTTCAGATATAGGGCGAAAGATAAAATTAGGGATAGGGCTAGAGTTAGGTTTGGGTTAGAATCAAGACTAGGTTTAGGGCTAGAATGAGGGCTAGCATTTGTGTTAGGGTGATGGCAAGAATTAGAGCTAGGGCTAATATCTGGTCAGGGTTATGATTATGGATATTTTTAGGGTAAGGTTTATGGCTAGGTCTATATTCAGAGTTAGGTTTAGGGTAAGGTTCAGGTTTAGACCTAGGGGTACTATAATGGTCAGGTCAGGTTTTGGGTTTGGATTAGGTTGAGTTTTAGAGTTAGCACTCAAATTAGCATTAGGGTTAGAGTTAGGGTTACTGTAAAGGATAGGGTTAGGTTTTGGCTTTAGGTTATGTTTAGGGTTCATGTTAGGTTTAGGTTAATGAATAGGGTTAGGGTTAGGCCTAGGGTTAGCATTAGACCTAACCCTAGACCAAACCCTAACCCTAATTCGAGTCCTATCCTTAACCTTAATACTAACCCGGACTATGACTCATATCCTAACACACACCCTAGCTCTAAACACCATTCTAACTTAAACCAAACAATTACAGTAACCCTATCCATAATTTGAGTCCTAACCTTAACCTTAAAACTAACCCTGACCCTTACTACTAACCTAACACTAGCTCTAAATATCACCCTAGCCTTAAACCTAATCCTAACACTAGAGGTCTAACCCCTAACCATAACCCTAAAACTAACTCTAATTGTAACCCTAGATCTTACATTAGCTGTTACTCTAACCCTACCCCTAATCCTAATACAAATCTAGCCCTAATCTGAGCTCTAAACCTAGCTTTAACCTTAAACCTAGCTCTAACACTTTCCCTTACCCTAAGCCAAACCCTAACACTATTTCTAATCCTAACCCTAACCCTAATCCTTAGCCTAACCCAAACCTTGATCCTTTTAATAGTCCTAACTCTAGCCCTCATTCTAGCTCTAACCATAACCCAAACCCTAACCCTGACCCTTACTCTGACCCTAACACTAATTGTAGGCCTGAACCTAACCCTAAACCAAACTCTAACACTAGCCCTAGACCTAAACCTAAACCTAAATCTAGCCATAACTCTAGCCCTAGACATAAGGAAAAACCTAGCCCAGGCCCTAATAATAACCCTTAGCCTAAGGCAAACACTAACTCTTCCCTTAGACCTAACCCTAGTCCTTATTCTGGCTTTAATTCTAACCATAATCCTAATATGAACACTGATCCTGACATTAACCCTAGCTCTAAACATCACACTAACTCTGAAAATATACCTAACCCAAACATTAACCCTAAACTAGCCCTAATGATAACAAGATTTTAATTTAGCCATAGTGCTAACCTATTGCAAAACCTAGCCCTAATCCAATCCCTACCCTATCTTTAACCCTAAAGCTAACCCTAATGCTAAACATAACCCTAACCCTAATCCTAAGCCTAAACTTAGATCCAATCCTAAGCATAAACCTAGCCCTAACTCTAGCTCTAACCCTATCCATTACCCATAAATAACCCTAACCCTTATGCTAACCCTACATCAAACCCTAATCCTATGCCCATCCCTAACCCATATCCATTACCCTACATAGAACTTGAACCCTAAACCTAAAACTATCCTTAACCTATCACTAAACCTAATGCTAATTCGAGCCCTAAACATAAACCATAACCTAACCTAAACCCTAACCCTAATCCTAATGATACCCCTGGCTCTAAACCTGACCCTAATTAAACCTAACCCTTAGAATAGACCTAGATATAAACCTAACCCTAAACTATCCCTAACTGTAACCCTAGACCTGACATTAGCCCTAGACCTAATACTAGCCCTAAACCTAATACAAACACTAGCCCTCATCCTAGCCCTAAACCCTAGCCTTAATCATAACCTTAACCCTAACCCTGGCCCTAACCCTAATACTAACCCTCGAGAAGCCCTCAATCTTGCTATAACCCATTCCTTCAAACTAAACGTAACCCTAACTCGAACCCTAAACCTAGGCCTAAATCTAACACTAACCCTAGCCCCAATTTAGCTCTATCCCTAACCATAACCCTAAACCTAGTCCTAAGAAAGAACTCTAACTCTCACACTAGACCTATCACTACTTCTAACACTATTCCTTACTATAAACATAACCCAAGCCCTAACCGTTGTCCTAACCCTTGCCCTATCCTTAGCCATAGCACCAACCTTAGGTCAACACCTATTTCTAAATCTAAACCTAATCTGAAGCCTAAGCCTAACCAAAACACTAGCCCTAAGCCTAACACTAATTCTAAAACTAGCCCTAGCCCAAAACAAACTGAGCCTAAGCTCTAACACTAATCATTAAAATAAACGAATCCCTAGCCATATACACCTACCCCAACCCTAGACCTAATTCGAGTTTTAAGCCGAACTCTAAAACTAACTCTGACCCTGACTCTGACACTAATATTAACCCTAGCTCTAAACATCACCCTGACCTTAAACCTAACCCTAACACTCAACCTAGCCCTAACCTTAACCCTAAAATTAGCCCTAAATATAACTCTAGTACTTACATTAGCCATAACCCTAACCATAGCACTAACATAACCTGAAACCTAGCCATAATCTGAGCCCTATCCTGAGCTTTAAACCGAACCCAAGCCCTAATCATAACCATAACCCTAGCCCCAACCCTACCTTAACCCTATCCATTACCATAAACATAACCCTAACCCTAATGCTAACCCTAGGTCTAACCTAAAGCTTTCTCTAATACTATTTCTATCCATAACCCTAAACCTAACCTGGGCCCTAATACTAACCCTATAATTACTCTAACCCTAACCCTAATGCTAATTCAATCCCTAACTTTAGACATTAACCTATCCCAAACCTTAACCCAGACCTTGTCCATAAAAATACCCTAGCCATAAACATGACCCTACCCCAAAACCTAACCCTTACACTAGATGTAGCCATAATCCTAAACATAAAAGTAACTTTAAACGTAATTCTAGACCTGAAATTAGCCATACCCGAAATCCTAGCCCTAACCCTAAAACAAACACTAGCCCTTATTCCAGCACTATTCCTAGTCTTAATCATAACCCTAACTGTAACAAAAGCTCTAACCCTAATTCTAAATATCACCCTACCTCTATACCTAGCTATAACATTATCCCTTAACCTAAACCTAATACTAACACAGACCCTGCTCTATATTTAAGCTGAACACTAACCATAGCCCTAACCCTAGCCCTAATTTATCCATTTTCCTAACCCAAGCCCTAAGACTAACTCTAACTCACACTAGCCCTATCCCTAGTTCTAACCCTATTTCATACCATAAGCTATCCCTAGCCCTAACCCTTGCCCTATCCTCAGTCCTAACCCTAAACCTAGATATAACCCTAAATCTAAATCTAACCCTAAACCTAAGCTTAAGCTTAACACTAACACTAACCCTAACCCTAACCCTAACGCTAATCATAAAATAAGCACTAACCCTAACCCAGCAGTAAAACCAAACCAAGCAATAGCCCGAACCCTAAACCATAACGTAAACTACAGTAACACTCATCTAGACCTAACCCTAGCCCTAAATTCAACTCCTAACCCTAACCTTAAAAGTAACCCTGACACAGACGCGTATAAAAGTGCTCACCCTAGTTCTAGACCCCATCCCAAACTTAAAACAAAACCTACCAGTAACCCTAACCATAATTCGAGTCCTAACCTTAACTCTGACCCTCATCATATCCTAACACTAACCCTAGCTCTAAATGTCACTCTAACCTTAAACCTAACCCTAACACTAGACCTACCCTTAACCCTAACCCTAAAACTAACCCTAAAGGTAACCCTAGTTCTAACATTAGCCATTGCCCTAACCCTACAACAAAAACTTGCCATAATTAAAGCTCTAAATCTAGCTTTAACCCTAATCCTAACCCTAACCATAGCTCTATCCCTATCCTTTACCCTAAGCAAAAGTCTAACCCTAATGGTAACCCTAGAACTATTCCTAATTATTAGGCTAACAAAAATCTGAACCCTTTTAATAGTCGTGACTAGCCCTCATTTCAGCTCTAATATTATCCCACACCCTAACACTAACCCTGACCCTTATTCTGACACAAACAATACCCTAGGTCTAAACCTGAACCTAAGCATAGAGAAAACCCGAACACTCGCCCTACCGGTAACCTTATAATTAAACCTAACCCTAACCCTAGTACAAAGACTAACTCTAACTCTCACACTAGCCCTATCCCTAGTTCTAAACCTATTCCTTACCATAACCCAAAACCTAGCCCTAAACCTAGCACTAATGCTTGCCCTATCCTTAGTCCTTGCCCTAACCCTATTTCTAACCCTAACTCTAAATCTAACCCTAAACCTAAGCCTAAGTCTAACACTAACACTAGCCCTACCTCTAATGTTAATCATAGAACTAGCCCTAACCCTAACCCCAGAAGGAAAATAAAACTGAGCAATGGCCCTAACCCTAAACCTTAACTTAAACCACTCTAGAACTACATCTAGACCTAACCGTAGCTCTAAATCCAACTCCTAACCCAAACCTCAAATCTAATCCTGAAACATACTCATATCCTAATGCTCACCCCAGTTCTAGAATCTATCCTAACCTTAAACAAAAACCTAACAGTAACCCTATCCCTAATTTGAGTCCTAACCCTAACCCTGACCCTGACTCATATCCTAACACTAACCCTAGTTCCAAATATCACCCTAATCTTAAATCTAACCCTAACACTAGACTTACCCCTAACCCTAACCCTAAAACTAACCCTAATTGTAACCCTAGTTCTAACATTAGCCAATGCCCTAATCCTAGCCCTAAACCTACAACAAAAACAAGCCCTAATATAAGCTCTAAACCTAGCTTTAACCCTAACCTTCACTCTAATCTTGACCCTAATCCTAGCTCTAAACTTATCCCTTACCCTAAGCAAAACCCTAAGTTTATGGTAACCCTAGACCTATCCTTAATCCTTAGGCTAACCAAAATCCTAACCCTATTAATAGTTCTGACCCTAGCCATCATTTTAGCTATAATCCTATCCAAAACTCTAATGATAACCCTGACCCTTATTCTGATCCTAATGCTATACTTAGGTCTAAACCTGACCCTAAGCCCAGACCAAACTCTAACACTGGCACTACCGATAAACTTATTCCTAAACCTAACTCTACCACTAGCCTTAGACCTAAATCTAATTCTAAATCTAGCCTTCACTCCAGCCCTAGGCCTAAACAAAAACCTAGTCCTAGCCCTAACAATAACCCTAACCCAAACACTACCCCTACCCCTAGACCTAAACCTAGTCCTAATTCTGGATATAACCCTAACACTAACTCTAACCTGAACACTGACCAGCCTTTGACAGTAAACCTACCTCTAAACCTGACCCTAACAAAAATAGAAACCTAACACTAGACCTAGCCATAACCCTAACCCTAAAACTAGCCCTACTCACATCCCTAGTTTTTACATTACCCATAGCCCTAACCCTATGCCTAAACCTAACACAAAACCTATAGCTAATCCTAGGCCTTAACGTAGCCCTAAGCATAACGCTAACCCTAGCCCTAATCCTAAATTAACCCTAGCCTTAGTCCCAACCTTAGCTCAAAGCCTAACACTTACATAAATATAAACCTAGAAATATCCGTAAATCTAACCCTAACCCTAGCCCTAATCCTAACCTTAACCCTAGCCCTAACCCTGGCTCTAAACCTACAAAATACACTAAATATAACCTTAAACCTATTGGTAACCCTAGCCTTAACCCTAACCAACCCTAACCTTACCAGAAAACTAAACCTAGACATAACCCTAAACCTAACACTCGCTATAACCCTAATCCTAGCTCAATCCTAACCCTTACCATAAACTTAAACATAACCTTAGCCCTAACCTTAACCCTAAACTTAAATCTAACCCTAACCCTAACCCTAAACTTAAATCTAATCGTATCCATTACACTAAACCTAACCCTAATGATAATCCTAGCCCTAACCCTAACTCTAACCCTAAAACTACCATAATTCTATCCCAAAGCTGAAGCATTCAAAAACATAGTTATCCAAAAGTACTGTTGGAGACAACAGGGAAATATACATGTACTGAACTACCTCCCCAAAATATTTGGTCAGATTTCTTTGATACTGCACAAGATTTATCGGTTAGCTTTCCCCACTAGGCTCCCTTAGTTTGGGGCTTCTATGATCAAAGGTTCTATAAAGAGGCTAGGGTGAGCTGTAGGGTTAGGATTAAGGATAGATATAGTGTTAGGTTTACAGTAGTTTTGTTCAAATTTCTTTGATAATAGGCAGGATTTATCTTTTACCCAGCCTTACTATGTTCCCCAGGTTTGGGCCTTCTAGGTTCACTGGTTTGCTATCAGTATTTCAGTTTTTATTTTAAGGTTTCACTTTATTTTGACCTATATGGGTAAATGGAAATGGAGCTGGAAATCAAACAGGGTTTTTGCTAGCTGCTTGAAACTTCACACACTCAATCAGTTCTCTGTGAGGACATTCTGGTTTTATCCTTGTGAAAGTATCCCAAAGATGAGGCATGCAAAAACAACACTATGCGAAGGCATTTTAGGAGATGACAGGTAAAAAATGCATGTACTGAACTAGCTCCCCCAATCAGTTGGTCAGATTTCTTTCATACTGGGCAGGGTTCATATGTTAGCTTTCCCCAATAGGCTCCTCATCTTTGAGACTTCTATGATCAAAGGTTCTATAAACAGGTTAGGTTAGAGTTAGGTCTAATGTTAGAGATTTTCTTGTTCAAATTTCTTTGATACTGGGCAGGATACATTTTTACCCAGCCTTAATATGTCCCCGCGATTTTGGCCTCCTCAGTTCAATTCTTTGCTGACAGGAACAATTTGTATTTTACGGATTCACTTCATTTTGACCTACATGGGAAAATGGACATGGAGCTGGAAATCAAACAGGGTTGGTGCGAACTGCTTAACACTTCACACACTCAATCTGTTCTCTGTGGGCACTCCCGGGTTTGTTCCTTGTGTGATGAGTAATAAGCTGAAGCATGCAATACGAATTTATCTGAGAACACTTTAGGAGAAAACAGGGAAATATGCATGTACTGAAATAGCTCACCCAATTATTTTGTCAGATTTCTTTGAAACTCCCCATGATTCATCTGTAAGCTTGCCCCACTAGGCTCCCCAATTTCGAAAATTCTATGATCAAAGTTTCTCTAAAAAAGATTAGGTTTTGGGTTTGACTTAGTGTTAGGACTAGGTTTAGAACAGGTGTTAGGGTTAGAGTTAGTTTTTTTTTTTATGATACTGGGAAGGATTCACCTTTTTCCTATTTTGACTATACTCCAAATGTTTGGGCCTCCTATGTAAAAGGGGTTTCTCTCAGGAACAGTTTCAGTTTTTATGTTTCTCTTCTTTTTGCCCTATAGGGGTGAATGGAAATGAAGCTGGAAATCAAACAGGGTTTGCACTAGCTACTTGAAACTTCACACACTTAATCAGTTCTCAGTGAATATTCTCTGGTTTGTTTCCTGTGAAGTATCCCTAAGCTGAAGTAGAAAAAAACAGCTTTACCTCTGAGTGCTTTCGGAGCAAGCAAAATACACATGTACTGAAAGAGCTTTGAATTTTTTTTGGTCAGATTACTTTGATATTGTACAGGATTCATCTTTGACCAACCTTAGTAGGCTTTCCAAGTTTGGGCCTTCAAGGTTCAATGGTTTAGTGTCAGGAACAGTTTGAATTTTTAGTTTTCCCTACATTATGGCCTATATGTGTGAATGGAAATGGAGCTGGTAATCAAACAGGATTGGTGCTAGCTGCATGAAACTTCACACACTCAATCACTTCACTGTGGGCATGCTCTGGTTTGTTTCTTGTGAAAGTACCTAAAGCTGAAGCATGAAAAAACAATTTATCAAAGAGCACATTAGGAGAAAACAAGGGAAATAGGCATGTACTGAAACACCTTCCCCAAATATTGGTCAGAATTTTTGATACTGGGCAGGATTCATCTGTTACCTTGCCCTAGTAGGCACCCCAAATTTGGAACTTTTATGATCAAGCTCTATAAACAGGAAAGGCTTAGTTTTGGGATTAGGGTTAGTGCTAGGTTTAGAACTAATGTTTTGGTTAGAGTTACTTTTGTTTAAATTTCTGTGATACTGGTCAGGATTCATCTTCTACTTAGTATTACCATGTTTCCAGGTTGGGCTTTTTCAGTTCAAGATTCGCTGTCAGGAACAGTTTGTGTTTTCCGGTTTCAGTTCATCTTGACTTCTATGTGTTAGAGTTAGGGTTAGGGCTATGGGTGGGTTTTATTTTAGGGCTATGCTCGGGCTAAGGTTACGGCTAGATTTTGAATTAGTGTTAGGGTTAGGGCTAGTGTTAGGGTGAGGTGTAGGCTTAGGGTTAGAGTTAGATTTAGAGTTAGAGTTAGATCCAAGTTTAGGGTTAGGTCTAGGGTTAGTGTTATGGTAAGGTAAAGGGTTAGAACATGGGAAATGGCTAGGACGAGAGTTAGATATAGATTTAGGACTAGGCCTAGGCTTATGGTTAGGGTTAAAGCTAAAATAGGGCTAGGATTAGGGCTAAGGTTAGTGTTATGGATAGGCCTAGGTGTAGGGCTAGCTTTAGGATTAGACTTGGAGTTAAGATTAAGTTTATGGGAATGGGTGGGATTCTAGCTAGCTTTAGGGCTAGAGTGAGGGTTAAATTTAGGATTAGGGCTAGGGATAGTGTTTAGGTTAGAATTAAAGCTAGTATTATGGCTACTTTTTTTTTTCTTTTTTTTTAGGTTAAGGGCTAGGACTAGGCTAGGGCTAATGCCAAGTCTAGAGTTATGATTAAGGATAATATTAGGGTTAGGTTATTGGTAGGTCTAGTGTCAGAGCTATGTTTAGGGTAAGGGTCAGGTTTAGAGTTAAGGGTATTATTAGGGTTAGGGTTAGGGTTAGCATTTGTTTTTGGCCAAAGTTTAGTTTAGGGGTTGAATTAGTGTTAGGTTTAGCCTTAGGTTTAGGGTAATGGATAGGGTTAGGTTTAGGTTTCAGTTAAGGTTTAGGGTAATGGATGGGTTAGGTTTAGCAATAGGGTTAAGGTTAGCATTACCGGTAGGGTTATGTTTAGTAAAATGGATAGATTTAGAACTAGGGTTAGGGCTAGGTTATAGTTTGGATTAAGTCTAAAATTAGAGTTAGGTTTAGGGATAGGGCTAGGGTTTGGTTTACTGTAAGTGTTAGGTTTAGGGCTCGGGCTATATTTAGGTTAGGGTAATGGTTAGTGTTTGAGCTAGGGTAATGTCTAGGGTGAGGATTAGGTTTACGTTCAGGTCTAGGGATATGTTTATGGTTAGGGTTTGGTTTAGGGTTTGGATTATGGCTACAGTTTTCATTACAGTTAGGGTTAGTTTTAGGGTAATGGATAATGTTAGATTTAGGGTTAGGGTTAGGGTTAGGGTTAGGTTATGATTTAAGGCTAGTCTTAGGATTAGGTTTAGTGTAAGGCTTAATGTTTCTGCTAGGAATAGGGCTATTGTGAGGTTTAGGTTTATGGTTAGGTCTTGGGATATGTTTATGATTAGGGTTAGGTTTAGTGTTAGAGATAGGGTTATAATTAGGGTTAGGGTTAGAGTAA
The DNA here is from genome assembly GCF_021218885.2 of Marmota monax. Classification (NCBI taxonomy): domain Eukaryota; kingdom Metazoa; phylum Chordata; class Mammalia; order Rodentia; family Sciuridae; genus Marmota; species Marmota monax. The sequence continues at coordinate 341,611 of NW_026692099.1, forward strand.
TTGACAGGGTTAGAACTAAAGTTTGAACTAGGTTTAAGGTTAGGATAAGAGCTAGGTTTATGGTTATGGCTTAGTATAGGGCTAGGTTTTGTTTAGCGTAAGGGTTTGGCTTTGAGCTAGGGTTAGATCTAAGGCAAGTGTTAGTATTAGGGCTAGGGTTAGGGTTAGGGTTATGCTTAGAGCTAATTTTGGGACTAGGATTATGGCTAGGTTTTGTGTTAGGTTTAGGGCTAGGGTTAGGACTATGGTTAGGGTTAGGGCTAGTGTTAGGGTTAAGATTAGGGTTAAAATAGTGTTAGGGCTAGGGTTATATTTACGGCTAGTATTAGGGTTAGGGTTATGGCTAGGTCTAGTATTAGGACTAGGTTTTGGGTTAAGGTCAGGTTTAGAGATAGGTTAATGTTAGGGTCAGGGTCAGTTTTCTGGATAGGATAAGGGTTAGGGTTAGAGCCAGAATTAGGACTAGTGTTAGGTCTAGTGGTAGGGTAAATGTTTAGTTTAGGTTGAGGGTTATTGTTAGGCTAGAGTTAGGATTTTGTTTAGGTCTAGGGCTAGAATTATAGCTGTATTTAGGATTAGTTTTGGGTCTAGATCTAGTGTTATGGTCTGGTCTAGGAATAGGCTTACCGGTAGGGTTAGTGTAAGGGTTTGGTTTAGGGTTAGAGTCATGTTTAGACCTAGGGTTACAGTTAGGATCAGAAGAAGCATCAAGGTTAGGGTTAGAACTAGAATGAGGGATAGGGTTAGGACTAGTAATACTGTTAGTGTTCAAGTTAGGCTAAGGATTAGGGTTAGGGCTAGGGTTAGCATTTGGTTTAGGGTGTTTTCTAGGGTAAGGGATAAGGTTAGAGCTAGGGATAGGCCTTGGTTTAGGTTTAGGGTTATGTCTAGTTAGGGTAAAGATTAGGGTATAAGCTAGGGTTAGGATTAGAATTAGGGGTAGAATTTGTGTTAGGGTTAGGGCTATTGTTATGACAACGACTAATGTATGAATTAGGGTTAAGATTCGGGCTAGTTTTAGGGTTAGAGTTAAGGAAGGTCTGTTGTTAGGGTTAATTTAAGATTAGGGTGATGTTTAGAGCTAGGATTAGTGTTAGGATCAGGGTCAGGGTTATTTTTAGCATTAGTGTTAGGGCTAGGTGTAGCTTTATGGTTTGGTTTAGGTGAAGGGTTAGCGTTAGGGATATGGCTTGATTTTCTTTTGAGGCTAGTGCTAGGGGTAACTCAAGTTTTAGGATTAGCATTATTGTTAGGGCTATTGCTAGGGTTAATGTTAGGGTGAAGTGTAAGGTTTAGGTTTAGGGTTTACGTCAGGTTTAGGGCTAGGTGTATTATTAAAGTGAAGGTCTAAGTTAGAGTTTGGAATAGGTTCAGGATTAAAGTTAAGGATTGAATTAGCATTAGGGTAAGGGTTAGTGTAATGATAGGCTTAGAAATAGTGTTCATGTTTGGTTTAGGGAAATGGATAGGGATAGGATTAGAGATAGGGTTAGGTTTAGGCCTAGGGTAAGCATTAGGGTTAGGGTTATTGTTATGGTAATGTATAGGGTAGGGCTAGGGTTATGGTTATGATCAGGGCTAGGGCTAGGGTTAGGGTTAGGGTTAGAGTTAAAGCTCAGGTTAGGGCTCGGATTAGGGCTAGGATTTGGGTTAACTTATTGATAGGGTTAGGATTACGCCTAATGTAAGTACAAGGGTTATGATTAGGGCTAATTTTAGGGTTAAGTTTAGGGCTAAATTTAGTGTTAGGGTTAGTGTTAGGATTAGGGTGATGTTTAGAGCTAGGATTAATGTTAGTGTCAGAGTCAGTGTCAGAGTTAGTTTTAGAGTTCGGCTTAAAACTCGAATTAGGGCTAGGGTTAGGGGTAGGTGTACGGTTAGGGTTTGGTTTAGTTTACGGGTTAGGAACAGAGCTGATGGCTCAGTTTTGTTTTAGGTCTAGGGCTAGGATTAGGGCTGGTTTTAGGATTAGTGTTAGGGTTAGGGCTAGTGTTAGGGTTAGGCTTAGGCTCAGTTTAGGGTTAGATTTAGAGATAGATTGTGATCTAAGGTTAGTGCTTTGGCTATGGATAGGGCACGGGTTAGGACTAAGTTTAGAGCTAGGTTTAGGGTTATATTAAAGGATAGGTTTAGAACTAGTGATAGGACTAGTGTGAGACTTATTTATTCTTAGATCTACGGTTAGGGTTAGGTTTAAAGATGGGGTGGAATTAGGGCTAAGATTAGGGCTAGGGTTAGTATTGGGGTTAGACCTAGGGTTAGGTTTAGGGTTAAAATTAATTTAGGTTTCGGGTTGGGATAAGGGGTGGGATTTTTGTTAGGATTAGGGCTGGGATTCAGGCTAGGGATAATATCAGGTGTGGGGTTACAATTGAGGACAGGACAGTTTTAGGATTAGGTTTATGGCTAGGTCTAGTGTAAGGTTAGGTTTAGGGCTAAGGGTCACGTTTAGAGCTGGGGAAATTATTAGGGTCACGTTCAGGTTAGAGTTTGGTTGAGGTTAGTGTTTAGCATTAGGGCTCAAATGAGCATTAGGCAGGGTTAGGCTAATGATATGTTTTTGTATAGGGTTCAGGTTAAGTTTACGATAATTGATAGGGTTAGGTTTAGAGATAGTGTTTGTGTTAGGCCTAGGGTTAGCATTAGGGTAAGGGTAATGGTTAGGATAATGGATAGGTTTAGAGCTAAGTTTAGGGCTAGGGTTATGGTTAGGAATAGGTCTTGAGTTAGGGTTAGGGTTAGGGTTAGAACTAGGGTTAGTGTTAGGGTTATGTTTAGCATAAGGGTTAGGTTTTGAGATAGGGTTAGGGCTAGGGCGAGGGTTAGGTTTAGAGTTAGGTGTAGGGATAATATTAGAGTATGATTAGGGTTAGGGTTAGAGTAATGGATATGGTTAGATGTAGGCATAGGGTTATAGTTAGTGTTACATTGAGGTTTAGGTTTAGGTTTAGGTTTATGGTAAGGGTTAAGGTTTGAGCTAGTGTTAGGTCTATGGTGAGTGTGAGGTTTAGGGTTAGGTCTAGTGTTAGTTTCCTGGTTAGGTTTTGGGTTAGGGTTAGGCCTAGGGTTATCAATAGTTTTAGGGTTAGTTTTAGGGTAATGGGTAGGTTTAGAGGTAGGTGTAGTGCTAGGATTAAGTTTAGGATTAGGGCTAGTGTTAGAGGTATATTTAGGGATAGGTGTAGGTTTATGTTCAGGATAAGGGTTAGGCTTTGAACTATGGTTAGGACTAATCAAGTGTTAGGTTAGATTTAGAGTTAGGGTTATGCTTAGGCCTAGGTTTAACTCTAGGTTTTGTGTTAGGTGTAGGCCTAGGGTTAGGGCTCTGGGTAATGTAAGAGCTAGGGTTATGATTAGGGCTCATTTTAGGGTTAGGATTTTGGCTCGGTCTTGCATTAGATTTAGAGTTTTAGGGTCAGGTTTAGAGGTAGGTTTACTCTTAAAGGCAGGGTCAGTGTTTGGGTTAGAATTAGTTAGGGTTATAGCCAGAATTAGAACTAGGCTTAGGTCTAGGGTTAGGGTTAGTGTTTGTGTTAGGTTAAGGGTTACTTTAAGGGCTAGGGATAGGTTTTTGTTTAGGTCTAGGGATAGAGTTAAGGCTTGATTTAGGATTTGGTTTATTTCTAGGTTTAGTGTTAGAGTTTGGTCTAAGGTTAGGGCCAGGTTTAGACCTCGGATTACTGTTAGGGTGAAAAAAAATGGTCAGGGTTAACATTAGGGATTGGAATAGGGTTAGAGGTGGAGTGAGGGTAGGGTTATGACTATTATTAGGGTTAGGGTTTTGGTTAGATTAAGGATTAGGGATATGTCTAGGGTTACCATTAGGTTTAGGGTTTCACTTTGGGTAAGGGATAGGCTTAGAGCTAGGGTTAGGGCTAGAGTTAGGGTTAGGGTTAAATCTAGGTTTAGGGCTCAGATTAGGGCTATTTTGTGTCTTAGGGTTAGGGCTAATGTTGTGTCAATGGATAATATAAGAACTAGGGTTACAATTAGATTTAGGGTTAGGTGTAGCTGGAGTGTTAGGGTTAGGTTTAATGTTAGGGTGATATTTATAGCTAGGTTAGTATTAGGATATGATTCAGTGATAGTGTTAGTTTTAGAGTTAAGGTTAGGACTCAAATAAGGGCTAGGATTACTGTTAGGGTTCAGTTTAAGGTTAGGGTGGTCTTTAGGGCTAGAGTGACTGTTAGAATATGAGTCAGCATCAAGGTTAGTTTTAAGGTTAGGGTTATGACTCGAATTAAGGCTAGGGTTACTGTTAGGGTTCGGTTTAAGTTTAGGGTGGTGTTTAGACCTAGGGTGAGTGTTAGGAGATGATTCGGGGTCAGGGTTAGTTTAAGTTTATGGTAAGGACTAGAATTAGGGCTTGGGTTAGGTCTAGGTGTAGTATTAGGGTTTGGATTATGTTAAGGTTTAAGGTTACGAGTATTGCTGTTAGTTTTTTAGAAAGAGAGAGAGGGAAAGAGAGAGAGAGAGAGAGAGAGAGAGAGAGAGAGAAAGAGAGAGAGAGTTTTTTAATATTTTTATTTTTTTTTTAGTTTTTGGTTGACACAACATCTTTTTTTTAATTATATGTTTATTGTTGCTGAGGATCAAACCCAGCACCCCGCGCATGCCAGATGAATGTGCTACCTCTTGAGCCACATCCTCAGCCTCTGTTGCTCAGTATTTTTTGAGTCCTAGGTTATATGATTATCATTAGGGTCAGAACTTGTGTTTGTGTTAGGCTTAGGCTGAGGGTTATGCTAAGACTTGGAGTTAGGGTTAGATCTAGGGTTAGGGCTAGGTCTAATGATAGGGTAAGGGTTAGGGCTAGGTTTAGGGTTATGGTAAATGGCAGTGATAGAAGTAGGGATAAGGCTAGGGCGGGAGTAGGAGTTATTCTTAGGGCTAGGGTTATGGTTAGTGTTAGGGATAGAGCTAAATCAGGGCAAGGATTAGAACTAGGGTTAGTGTTCAGGTTACTCTTTGCATTAGGACTAGGTTTAGGGTTTAGGGTAAGGGATGTGTTATATCTAGGATTGGAGGTAGAGTGAGGGTTAGAATTAGGATTAGGGCTAGGTTTAGGCTTACAGTTATTATTGAGGCTAAGTTTAGGGCTAGGATGAGGGCTAGGGTTTGTTGTAGGGTTAAGTCTAGAATTAGGGCTAGGGATAATGTCAGGAGTTACATTTAGGAGTATATTTGAAATTAGGTCTATGTCTTAGTCTACTGTAAGTGTTAAGTTTAGGGTAAAGGTCAGGTTTAGGTCTAGGGGTATTTTTAAGTTCAGGGTCATGGTTATGGTTTTATTAGGTTAAGATTTAGGGGTAGGGCTCAAATGAGCATTATGATTAGGGTTAGGTTTAGGCTAGTGAATATGGTTAGGTTTAGGGTTCAGGGTAGGTTTAGGGTAATGGAGAGATTTAGGGTTTGTGATAGGGTTAGGGTTAGGCCTAGGGTTAGCATTAGGAACAGGGTTATCATAAGGGTAATGTATAGGGTTAGGGTTAGGGTTAGGGTTAGGGTTAGAACTAGGGTTAGTTTTATTGTTAGAGATAAGGATAGGGTTATGTTTAGGCCAAAGATTAGGCTTTGAGCTATGCTTAGGTCTAAGGTGAGGGTTAGGCTTAGGGTTAGGGCTAGGTTTAGGGTTAGGGTTATGAATAGGATAGGTTTAGGCCTTGGATTAGGGCCAGGTTTTGTGTTAGGGTTAGGTCTAGTTTTAGTGCTAAGGGTAATGTAAGATCTAGGGTTCTCATTAGGGATAGTTTTTTGGGTTAGTGTTATGGCTAGCTCTAGTGTTAGGTTTAGATTTTGGTTTAGAGTCAGTTTTAGAGCTAGGTTTAGTGTTAGTGTCAGGGTCAGTGTTCTGATTAGAGTTAGTGTGAAAGCCAGAATCAGGAGTAGCATTAGGTCTAGGGGTAGTGTTATTGTTTGGTTTAAGTTAAGTGTTATTGTTAGGGCTAGGACTAAGTTTTTGTTTAGGTCTAAGGCTAGGATTATCAGTAGATTTAGGATTAGGTTTAGGTCTAGGGGTAGTGTTAAGGTTATGTTTAGGTACAATTTACTGTAGGGCTAGATTCAGGGTTCATTTTAGGGTTAGGGCCAGGTTTAGACCTATAATTAGTGTTATGGTCAGAATAAGGGTGAAGATTAGGGTTAGGTTTTGGGTTAGGTTTAGAGATAGAATTTGGACTATTAATAGGGTTAGTGTTTGATTTAGGCTAAGGGCTACTATTAGGACTAGCATTAGCATTATGGATAGGATTTGGCTTAGGATAAGTGATAGGGTTACAGCTAGGCTTAGAGCTAGTGTTAGGGTGAGGTTGAGGGCTAGTGCTGGTTTTAGGGTTAAATCAAGTTTTAGGGCTCAGATTAGGGCTATTTTTGTTTTGGGGTTAGGGCTGGCATTAGGACTATAGCTAATGTAAGAACTAGGGTTATTATTAGGGTTAGTTTTAGGGTTAGGTTTTGGGCTAGGAATGGTGTTAACATTTGCTTTATGGTTAGGGTGATATAGAGCTAGGGTTAGTGTTTGGATATGAGTCATTGAAAGGGGTAGTTTTAGTTCTAGGACACAAATTTGAGCTAGGTTTATGGCTAGTTGTAGGGTTAGGGTTTGGTTTAGGTTGTGTTTAGGGTTAGGGTAATGGCTCCGTTTTGTGTTAGGGCTAGGGCTATGGTTAGGTTTAGTTTTATGATTAGTGATAGTGTTCAGCTAGTGGTAGGGTGAGGTTTAGGCTTAAGGTTAGGGTTAGATTTATTGTTATGGTTTGATTTAAGGTTAGGGCTAAGGTTAGGGCTTGTGTTAGGGTTATGGTAATGGACAGGTTTAGAAACAAAAATAGGGCTAGGTTGAGAGTTAGAGGTATTCTTAGGGCTAGAGTTAGCGATTTTCTTAGGGTTCAGGATAATTAGGGCTAGATTAGTGCTAATGTTAGGGTTAGACACATGGTTAGGGCTAGAATTAGTGTTAGTGTTAGTGTTAGGGTTATGGTTAGTTTTAAGGGAAAGGATGAGGTTATGGCTAGGTTCAGGGCTAGGGAGAGGGTTAGAATTAGGTATAGGAATAGGGTGAGTGTTCAGGTTAGGATTAAGGCTAAAATTAGTGCTAGGATGAGGGCTAGGGTTTATGTTAGGGATAGAGCTAGGATTAGGGCTAGGGCTAATGTCAGGTCTAAGGTTATGGTTAGGAACAGTGTTAACTGTAGGTTTATGGCTAGGTCTAGTGGAAAGTTAGGTTTAGGGTAAAGGTCAGGTTTAGAGCTAGGTTTGGACTCGAATTAGGGCTATCGTTAGGGCTAGGTGTAGCATTAGGTTTTGGTTTAGGTTAAGCTTTAAAGTTAAGGCTATTGCTCGGTTTTGTTTTAGAGCTAGGTCTATGGTTAGGGCTAGTTTTAAGATTAGCATTAGGTTTAGGACTAGTGTTAGGATTAGGTTTAGTCTTAGGTTTAGATTTAGATCTAGAGTTAGGATTAGAACTAGGGTTAGGTTTAAGGCTAAGGATATGGGTAGCGTTAGTTCTAGGTTTATAGCTAGGATTAGGGTTATGATAAAAATAGGATTCGAACTTGAGCTAGAGCTAGGGTGAGAGTGAGAGTTCGTCTTAGGGCTAGGCTTAGGGTTTGGTTAGGTATAGGGCTTAATTAGGGCTAGGAATAGGGCTAGGTTTATGTTTATGGTTAGGCCTAGGGTCAGTTTTGGGCTTAGGGTTAGGTTGAGTGTAAATGATGGGGTTAGAGCTAGGTTTAGGGCTAGGATGAAGGTTAGAATTAGGGTTAGGGCCAGAGTTTCGTTAGAGTTATGATTAAGGCTAGGTTAAGGGCTAGGATGAGGGTTAAGGCTTGTGTTTTTGTTAGGGCTAGGATTAGTGTTAGGGTAAATGTCAGTTCTAGGGTTACGGTTAGGGATAGTTTTAGGGTTCGGTTTATGGTTATGTTCAGTGTAAGGGTTAGATTTAGGGTAACGGTCAAATTTAGAGCTAGGAATATTATTAGGGTCAGAGTCATGTTAAGAGTTTTGTTTAGGTTAGGGCTCAAATTAGCATTAGGGTTTGTGTTAGGGTTATGATAGGGTTAGGTTTAGGGTTCAGGTTAGGTTTAGCATAATGGATAGGGTTATGATTAGGCATAGGGTTAGATTTAGGCCTAGGTTTAGCATTAGAATTAGGGCTATATTTAGGGTAGTTGATAGGGGTAGAGCTAAGTTTAGGCCTAGGGTTATGGATAGGATTAGGGCTAGGGTTATGGTTAGTGTTAGGGTTAGGGTTATGGTTTGTGTTAAGATTAGGGCTAGGATTACAGCTAGGGCAAACATCAGGTCTATGGTTATGTTAGGAATAGGTTTAGGGTTAGGTTTATGGCTAGATCTAGTATAAGGGTTAGGTTAATGTGTAGGGCCAGGGTTAGAGCTAAGTATATTATTATGGGAATCGTCAGAGTTAGGGTTTGGCTTAGGTTAAGTTTAGGATTAGGGCTCAAATTAGCATTAGCATTAGGGTTAGGGTAATGATAGGGTTAGGTTTAGGGTTCATGTTAGGGTTAGGTTAATGAATAAGGTTAGGGTTAGCAATAAGGTTAGGGTTAGGCCTAGAGTTAGTATTAGGGTTATGGTTAGGGTTAGGGTAATGTATAGGGTTAGAGCTAGTGATAAGTCTGGGTTATGTTTAGGATTCTGGCTAGGGTTAGGGTAAGGTTTAGGGCTAGGTTTTGGGTTAGGGTTAGGTTTAAAACTAGGGTTAAGTCTCAAATAAGGGCTAGGGTTTGGTTTTGGTTAGGGCTAGGGTTAGGGCTATGGCTATTGTATGAAATAGTGTTACAATTTGTGCCAGTTTTAGGGTTAATGTTAGGGTGATGTTTTGAGCAAGGGTTATATTTAGGGTCAGTGTAAGGGCGAGGGTTATTTTTAGTGATAGGTTTAGGACTCGAATTAGGGCTAATGTTAGTGCTAGTTTTAGGGTTAGGTTTTGGTTTAGGTTAAGGATTATAGTTAGGGCTATGGCTCAGTTTTGTTTTAGGGATAGGGCTAAGGTTAAGGCTAGATTTTGAATTAGCATCAGGGTTAGGGCTAGTTTTAGAGTGAAGTTTAGGCTTAGGGTTAGGGTTAGATTTAGAGTTAGGGTTGATCCAAAGTTAGGGCTCATGCTAGGGTTAGGGCTAGGGCTAGGGCTAGGGTTAGGGTTATGGTAAGGAATATGGTTAGAACTAGGGATACGTCTAGGATGAGAATTCTTAGGAGTAGGCTTAGGGTGAAGGTTAGGGTTACTGCTAAATTGAGGCTAGAATTAGGACCTGGGTTAGTGTTAGGTTTAAGCCTAGGGGTTGGGCTAGGGTTAGGGTTAGCACTGGGGTTAGGGTTAAGTTTAGGGGAATGAGTGAGGTTTTAGCTAGGTTTAAGGCTAGGGTGAGAGTTAGAATCAGGATTAAACCTCGAGTTATGGTTCTGTCTAGGATTAAGGCTAGGATTAGGGCTAGAATAAGGATTAGGTATTCTGAGAGGGTTGGGGCTAGGTCTCGGGCTAGGGATAATATCAGGTCTAGGGTTATGGTTAAGAATAGTTTTAGGGTTAGGTTATGGCTAGTTCTATTGTAAGGGTTAGGTTTATGTTAAAGGTCAACTTTAGAGCTATGGTTATTATCAGTGTCACGGTCAGGGTCAGGGTTAGCATTTGGTTTACATTAAGGTTAAGGGGTTAGGGCTCAAATTAGTGTTAGGGTTAGGTTTAGAGTTAAAGTAATGGAAGAGTTTACTTTAGGTTTTAGTTAAGGTTTAAGATAACGGATGGGTTAGGTTTCAGCGATCGGGTTAGGGTTAACATTAGGTTTAGTGTAATGGATAGTTTTAGAGCTAGGGTAAGGGATAGGTTATGGTTGGGAAGAAGTTTAGGATTGGGGTTAGGTTTAGAGGTAGGGCTAGGGTTTGGTTTAGGGTAAGTGTTAGGGTTAGGGTAAGTGTTAGTTTAGGGTTAAGGTCATGGTTAGGTTAGGATAAGGGTTAGTGTTTGAGCTAGGGTTAGGTCTAATGCGAGGGTTAGGTTTAGGTTTAGTTCTAAGTTCAATATTATGGTTAGAGTTAGGTTTAGTGTTAGGGATAGGGTTTTAATTAGGTTTAGGATTATGGTTAGGGTAATGAATATGATTACAGCTAAATTTCAGACTAGGGTTAGGTTAGGATTAGGGCTAGGGTTAGGATTAGGATTTAGGATAGGGCTAGGGTTATGGTTAGTGTGGGTTAGGCTTTGAGCTAGGGTTAGGTCTAAAGAGAGGGTTTGGGTTAGAGTTAGGGTTTGGGTTAGGGCTAGGCTTAGGTTTATGCTTAGAGCCAAGTTTAGGCCTAGGATTATCTCTAAGTTTTGTGTTAGGTTTGGGTCTAGGGTTAGGACTATGGGTAATGTAATAGCTATGGTTATATTTAGGGCTGGTTTTAGGTTTAGGGTTATAGCTAGGTCTAGTGTTAGGTCTAGGTTTGGGGTTAGTGTCAGGTTTAAAGCTAGTTTAAGTGTTAGGATCAGGGTCACTGTTTGGGATAGGTTTAGGTTTAGGGTTAAAGCCAGAATTAGGAGGAGGGGTAGGTTTAGGGATAGGGTAAGTGTTTGATTTAGGTTAAGGGTTATTGTTAGGGCTAGTGCTAGGATTTTGTTTAGGTCTAGGTCTAGAGTTATAGCTATATTTAGGATTAGCTTTGGGTCTAGGTGTAGTGTTAGGCTTAGGCATAAATATAGGGTTACCAGTAGGTCTAGTGATAGGTTTTGGTTTAGGTTTAGGGTCAGGTTTAGACCTAGGGTTACTTTTAGAGTCAGATGAGGGTCAGAGTTAGGTTTAGAGGTAGATTGAGGGATAGGGTTAAGACTAGTAATATGGTTAGAGTTGAAGTTAGGCTAAGGATTAGGGTTAGGACTAGGGTTAGCATTTGGGTTAGGGTTTGGCTTAGGGTAAGTAATAGGGTTAGAGCTAGGTTTAGGGATAGGATTAGGGTTAGGTTTAGGGCTAGTGTTAAGGTTAAGATTAGGATTAAAGCTAGGTTTAGGGCTCGGATCCAGGGTAGGATTTTTTTTAGTGTTAATGCTAGGGTCAGGACAATGACTATTGTATGAACTAGGGTTACAATTAGGGCTAGTTTTAGTGTTATGGTTAAGGCTAGGTCTAGTGTTAGGGTTAGTTTAATTTAGTGTGATGATTAGAGCTAGGATTAGTGTTAGGGTCAGCATCAGAGTCAGAGTAATTTTCAGAGTTAGGGTTAGGGCTAGATGTAAGGTTTGGGTTTGGTTTAGGTTAATGGTTTGGGTTAGGGATATGGCTTGGTTTTGTTTTATGGCTAGGGCTAGGGCTAGGGCAAGTTTTAGGATTAGCATTATGGTTAGGGGTAGTGTTAGGTTTTGGTCTGGCTTGTGATTACAGTTAAATTTAGAGTTAGATTTAGATTTAGAGTTAGGTTTAGATCTAGAATTAGGATAGGTCTAAGGATAGAACTAGGGCTAGGGCCAGGGCAAGAGTTCTAGTTAGTCTTAGGGAAAGGGTAAGGGTTAGGATAGAATTAAATTAGAGCCAGGATTAGTGCTAGGCTTAGTGTTAGTATTAGGCCTAGTGTTAGGGAGGGGCTTACGGTTAGGTTTAGGGTTATGGTTATGTTTGTGGTAAGGGATGGGGTTATAGGTAGTTTTAGGGCTAGGGTGAGGGTTAGAATTAGGGTTAGGGCTCGGGTTATGGTTCAGTTTAGGTTTAAGGCTAGGTTTAGGGCTAGGATTACGGTTAAGGCTAATTTCAGGTCCAGGGTTATGGTTAAAGATAGTTTAAGATTAGGTTTATGGCTATGCCTTCTGTAAGCATTTGGTTTAGGGTTAGGGTCAGGTTTAGAGATAAGGGTATTATTAGGGTCATGGTCACGATTAGTGTTTTGGATAGGTTAAGGTTTAAAGTTATGACTCAAATTAGCATTAAGATTATGATCAGTAATGATAGGGTTAGGTTTTATTTTCAGGTTAGATTTAGGGTAATGGATAGGGTGATGGTTAGGGATAGGGTTAGGTTTAGGCCTATTAGGGTTATGGTTAGGGTAATGGATAGGTTTAGAGCTAGGGTTACAGCTAGGGTAATGGTTACAATTAGTGATAGGGTTAGAGTTAGGTTTAGGGTTAAAGCTAGGTTTAGGGCTCAGAATAGGGCAAGGATTTGGGTTAATTTAGGGCTAGGGTAAGGGTTACGGCTGATGTAAGTACTAGGGTTATGATTAAGGCTAATTTTAGTGTTAGGGTTTAGGACTAGGTCTAGTGTTAGGTTTAGGTTTAGGGATAGGGTGATGTTTAGACCTAGGGTTAGTTTTCAGGTAAGAGTCAGGGTAAGGATTAGTTTTAGCGTTTGATTTAAGACTCGGATTATTGCTAGGGTTTGGGCTAGGTGTAGGATTAGGGCTTGGTTTATGTTAAGGGTTAGGGTTAGGTCTATGGCTCAGTTTGATTTCAGTTCTAGGGCTAGGGTTACGACTAGTTTTAGGATTAGCCTTAGGGTTAGGGCTATGTTAGGTTTAGGCTTAGGCTTATTGTTAGGGTTAGATTTAGAGTTAGGGTTAGATCCAGGGTTATGGCCATGTTTATGAATAGGGCTAGGGTTAGACCTATGGTTCAGGCTAGGATTAGGCTTCCTGTAATATATAGGGTTAGAACTAGAGTTAGGGCTATTGAGAGAGTTAGAGTTAGTCTTTGGGCTAGGGTTAGGGTTAGGGTTATGGATAGGGCTAAATTAGGGCTAAGATTAGGGCTATGGTTTGTGTTAGGTTTAGGCCAGGGTTAGGGTTAAGGTTATAATTAAGGCTAGGTTTAGGGCTAGGATATGGACTAGGGTTTGTGTTAGGTTAAGACTAGGATTATGGCTAGGGCTAAAATCAGGTCTAGGGTTATGGATAGGGATAGTTTTAGGGTTAGGTTTATGTCTAAGTCTAGTGTAAGGGTAGGTACAGGGTAATAGTCAGGTGCAGAGCTAGGGGAATTATTAATGTCAGGGTCAGTGTTGGGCTTTGGTTTAGATTTGAGTTTAGGGTTAGGGCTTGAATTAGCATTAGGGTTAGCATTAGGGTAATGATAAGGTTAGGTTTAGGGTTCAGGTTAGGTTTAGGGTAATTGACAGTTTGGGGTATAGTGATAAGGTTAGGGTTAGGTCTAGGGTTAGCATTAGGGTAAGGGTAATGTTTAGGGTAATGCATACAGTTAGAGTCAAGGTTATGGCTAGAGTTATGGCTAGGAATAGGTCTTGAGTTAGGTTTAGGGTGAGGGTTAGAAGTATGGTTAGGTTTAGGGTAATGTTTAGCGTGTTAATTTCTGAGCTATGGTTAGGGCTAGGCTGGGAGTTAGCTTCAGGGTTAGATATAGGAATAGGATTACCACAGGTTTTGGGTTAGAGTTAGGGTAAGAGTTAGACCTAGGAATAGTGGTAGGGTCAGTATAAGGGTCAGGGTAAGGGTTAGAATTTGTTATAGTGTTAGAGCTAGAATGAGAGCTAGGGTTAGGGCTATTAATAGAGTCGATTTGGTTAGCCTAAGGATTAGGGATAGGTCTAGGGTTACCCTTAGGTTTAGGGTTTTGCTTAGGGAAAGGGATTGTTTTAGAGCTAGGGTTAGGGCTATATTTAGGGTTGCATTTAGGGATACATATAGGTTTAGGTCTCGGATTAGGACTAGTTTTTGTGTTAGGGTTAGGGATAGGAGTAGGGCCATGGCTAATGTAAGAACTAGGGTTAAATGTAGGTGAGTTTTAGTAGGTTAGGTTTAGTGTTAGGTTAAATTTAAGTTTAGGGTGATATTTATAGCTAGGTTTTGTGTTAGGATAAGAGTCAGGTCAGGGTTCATTTTAGGGTTAGTGATAGGACTCGAATTATTGTTTGGGTTATTCTTAGCATTCGGTTTAAGGTGAGGGTGGTGTTTAGAGCTAGGTTGAGTGTTAGGATATGAGTAAGGGTCAGTGTTAGTTTTAAAGTTAGTGTTAAAACTCAAATTAGGGCTAGGGATAAGTGTAGGTTTAGTGTTAGGGTTTGGTTTAAGTTAGTGTTCAGGGTTAGGGCTATTGCTCAGTTTATTTTAGTCCTAGGGTTAGGTTTAGGGATAGTGTAAGTGTTAAGCATAGGCTTAGGGTTAGGGTTAGATTTGGAGTTAGGGTTAGATAAAGGGTTAAGGCTGGGACTAAGGATAGGACAAGGGTTAGGGCTAGGGCTAGGGTTATGGTAAGGGATAGGATTATGGTAAGGGATACGGTTAGAACTAGGGATAGGTATAGGGTGAGAGTTAGAGTGAGTCTCAGTTCTAGGGTTATTGTTAAGGATAGAGATAGGGCTAAATTAGTGCTAGGATTAGGGCTAGGTTTATTGTTTGGCTTAAGCCTAGATTTAGGGTTAGGTTTAGGTTTAAGTTTAGGGTAAGAGATGGCATTATAGCTAGGTATAGAGGTAGGGTGAGGGTTAGAATTAGGGTTAGGGGTACGGTGAGGGTTAGGGTCATGATTAAAGCTAGGTTTAGGGCTAGTTGAGGCTAGGGTTTGTTTTAGGTTTAGGACTAGGATTAGGGCTAGGGCTAATTTCAGGTCCAGAATTATTGTTAAAGATAGTTTTAGGGTTAGGATTATGGCTACATCTAAAGTAAGGGTTAGGTGTAGGGTTATGCTCAAGTTTAGAGCTAGAGGTTTTATTAGGGTCAAGGTCAGGGTTAGGGTTTGGGATAGGTTAAGGTTTAAATTTAGGGCTTGAATTAGTGTTTGTGTTAGGGTTAGGGTAATGATAGGTTAAGTTTAGGTTCAGGTTAGGTTCAGGTTAATAGATTGGGTTAAGATTAGGGATAGGTTTAGGTTCATGCCTAGGGTTAGCATTAGGGTTATGGTTTTGGTTATGGTAATAAATAGAGTTAGATATTGGTTTAGGGCTAGGTTTATGGTTATGAATAGGGCTAGGGTTAAAGCTAGGATTAGGGCTAGGTTTTGCATTAAGTTAGGGATAGGGTTAGGGATAGGGCAAATGTAAGTTCTTGGGTGAAGTTTAGGGCTAGTTTTAGGGTTTTAGGGCTAGAGTTATTGTTGGGGTTAGGTTTAGGGTTATAGGATTCGAGTTAGGGTTAAAGCTACGGTTGGGTCTTGGATTAGGGCTAGGTTTTGGGTTACTTTAGGGCTCTCCTAGAGGGATACAGCTAACGTAAGAACTAAGGTTAGGATTAGGGCTAGTTTTATGGTTACATTTAGGACTAAGTTTAGTTTTAGGATTAGATTTAGGTTTAGGGTGATGTTTTGAACTAGGGTTAGTGTTAGGGTGAGAGTTAGGTAACGGTTTGTTTTATGGTTAGGGATAGGACTCAAATTAGGGGTAGGCTTAAGGCTATATGGAGGGTTAGGATTTGGTTTACATTAAGGTTTAGGGTTAATCTTATGGCTCGTTTTTTTGTTTTTTTAGGACTAAAGCTAAAATTAAGTGTAGTTTTATGATTAGCATTAGTGTTATTGCTACTGATAGGGTGAGTTTAGGCTTAGGAGTAGATTTAGATTTATGGTTAATTCTAGGGTTAGGGCTATGGCTAGTGTTAGAGCTAAGATTAGAGCTAGTGTTTGGGTTATGGTAAAGGATAGGGTTAGAACTAGGAATAGGGCTATGGCAAGGGTTAGACTTAGTTTTAGGGCTACAGTTTGGGTTAGGGTTAGGGCTAAATAAGGGCTAGGAATAGGTCTAGGGTTAATGTTAGCCTTAGGCCTAGGATTAGGGCTATGTTTATGGTTAGGTTTAGGGTTAGGTTTAGGGGAAGGGATGCCTGTTTGATTTCCACCTCCATTTCCATTTACCCATAGGTGTCAAAATGAAGTGAAACCTTAAATACAAAGTGTTCATGATAGTGAACCATTGAATTGAGAAGAACATACCTTGGGAGCATACTAAGGCTACATAAAAGATGACTCCTATCCAGTATCAAAGAAATTTGAACAAAACTAACTCTCACCCTAACATTACCTCTAACCCTAACCCTAGCCATAACTTTATACCTAATATTAACCCTAACCTGATTAGAGAACCATTGATCCTAGACTTCCCGCACTTGGCGAGCCTTGTGAGGCAAGCTAAGTGATGAATTCTATCCAACATCAAACAAATCTGACCAAATAATTATGGGAGGTATTTCAATACATGCATATTTTCCTGTTTTCTCCTAAAGGGCTCTCAGATTAAGTTGTTTTTGCATGCTTAAGCATAGGCCTACTTTTACAAGGAACATACCAGAGGCCCTAGAGAGAACTGATGGAGTGTGTGAAGTTTCAATAAGCTAGCACAAACACTGTTTGATTTTCAACTCCATTAACTTTCCCGTATAGGTCAAAATGAAGTGAAATCTTAAAATACAAAATGTTCCTGACAGCGAAGCTGTGAACGGAGAAGGCCTAAACTTGGGGAACAGAGTAAATCTAGCTAAAAGATAAATGCTGCTAAGTATCAAAGAATTTTTAATAAAACTAACTCTAACCCTAACACTATCTCTAACCCTAGCTCTTCCCCTAACCCTAACATTTTTATGAAACCTTTGACCGCAGAATTTCCAAACTTGGGCTGCCTAGTGGGACAAGCAAGCTAAGCGAGGAATGCTGCGCAGTATCAAAGAAATCTGTCCAAAAAGTTGATGGAGTATATCAGTACATGCATATTTCCCTGTTATCTCCTCAAGGACTCTTGGATAAAGTTGTTTTTACATGCTTCAGCTTAGGTCTACTGTCACAAGAACCAACCAGAGATTGCTCACAGAGAATTGATGGAGTGTGAAGTTTCAAGCAGCTAGCACCAATGCTGTTTGATTTTCAACTCCATTTCCATTTACCTGTAGAGGACAAAATGAACTGAAACTTTAAAATACAAACTGTTCCTTACAGTGAACCATTGAACCTAGGAGGCCCAAACAGGTGGAGTATAGTAAGAAAATAATGAATCCTGCCCAGTATCAAAGACATTAAAAAAAAAAAACTACCTCTAATCCTAATACTAGCTTTAACACTAGCTCTAACACTATCCTTAACACAAACCCTAACCTGATTGAAAAACTGATGATCCCAGAAGTCTCAAACGTGGGGAGCCTAGTGGGCTAAGCTAGCAGATGAATCCTATGCAGTATCAAAGAAATATGACCAAATAATTGAGGTGGTATTTCAGTTCATGCATATTTCTTTGTTTTCTGCTAAACGGCTCTCAAATAAAGTTGTTTTTGCCATCTTCATCTTAGGGCTACTTTCACAAGGAACAAACCAGAGAGTTCCCACAGAGAACTGATTCAGTGTTTGAAGTTTCAAGCAGCTAGCACCAATTTGATTTCAACCTCCATTTTCATTTACCTATATAGGTCAATATTAAGTGAAACCTTAAAATGCAGAGTGTCCCTGTTAGCAAACTATTGAAATAAGAAGGCCCAAACCTGAGGAACATATTAAGGCTAGGTAAAACATGACTCTTTCCAAGTATCAAAGAAATTTGTACAAAACTTACTGTCACCCTAACACTATATCTAACCCTAGCCTTTACCCTAAACCTAACACTAACCCTAACCTGATTAGAGAACCATTGATCCTAGAAGTCCCACACATGGAGAGCTTTGCAGGGAAAGCTAAATAATGAATCCTACTCAGTATCAAGCAAATCTGACAAAATAATTATGGGAGGAATTTCAGTGCATGCATATTCCCTGCTTTCTCCTAAAGGGCTCTCAGACAAAGTTGTTTTTGCATGCTTCCGCTTAGGCCTACACTCACAAGAAACATACCAGAGTGTCCTCCACAAAGAATTGAGGGTGTGTGTGTGTGCTGTTTCAAGGAGCTAGCATAAACTCCCCTGTGTGATTTCCAGGTCCATTTACATTTACTTGTACAGGTCAAAATGAAGTAAAATGAAATCATTAACTGTTTCAGACACAAAACAGTTGAAAGAAAAGGCCTAAATCTGGGAAACAGAGTAAGGTTAGTTAAAGATGAATCCTGGATTGTATCAAATAAATTTGAGTAAAGTAACTCTAACCCTAATTCTACCTCAAAACTGAGCCCTAATCGTAACCCTAAACATTAACATAGCCCTGTCCCTAACCCTAACTTTAACCCTAATTTTAACTGTAACCATTGGCCAAAGCCTAGATCTAACTTTATCCATTACCATAACCCTAACATTAACCCTAATGCTAACCCTAACCCTAACCCTAAAAATTACACTAAGCCTAACCCTAAACCTAAACCTAACACTAACCCTAACCATAAAACGAGCCGTATACCTAACCCTAAATAAATCTAAATCTAATCCTATCCCTAAAACGAACCCTATCCCCAAACCTAACCCTAACCCTAACACTGCATTAACCCTAACCCTAACTTAAACCTAACCCTAAATCAAACACTAACACAAATCCTAATCATTAACACTAACCCTAACCATAACACTAACCCTAAACCTAACACTAACTTTAAACCTAACCCTAACCCTAACACTCACTCTAACCCTAACCCTAACAGTAACACTAAAACTAATCATAACCCCAACCCAAACTATAACCTTACCTTAACCCTAACCCTAACCCTAACACTAACTGTAACACTAACACTAACACTAACCCTAACACTAAACATAAAACCAACCCTAACCATAACCATAACCCTAACCTTAAACTTACCCTAACACTAACCTAACACTAACACTAATCCTAATCCTAACCCTAACTCTAACCATAAACGTAACCCTAAACTTAACCCAAACACTAACTCTAACCATAATACTAACCCTAACCCTAAACATAACCCTAAACCTTACACTAACCCTAAACCTAACCATAAACCTAACCCTAACACTAACCCTAACTCTAACCCTAACCCAAAACCTAACCCTAACCGTAACCTAACCTGAAACCTAACTGTAAACCTAACACTAACCCTAACTCTAACCGTAACCTGAAACCTAACACTAACTGTAATCCTAACCCTAAACCCAACCCTAATCCTAATGTTAGGGT